>NW_026516708.1:0-316526 GCF_025766255.1 Zychaea mexicana
AGAACACGTCCCTGATATGTATGTATTATCTTACAGCTAACGCATCGGCATTAACCCGAGTAAAGGTTGCCATATATGTCCGATCCCTATAGGTTACCACACAAAACGTTAGAAACATTAATGATGGAACAGTTCCCCACAAAGCATCGATGATATTTACGTTTTTTTCTGCAGCATTCTCGTGGTTTTCGTCGTCGTCGTTGTCGCCATCAATAATCCCGGTCGCTGTTTCTTGGCATGTATCAAATAAGTGTGAGATGATTCAGGTAGAGTGGGAAGCGAGCGATCACCGGAGCGATATAAATCCTTTATCTCATTATCTGAAAGAATTCCGTCCCAAACAATCATCGGCTGTGTCTAAGATGAACGAATGCACGGCGCTACAAAAGTAATTGTAGAGTTAACATTATACACAGATAATTCCCTATACCCTCTAAAAAACGGACTTACTGCTCATATTCGAAATCGAGACCACGTTGATTCAGAGTTAGTTTAAGAAGAACAAGGAATAGAAGGAGAATGGAGCAGAAGATATGTGTGAGTGTGGGTGGGGTAGTGGGTCAAGGATTAAATGTCTAGCGGATGGGGTTTGATGGGTAGGTCGGATAAATGGGATGAGTTTATGGATGGATGGATGGCGGTTCTTCTCTTGCTAAATTCCGTTCGCTATGTCGATGGATACACGGGTCGCTCAGGACTTTTAACTTTTTCATTCAACATGACCAGCACGAGTGACGCCTTCACTACACCAGACCGCGATGCCTTCACGCAACTAGTTTATTTGATAAAATGTCAGCATTCTCTTCTGTCTCAACCATCCATCCAGGCGCTCTTTTTGTGAAATGTACTCTAACCTCGCGCTTCCAGAGCACACCGCGATACTGAAATGTCCAAAAGCTCCAATGACAAATCATGACGAGGCCGGCCACGGAGCTGACCAGCAGCAACTTGGCAACACTGTAAGGACGCAGCAGATAATGCAATGGGTAACCATCCATATTGGCCATGGCAATATAGACCAGTCCCCAAGCGCTACCGGCACCCAGCAACGTCCATATCCGATACACGATGATTTCGGTCTTGTACGATTCGAGTTGGCTTGTAAATTCCCACTGTAGCAGGCCCCATGCATGACGTCGCTCAAGTAACAGGGCCCAAAAGAAGGGTGTTGTTGGATCAACGTAGTTGAGTCGTTCGCTGAATACAAAGACGCCCAGTAGCCAGCCGGTCCAGTACAGCGTGGTGCCATAGACGATGCAGTAGCGTTCGATGAGAAGCCATTGGCGCCAATGTGCTATCAGGTGCGTCATGTGAAATACGAGGTTGGAGGCAATGAAAAACGGCGGGAAGGTATGTTCTTTGTTGGTGATCGTCGTCAGGGTATACAGAGATAAGAGGATGATGCAAGAAATCAATGCGTATGTGGCGGGGCTATATGAGATGCGACTACAAATACGCCGTATCGAGATTTTAGTTTCTTTATCTCTCATGCTTCCTTGCCTATCCTTATTTATTTTATGTAACTTACATGATACGTGTGCTTTGTAACAAGGTGGGTAGATCGTCATGTTCAGTACTAGCGTCGTGGTTATCGCCTTCGTCTTTTAGTTGTTCTTCTTCTTCCTCCTCCTCGTCATTTGGAAGCGGCGGAAGCGGTTTTTGTTGTTGCTCGGGGTAATGCTCATGCTGTTGGTGTTGTTGGTATTGCTGTTGATATAAATCGCCAAGCAAGGACGACGTTGACGAAAATGACGGCTTCTGATCGGAGTGGTAGCCTTCGTCGGAAAACGTGGACAGCGCCGACGTTGAAATGGACGAACGGATCGAGTAGCAAAAGGACGGTGGCCGTTCAGAATCTTCTCTCATTCACGGTACTTGAATGGTGGTTGCATTCGAAAGAATGAGAAAACAAAGAGGAAATGTAAACTTTACAAAAAAGTCGAAAGAGCGTTCTTTTCTTTTTTTACTTTTTGGTTTAGAGGAAGCAAAAAAGTTTAGCACGTGAAAAAGAATTGTTATATCCAACATTACTCCCCCAAAAAAATACAAGTCTGTAACTGCTCCTTACGACTTCTTGTGTTGCATGCGAGAGAGAAAGAGGAAGGCCGAGCCGATATGGCAGCATGTTATTTTCATAAAACTTTCTTGTTTCCCATAGCCCGTGTTTTGCGTAACCTTCTCCTTCCATTTGAGCAACATAATGAATATACGCCTCTCTTGCAATTGTCTTCGTTCAAAGGTTCAGTCACTATGGCTACTTGGTGGGAAGGCAAATGGTTTGTTGACATGTAAACAATGGCTTCTGATTTCACGAGGAGCGATTCGCTATCAGTGCATGTCATGCTAGATGCTAGCATGTAGAAGAAGAACTCGCTTTTTCTTGTATGTGTGCGAGCACATCGAACTATGATTAATGAAAAGCTGGCCTTGCCTGTTTGCTCGTCTCCTCTTCTTCCGTCGATCAAAGGCCTCTAGGATTCATGACAGTAGTAGTTTGTTTATAAGTCAAGCTTTTTGTTGATGTTGATCCTAATACTTATTTGTGTGACGGATACAGTATGTATGCACTTAATATATCAAGGAAAGTAAGAAACCCAAATGCTTCTCACGTCTGTTTGTCTTTTGTCCGGTTAAAGGTTGTTTATACTATTGCGACTATGTATTATGTCTACTATGTGGCACTATCTACAGTATGTGCTTTATATACATCTCACGGAGAACAGTTCGGGCCAAGAAAAATGACCATCCCCGATGCTCTTGTTTTTCGTGTTCGTGCCTATCTGTCATGTGCAAAATATTCATTGCGCATCTGAAGATTATGTTACGGACCGACGATACGTATGGCCGCTGAGTATCACTGAAAAGTCTGACTATTATATAACATCGTAACAGTTGAGTAACGATGATAGCACACACTTGCCCGATCCATATGTTCTTATATTGGCACTGTTGTTTCGAAAAGAAAGTTTAAAAAAAGAGAGAAAAGGTGCATGTGATATAGTTTAAAGTAGAGGTTCCGAGCCTCGTGAAAGTTTGTTTGTTATACATAGTAACTTGCTTAGGGCACTATGTATTCAATGTACAGATATCCAAATGTATGTACTTGTGACCATCCATTCCGTTTTTCTATGATGAGAGCTGGTACAGTATGTGATTTACATCAGGATTTGACACACTTGTCAAAAGTACAAATGTGACCTTGGCCTTTCTCTTTGCAATCAGCAGACATACTGTAGCTTGTTCAAGAATGCATAAGAACGAAATGACCAAGCTATGCAGCAACGTGTTGAATGAATACATACTATTGTTTCACAGTGTTTCTTCTGCTGTATACAAAAAGCGGCCACAGCAAGTGTACGCGTAAGAGTACGAACGGCTAACGTGCTCTACAGCTATATTACTGTAGAATTAGAAAGTTCTTGATATTGTAGTAGCAGAAGTAGTATAATATAGTGCTGAAAACACACTGTATACAACTGGAGGCATGTTTCCCTTTGTTAGTAAAATAATAATCAGCTGCTTCTTTAGACCTATTTCTCACTGTGTGATGAGGAATGATTTCTTGCAGAAGAGGTCCAACAGAAGGGTAAAAGGGATATGCTTGAAACAGTAGACTCGTTACTAGAGCAACTTGCCATGGAGTACTGTCATGACTTCTAATGTCGCATTATAAGTATGTTCTTTTCTACATTCATCCAGTATAGCTTAGAATCATCATGATAACAGGTTCAATGTTTTTGCTTACGGGCACAGCAGGGTTGTAGTAATTACGAGACTCTCATTGTTAAATATGTTTACTTGACAAAGAAATTACCGTTAGTGTGGGTATTTTGGTGTTCTCTATTAGTTGACATCATCTATCAACCATCAGCGAAGGAGAAGCTAATTGCCACTGCCGTCATTTTAATGCAGAAATGTGTCGATAACAACACATTTTGCCCTGATCAAAACACGTCATTTTTCAAATAGAACCAGAACTTATTACCAATGATTGAGCTTATATCGTTTTTCCGCTTGCTCCCTCGTGACCGAAAGACACATGTTCCGTCGCCAGGACTACTGCTACTAAATTGATGATCGACATTATTGATTAGGCTAATTATTGCATTTAATCTTTGAGGCAAGCCGCGTCCCAGATAAATTTCTTGATAGGTAAATACTTGCCAAATATTATATTATATTGAAGCCTGCTGATGAATTACAGTCGACGGCTTCTTCTCCCGAGCCAAACATATAACAACAATGACATACATCATGATATCGCAATCATTGTTGCTGTTCACGCACCAGTATATAATCGAAATAGTACAATTAGCAGCTAAAGAAAAGAAATAGGGGTACAGTTTGTAGTATATCCATGTAGTATGGCTTCCATAATCTCTACATGCACTCTCTTTATGCTCGTTTTAGAGTTAAATATAGCATTCCGAAATAAAGAAATGTAAAACAATAAAGTAGGTCACCATCATAGATTCATTACACATATTAATCACGCTTGTGACGGCTTATCACATCATACCGAGAGTTGATGTTACTTAGTTTATAGGAAAGACATTCGTGTTTAGCAAAAAGCATCCATAAATGTCTGTGATAAGAGAGAGGACCGTTTGCTGGAGGTCGGGGCATTGGAGAGGGTAGGATCGAGACTCTATACTTTTGCTTCCTAACAACACATACAGTAGCTAAAGTAGAATTTGTGTACCACCATCTCCATCATCTCATGGCATAATAAATTCCCTTTCTAGACTTTTGAAGGAATCTCGTTGTTGTTTGGGGTGTTGGTCATCGTTGTCTCATCCATCCATCTTTATTCTTTTTGAAGGAGAAGGAAGCAATTTGTTGTCTCTTCCATAAAGAAATTAGTGCTATTCTACAAAAAGAAGATTATACTGACGAACAACACCGCATGGCTCTCTTTTTCTTATTCTTATCTTGCAAAATCCACGACGAAGGATTATAGTGTTGGCGGTTCTTTTCTTTCATTGTTGGGCATATTTCCCACAGCCAACATGGACCGCCATAATCTTTGCGTAACAGTTACGCGTCAGGGAAGAAGGACTCTTGCGTCGCGGCCATCTATCGGGGGCGACAAAAAAAACCGGGGGGAGGGCTTATAATGCCAGGTCCTCTTTGTTGTTTAGCGTCTAATAGTTTTCAAAGCCAGCAACAGAGAAAGAGTCGGGCGGTAATACCAAGTCGTGCACAGTTCGCTTTGGCCACTGCCCTGTTACGCCGACAAACCCGATCCGCCCGTCCAAGCCAAGTTCATTCCGCCTTTCAAAATCATATATAAGAGGGCTCATCGCAACAGCCTTGTTGTCTCATCAACATCATCACATCTTTACTCTGCTCTTTGCTCTTCTTATTCTCCATTACATCTGTCCATCTACTCATACTATTCACTCTTCACCAACAACCAGAATCATGCAATTCAGCAACAAGCTCGTCTTTCTCTTTTACCTTTTGTTGGCATTCGCTGCTTCCAACATGATTATGGCTCTTCCTTTGCATCGTCGCGGTTCGTCTTATTCCGGTGATGGCACTTTTTATGCTGTCGGCTTGGGTTCCTGTGGCCAAACCAACAGCGATAGCGAGATGGTCGCTGCATTGAGCTCGAGCTTGATGGCAGGTGGCGAGAACTGTGGCAAGAAACTCACGGTGACCAGCGATAGTGGATCCGTTACTGTTACTGCTGTCGATACCTGCCCTAGCTGCGCTACTGGTGATGTTGATTTCAGCTCTGCTGCTTTCCAGAAGTTGGGTGATGTTGACGAAGGTCGCATCCCCATCGAATGGTCCTTTGCCTAAAGGGAAGAATGCCTTTCTTGCTCTCTTGTAACTTTTCATCATTCGCGCGCTGGTTTGCGTTATGTAACTACTATAATTACCACTACACTTACTACTACCCCACCCTAAATAGAATTGATTGTACATTCATGGTTTGCTTCACACAACCCTTTCCCTTCAAACCCCTTCAGCTGTTTCTCGATTTCATTGATCTTCTTTGTTTTTTTTTTCAATATATATATATATATAGCACATTCATACTTACATGTTTTTTCCATATCATACCTACAGTTCTCCCCTTTTCTTTCGTCGATTTATCCCTCTTTCTGTTATTTTGTGTAAAGTGCCTCGTCCTCATGCAGGAGTGTATCTTTGCATATAAGTACGCACACACATGAATAAACAGATTTGATGTAGCATTCTCATAATATCCAAGTCATTTTGAGCAATGTCATGGCACAAACACATCGCTTAGTGTGTAGAAATGACGCGTAGCTTTTTGACTCGCTTGGGGGCCCTGCGTACTCTCGAAAAGACTGAAGTCGGATCGTGTGTCTGGAGTACAATGGCGTATTTTTTTTTAGTGCGTTTCAGATTGATCGTGTATTCAATATCAAAAATACCCGTCATCGGATGATAGAAACCAACTGATGTAACTAACGAGTTGCCTATTGACATGTTGCAACATCAGTCTTTGTATTTATTGATGTGCATATTTTGATGGTAACAGAACAGCTACAAGAAAGTGATGTCCTGGTATGTAAACAAAATACAAATGTCATCATTTTCGATTAATCATACAAGATTATCGCATGGCCCCGCCTTATCATATGTGTCTTGTGCGATCGGGATCGCCGGGATTACCATTCTCAGCAAACAAGAATTTTTTTGGGGGACAAGGAAAGAGAGGAGCCTCGGCAACCACGTTGTTTTCATAGTCCACCGCAGTAGTAAATTGATCCAGTTCTTTTGATAGAGACATGCACGTAAATTGAATAACACACTACCAAATATGGTAGCTTATTCGATTAGTCAAATTTTCAGTCTTTTTGATATTGGCTTGGTAAGATTTTTAACCATGGGCGACAGCAACAACAAAGTCAAGATATTTCCTTCCTACCTTGCAAAAGACTCTATCTCATGTTCAGATCATAAGAAAAACCTGGGACTGAGGATGAACAAAGTTTCTAGCTGCGCAATATGCTACGAATTCTTCTTTTTGCTCAAATGTTATATAATTTAATACGGTGTAGAAACGACGATTATGTTGGCACGCAAGCATCCAGGCAGCTTCCTCATCTGTATTTTATCTTTTAATGCTATGATATGTCAGCATCAGCTTATACATGTTTCTAAGAGTTCTGTTATCAATAGTATGTAACAGTATCAGGATCATTAGAATAATTGGATACAGTACCTCAATGAAGCCAAAGCTAGGAAAGCCAAACATAAACACAGTAATCTGTTGAATTGTTGTAATATATATGTAGCAATAACAACGCAATCGATAAAAGAACTGTTTTAGAAGCTCTACCATTGGTAAGAAAGGGCAATAAAATGTATTCTAAGTCCTATGCGCTTCTACCTGGCTTTTGTACATGCTTCATAAATCGCTGCTTTCAGTTGCTCGTCAGTGTTGTTGTGTCAACAAAGTAAGGCTCTTAATTAAGCTGATAATTTCGTATAGATGGAGGAAAAAGCAAAAAATGAAGCATATATATTCACAAGAAAAGAGAAAGGATTTAAAAGTAGGAAATCAAGTTGGCTTTTTGTTTGTGAAAGGAGAGAGGGTCGTTAATGAAGGGAAAAGAATGCATGGATGTGCGATGGACGGAAATGCAAAATGAAGGATTTAAAGGTTGGATCTCATAATTTTGACGACCTTGACCTGAGTGTACTCTTGCAAGGAGTACTTGCCCAACTCTTTGCCGAAACCAGACTGTTTGTATCCGCCAAATGGTGTAGACTGGTCAAACACGTCGAAACAGTTGACCCACATTGTTCCGGTCTTGATTTCGTTGGTCACCGTAACGGCAGTATCCAAGTTGGTGGTGTAGACAGCGCCAGCCAAACCATAGATAGAATCATTGGCCATATCAATGGCCTCTTCGATCGTCTTAAATGTAGCAATTGCTACAACAGGGCCAAAAATTTCTTCTTGCATAATTCTGCCAAGTTCATCCCGTTAATACTTCCGCATTACTACTTTACTTATCTCGTCTTGCTTCCCTTAGCCTAAAAGCAGTGTATTTGACAAACCTCATCTTGTTGTGGCACTTGATGAACACGGTAGGCTCAATATAGTAGCCTTTGTTACCCCATCGCTTGCCGCCATGAGCCACAACAGCGCCTTCCTGCTTGCCAATTTCAATATACTTCAGAATCTTGTCGAATTGACTCTTGTTGATCTGTGGTCCGTGGAAGGTATCTAAACAAATATCAAAGTAGTTAGTAAGTCCGCAACTTTTCATTATGTGGGACATCATCATAATCGTTTGAAATATTACCTTCATCAAAGGGGTCGCCAATCTTGATCATGGCCTTGGTATGCTTGATGAACAGCTCCAAAAACTTATCATGAACAGACTCGTGGACCAAGATGCGCGAACCGGCATTGCAGCTCTGACCGTGATTGTTAAAGATACCGCCACAAGCCCATTCAGCGGCCTTGTCAAGCTCGGCATCAGCACAGACAATCTGAGCAGACTTGCCGCCCAATTCGAGCTGAAGTTTCTTCAAGTTGCTCGTCGACGATGATTCCATAATCTTGCGACCAGTGCCGGTGGAGCCGGTGAACGCCATCTTGGAGACATCAGGGTGGCAAGCCAAAAAGTTACCCGTGGTATGACCATAGCCGGTGATGATGTTCACCACGCCAGCAGGGAAGCCGGCTTCCTTGACAAGAACAGCAAACTTGTATGCGGGCAATGGAGTGACTTCGGATGTCTTCATGACAACTAAGTATGAAAATAAAGTTTGTTCTCGTGAGTTCCACAGTATACACGCACGGATGTTATGCAGGTATATTACTTACTGCAGTTGCCTGCTGCTAAAGCAGGTGCGAACTTCCATGCAGCCATCATCGTAGGGTAGTTCTGCGGAGAAAAGAATAAAGTATCTTAGGAACCATTCTAAACCTCCACACCAGCACTTCCAATAACACTAACCCATGGAATGACTGCACCGACAACACCCAAAGCCTCATGACGAGTATAGCAGAATTTGTCAAAGGTAGTGTCAATGGTCTTGCCGTGGATCTACACAAGGGACGAACCCCAAAAATCAGTTTTTCTTTATTTCGGACATGGATTTCATCTCCCTTATCGTTCTCTGGCTTTTCAACGGATCTTATACCTTATCAGCCCAGCCAGCAAAGTAGCGATAGCAAGCGATTGAGTCAGTGATATCGACATCACGGGCGACAGTGAATGCCTTGCCGTTATCCAATGCATCCAAAGTAGCCAACTCGTCCTTGTCACGTTCCATCAAATCGGCAAGCTTGTTGATCAAGCGAGCCTTGTCGGCAGGTGCCACCTTGCGCCAGGTGTCCTTGAAACATTTGGCAGCAGCAGCAACGGCAGCATCGACGTCTTGCTTGTCCGCTGAATGGACTGAGCAAATGACTTCTTCGGTGGCAGGGTTGATGGTCTCAATCAAAGGACCGTGGCCGGGAACGAACTCGTTGTTGATGAAAAGTTGAGTGTGGACTATATAGCAAAGAAGCGCGTTTTTGCCTTTTTTAGCTTTTTGCTCGTCTGGTGGTCCTGGTGTGCTGTCGTCGTTGTTGTCGTTGTTGCGATAACGGTTCAAGGTAGTAACTAACCTGTGATCTGCTTGCCGTTAGAAAGGCGGACAGTTTGAAGATCAGGCTGAACCATGATGGTATAGTATAATGTGAAAGGAAGAGGACGTGGGAAGAAATAATAAGAGAGGAAGAAAAGAAAAGAAACGCAGCGCAGATCACATACCCTTTATATATCCCACACATGGTCCGTGGTTTCCAACTGCATTAAAGCTTTTTGCCTCTCATCACCACAAGTGCATAATTCTTTAATTTTAATCCTTAATTCCCCAGCAGGCGAGTGTTCTGGTAGGCATTCACCCACCGTTAAACCATGTACACATGGAGTATGCGATCGACCTCTTCATTCATCGTCTGCTGTAAATCCCACCTTGTCATATTTTCTGATAGCTGCTATCACTTCTCAAGTTAAAAAAGATGTGTGAGAGTGAGTTGAGTTAATTACAAATCGACGTCCAAAAAAGGTTTGAGTAGAGGTAAAATTAGCCCGATCTGGGGTGTTGGTGTAACCTAGTAGCTTAAGGGCTTAACAATCGCCTTACCAAAAGATGCCTCGTTTCAATGGTACTAGTGCGCATTATGAACAAGCAGCATTCTGTAGTCACCATATACTACAGTAGTACCCTCAAATGAAAGCCATAAAAAGTCAATGCGTAGCTCGATGCCAATTCGCTTTTGATTGCAAATACCCCGCTTATTCTGGTCCACTCGCTTTCCGTCCTTTCTTATTCTTTTACCCTTTATTTTCTTTCGTGGACTTCCCGAGACACATATGCTGCACTCCACCATATCACTCTTCTTCTGTCTATCTCCAAGTGCAGCATTCGAAATACAATTGAGGTTCAATATTATTATCTTCTTCCCCTTTTCTCTCTTCCAACAATTCTGAAACACTTGATTGAGGAGCGACTTCACCGCGATGCTTGACGGCGGACGATGCTGCAGCACGAGACTGTATATAACACCACATGCACAATAACATGCACAAACAAACCAAACTGTTGTATCACATAGGGCTAGACGAAGACGGCAAAAAGCCCGCGAAATACATTTGCGAAGGGGAAAGGTTTGAAGATGGTGGGTGGTAGATGGTGATGAGTGACCAAGCAACCCTTTTCAGCCACTTTCATATAGAAGCGATAAAGTTGAATAGAGCGCAACTTCATTTGTAACCAATATGTCGGATAAATGGCTCATTTGCCACCAAACATTAACACTTTTGTACAACATTGAACCATTGTTCCCAGCTTTATATTTTTTTTAACCTTTGAGCCACGTTCATTGCTTGTCTACCAGTTTCTTTTTTTCTTTGACGTGATCACTTTTTACTGTTTATGCAATGGGAGTTGACATTTCACTCGTTTTTCGAGTCATCAATTGCATTGTAGCTGCCTTTATGGTAGTCGGTGCCGTGGGCAAGATCATTAGTGGTACATTACTTTATTCTTGCTTTATTCTGACATTGTAATCTTATGACTAATGATTCATCTTGTTATCGTATTATAGGAGGTATAAGAATGAAGAGTGGTTTCTAGTCTTAGTTTAATAGGAAGAAAAACTCAGCATTACATATTTTTCCTTATCCTAGGGTTTCCCAATTTCATCACTGGTATTTTCTGCATGTGAGTTTTGTCTATACTATTTTATCAATTGTATACGAGCGAGCGAAAGAGAGAGACTGATCTGTGCGTGATACGGATTCTATAAAGTATCTTTGGCATTGTTACGGCCGTATTCGAATTTCGATTGCCTGCGCAAGTTACCCAGTATGCTTCATTTATGTTCTCGTTCCTTGGCCGTGGTTTATGTAAGTTTTAATCTGCTGCTGCTATTCCTATTGCGGGGTAGGGGAGGATATAGAAGTGATAAAGGTCTAGGGGAGATACTATGATGGCGTACGCCTAACAAAAACGAATATGTGCTAATCACTTTTACGTAGTTTACATTTTGTAAGTGCTTTTTCTACCTTTTGACATGTTTGTTTCTTTTCTGTAGTACACACGCACGCATAATAGTAAATGCTCATGTGATGTATTTGATAGTATCGGTTGCATTACCTTGAACTACGAGGCACTCACCATTGCTTCAGGTGTCATTATCATCGTGGTTGGTGTCGCATACGTGGTTCTACACTTTGTCCCTGGTATTCAGGCACCCATCAATATGCAAAAGTCGGCATTTGAAGAATCGCTCGGATACTCGACACGCCCAACGGATGAGGGTGGTGTTAATCCATCCGGTGCTTCCTATAACGCTGGCTCATATCCCACCAAGACCTATGTCTCTGATGGTCCTACTGTATAAGCATCGATCCCATCTCTTCTTGCCCTGTCCTCGATGGCCACCATTTTCAAACTCTTCTTGACATATTCTTATCCATTTCAACCCCTATTATTATCCTTGTACCCCCGCAACCATTGTAATAGTAACCACCACTCACACCCACACCTCTGTCCTTACTCACATCTGCATTTTTGGTCGTGGACAATAACACCTTTTTATCAAAGTATTTAAAACCATAATATAAAGAAAGAACATTATATAGATGAATGCCTCTTTCCTTAATCCCCAACCATTTTACGCAGTCTCGTCCAGATTGCCACCAAAGACACCTTTGCGATAATGTTCACGTTGTTTTCTCAACCATGACCGGTATTCAGCTACCGAGTTGATCTTTTCGCCATAGTAGTCAGGAACGGGGTTACGGATCGAATTGAGACGCGCACTTGATCGATTTCGTTTAACATGTTCATAGAATGCCTTATCACGCTCATCCATTGCCGCCACGTATTTTCGATTCATGCATTTAAATCCCACATCGCCTAGCACTGGTCCCATCAAGTATCCACAAAATCCCTATGTAATACGCAGTGGTAGATTGGTCATTATATATATAAGCGTTATATGTACGATATCGTGCCTTTCTCTCTCGTATCATCGAATCGTCGGTTCCACCGACAATAGTCAATACACACTTACAGCGCCGATAGTTGCTACGCCAGCCGCCATCAATGGATCCAAGCCCATAAACGTCGAAAACGGGTCGATTACAAGCTGCATAAAATATGCGCCCGTGCCGATCATTGGTACCACCGTGCTTGGAAAGTACGAGACTATTTCATACTTGCGCCTCTTGGACCGTAATTCAAAATAAGCATCCCATGTTGGAATGAGCGTTTCGTTGTCACTCTTGCCGCTAGTAGTAGTGGTTGCCATTGAACGGCTCGTTGCTGCCATTGGTGAAGTTGATCGATGTACAAGTTGTTGGCTTGCATGAACGAGCCTGGAAGACAGCACGAGTGAAGACATGAGTTAATATGTGCGTGTGTGTAAATGAACGAGAAAAAGAGTAAAAGAGAAAGGAACGCCGTGGGTAATTCGTATGGTACACGTACACGTTCCACTAAATTTTATGCCGCTCGCTCTTATAGACATGACGCTTTAATGGCTGCTGTGTGAGAAATGCATAGTCGCAACTCCTCTTCTGACTTACTGCGCGAAATTCTTTGATATCCTGCTGGCAAACAATCATTATTCGACACACACAGCAGTTGGAGATGTTTTTAGCACTAATAGCTTGCATAAGGAAGTGCTATAAAATCGGTAGAATGATTTTAAAAGTCGACGGACTAGAAGACATCATCAAATTAATATTTAGTTAACAAGTAAGAGTACAGAATCTATGCCACAAAAAACGCTATGCCGGTTTTATCATAGCGACACAAACAGCAAACAACATCATTACCATAAAGTCGCGGCGGAAGGCTGACAGTGGGAAGAACAACGCCATTGTGGAATGAAATCAAACAGTACCTAACAGTCATGTATAGCCTCATCAAATACACATATGACAAGCAATGATCACTACATCATATTGATGCACGCGATACTCTGGTGTAGTGTTGTCACCAGGATATCTGGTAGCATAGATATTGTCTTGCACCAGACGGGTCCTGATATGATATAGAACACACATACTACGGCAACTTTTCGTCGTCTACATGATCCAATTATTTTTTGTTATTGTAACAGCAACGTGAATCTGTATCAGTCACATCATTGGTGGACCATGTCATAATCCGCAAATATTGTCTTGGTCACTATTTTCGCTGTTGTAGTAGTTGTTGTTGTTGTTGTTCAGGAGAAGACAAGATCACTGAAAAAAATGACGACAATTCAATCCATATTCAACCAGTTAACATCCTCTTTTGATACAGAGTCATAGATTACACCAAGTATGAGTCTATACGTAGCAGTGACAATGTCTGTCGCTGGTAGCATAACAACGTCCAAACAACAACAAGCTGCATGGTCATTGTAATTTTTATATTCATAATAGTCGTCACCACCAAAATCTTTAGCAACGGTAGTGCAGGATTAGGGTATACAGTAACGATCTGGATGACAAGAAGAGGAAGGGACTCAAAAATTCTTTTTCCGATGCCACAGAGGCGGCTTTGAGTTTCCACAACATAGCATAGTTATTGTGCTACGTATATCGCACTGTATGTTATTCAGTTTGTAATGTATGGTATGCACACAAAAAACGTACAACATATATATCATCATCCTACCAAAAACCAAGCTGCACAGAGATTAGATTTGTTTCCATTTTCTAGTGCAGATCAACTTCTTGATCCGCTCGCTAGAGTTGTCAGAACAACTAGCGTCTTTGTGGATCGGTCGAGGCCGTTTGTACTACACTTGTCGTAGTATTAAAAACATATGTTTCCTTTACTACTTGTTCCTGGCTTGTAGCTCTCCTGATAACTACATAGATCATGTCGCAGCCGGCGACTGTCGAACTGAAGAATTGTTAGTAACGCAGAAGAAGAAGGGAGTGCAGGTGAAATCTACACTAGTGTATGTAATGAAAAGAACCAATATTATCGGCAGCGATGTTATAAAGGAATAGGCTTATCACCGAGATGCTGGTTTATATGAACTACATCGTGCTTGGCACCAAAGGTGTCAGCTTCCTGAAACGGGATTCCACTCCGAAAAGTGAGCGGGCACATTCGCCCCTCTTTTTCCTCTCTTTTGTAAAATTATATAAAGCGGTGTTGTGTGCTGTTGTTACTGAAGTACTGTATCGTGGTGTGTGTACGGGTCTAAACAATATATTATATATCCAACAAACTATAAAATGAGTTTCTTAAGTTTTGGGTAAATCATTCTTACCATATTTCTATACCAACGTTAAGGAGCTTGTCGAAGGGGATCTCTAAACACTTTGTAATTTCATTTTATTAAAACAGGCTCGGTAGTAAACGGAAGCAAGCCAACAAGACGAAATCCTCATCATCCACAACGTCATTACAATCAAAACCACTCTTTCTATGTTACCCGTACGTGACCCACATGCTCGTCAAGGGCAATTTCAAGACCATCATTGAACTACCAAAATATGTGGATGCCAACGAATGGCTTGCTTTCAACAGTACGTTTTTTATTTCTACCTTTTTCTCTTTACTTTTATATTGTAAAAAGCTATGCGTGAGTGTAGAAAAAACACTAAATAGGGGGGTGGGGGTGGGGATGCATGGTGGAAACGAGAAAAGTTGATATGTATGTAACGTTTATGCTTATAATAACCATCCATTATAGCATTTGAATTCTTCAACTTGATCAACTTGTTCTACGGATCAATTACGGATTTCTGTTCGTCACAAACATGCCCAACGATGTCTGCTGGGCCTGGGTAAGTTGATAAATCGGTTATTGGGATCATTACACAGCAAAAAGGGAGGAGACGGTCGCATTAATAGCATTTTATAAATTTATAGTGTCGAGTACCCATGGTCCGATGCACAATCCAAAAAAATCAAACTGCCTGCACCGCAATACATTGATTATATGGCAACAAGCATACAAAACATGTTACATGACGAAACTATATTCCCCACCAAAGCAGGTAAGGAAGAGAACCAGAAGAAGAGCGTATACACATGTAGCTGAACATTATCACAATAGGCTGTGAATTCCCTCGCGAGTTCCCAACCATCATCAAACGTATCTTTGGCCAACTCTTTCGGCTTTTCGCGCATATTTATCACCACCATTACGACAAGATCCTCTCGCTAAACCAAGAACCACACTTCAATTCATTGTTTGCACATTTCATATCGTTTGCACGCGAATTCAACTTGCTGGATAAGAAAGAAATACAACCCTTGCAGGAATTGGTCGATATCATGATTAGAAACGGCGTGATATCCTGAGTAATATCAATAAAAAGGGACTTTCTTTTTCTTCCAAATTGATTATTATTTATTTGCGCATTATCCAAAAAAAAGGAATGTTATGAATGGGTAACGAGGGAGGTGGTGCTAGTTTGTAAATGCGAGTGTACGTAAGTCTTGCAGAGTTGCTATTTTTGACAAAAATGGGGTTAAAGTAACTATGGCGGCTGTTTTTATTTTCTTTGTATTTGCTGGTGGCGGGTGTAAGCATTATTCTTTTCTCCCCTCTACCAAGGCGTCCAGGACCAGGTAATTCGGCTTTTGTTGCTGTTTTTGACAACTGGAGAAGGAGGCGGAGAAGAAAAGCTTCGATTGCTAAAATGGTGACGACGTTGAGGAGAAGAAGAGGAAGTTCGCTGGTGCTGTTCCTTGTATCCGGGGGCTTCTTTGAACGCCACAACAGCCTTTAATCCTGCTGCAACCAACATGTACACGGCTTCAGATACAAGTTCATGCAGCCGGTACTCTTCGTCTGCCTGCAAAAGCATTTTCAGACATTCGACTCCGAAATCTTGGACTCGTTCAACAACATGATATTGGCTATCGAACCAAATCAAGAATTGGATAAAATAGCCAAACAAAAAGCAAAAGATATCTAGATAGCCATCCATTCAGGTACGCCATTGTATGTATGTATGTTTGTATGCAATATATATAAGTCAGTCAGTCAGCCAGTGCGTCTCTCTATATTAGTACTTGGATACCTAGAAGTGATAGGAGTATGTACCTGGCAATGGGGATTGCTTGATAAGGATGGCCATAGTGACAGTCATCTGAACAACGAATTGACCAAACCGCTTGAACCGGTTCAGTGGATCTCTAGAGCTATTGCCCCTTCTTTTGCTGCTACGTCGGCTAAGATCCTCTTCTTCCTGATACACATGCTCATAACGTGTCTCGGCATGACTGCTGATATTGCTGATGGTGCTAATGGTTGTCGTGATCCGGGAAAAGATATATGACTGCAGAGACCCTTTGGTCTGGATCGTTTCAATGGTGCCATCGACATCGTCGCTGTTGTTGTTATTGTTGTTGTGCTGACTTGCAAGGTTCAGGATCCCCACTCGTTCCTCGACACTGTTGTTGTAATTATTTTTAGGGAGGAAGAGGAGTAAACATAAAGAAAGTTTAAATATCGTGGCTTACACATTCACGCTCTCTCATATACTACTACTACTAATAGTAGCAGTAATGCTACTCCATGGAGGGGAAGGGTTAAAAATAAAAGAGAGAGGTGCTTTTGTTGGGGGGCTAACCGAAGGAGTAACCAAGAGAGAGAGAGCATAATTACCTTAATAATTTCTCGCGAAGAGCCAGTTTGGTCTTTGGATCCGTTTTATCTATCAAACCCCATAATCCACCAAGGTATCAATATTGCTGGTGCCTTTTTCTTTTCGTCACCCACTATTTGATAATGTGGGGAATCTCAATAGGGAGAGTTTGTAAAGACACGTTACTTGGTAAGGCCATAAGGATCTTGTCGAGGCCTGTCAGGTAGATATCCAGCGCCACAGCCTCGTTGCCCCCATCGTATTCGTCTGCGGCGATCGAAACCAGCTTGAGTCCCTGAGATATACTACGTCGATCCAGCTGCTGCACCACCAGTTGTTTACTGTTTGCATTACTGTTGTTATTATTACTGCTGCTAGTCATATAATCGTCATCCTTGATTCTATCGGCTAATGCATTCATATCCGAAGTCCAAGATGTGCTAGGTGTTGGTGACGGGCTTTGCATCATCATTGCTTCATACGACGGTGGTGGAGACGATACTGCCATGGACATATTGTTGGTTTGAGGATAGTGCGGATGATGCGGATGATGAGGATGATAATACTCGGCACTGCTACGGTGCTGCTGTTGTTGTTGTTGCTGATGATAGTTATTGCCCGCCATGCCGCTGCTACTGCCTGTTGGAAGGGACTGTCGTTTTGAGCGAGATCCAAGAAAAGGCATGTCGTCGATTCGGTTAGCAGAGTGCTGGAGAATCGTAGATACGAAAGAGGACATTGGGTGAAAAAGAGGAGTGGAATAGAAGAGAAAAGAAGGATGGGTCTAGGAAACGGTACGAGAGAAAAGAAAGAGAAGGGATGAGAGAGAAGGGAAAGGAGAAATAGGGAAAGAAAGAAAATTACGGGTACTCCCACACACCCGGGCGGACCCCACACGCACAAGGTTGATGCCAGCAACATCCCCCAACCCCCGCCTGATCCAAGCGCTGGGTCTCTTACTTTCATGCACGACCCCCACCCATAATTCATCTATCATTGTTTGTTTGTTTGTTAATCATTGATTTCTATACACAAAAAGACTGTTTTATTACATTTGAGGTTCTTCTTTTCTTTTAATTACAAAAACAAAAGAGATTACATTAAAAACACAAGTGGGAGAGAGGGTTGCAAAGAAGAAGAAATAATAGAAAGGAGCTTAATTTATGATTCTTTTGGAGAGTCTACTCGTCGTCTTCATCGCCAAACGTGACAACAGGTCCAACTTGCCATAACTCTGCGTCTTCGTCCGTAGCTTGTTCATCTTCTCCACCATACAACTGTGCTACGCGTTGCTGTTCCTGGTGGGCCAACTTGCTTAATACACGACGGTGGTAGTCTGAGATCTGCTTCTGCGTAGTGGCATCGACCGACTTGAGGTAGGCTTCATAGATGTGCTCGGCAGCGTTCAATTGGAGTGTGTACACCAGTGCGCGTTCGGCTGTCAGCTTGACAGGAATGTTGCGGTCACGCACACAGACCATCATAGGAGGTATCAGCTTGTTTAAATAGGGTTCCACCAACTAAAAGTAGTATATCACCAACGTCATGGGTGAGTTTTGTGCTGCAAACAAGAGAGATCCCCATCCACTCCATCTATAACAGAACTTACATAAGGATGCTTGCGGGCCACGCCACGCAAAATCACTAGAGCAACACGCTTACGCTCGCCTACACCAGCACCGGTACTGCTAATGACATCTGCGAGTGCAGGAACGAGTTTCTGGATGATGTCTTCGTTTTGATAGTATTCGGTCATCAAAAACTTGCCAGCAGCCGTGATGGCCGCTTCAGGCACGTCATTCTTGTCTGTCTGCATGGCGTCAATGATGAAGTCGACTACTTGGTCGACCACACCCAAGTCTTCCAACAGAGTGGGCGCGTCAATCAGCAACGAGTTGATAGATAATACGGCACCATACTGAGGAGCAGCGCTCGACAAGATATGTTCATGGACAATCGGTTCAGCATCTTGTACTGACATGGCCTTGCACAAACTGCCCAACAAACGTGCAGCAGAGACCATCATGCCGGGTTCGGCTTGATCGGCCAGACCTTCGGCAATCACCGACATGACACCGCGCTTGGACACTTCGCTCATGTCGTTGACTGTCTTTGCAACAACCGTCTGCAAGGCATCCATCATCGTTTCCTTGATAGCTGGTTCGCTCGTACGAATGCCGGATACCAATTCGCTCACCAATGGGTCCACACGCGACTGCAAGGTGATCAAAATGCCCAGAGCAGATGCTGCGCGCGATCGCACAATTGCGCTGGTGGGATCGCTCAGTGACTTGATAAAGGTGCGCTGTAGTTGAGGCAAGAACGGCTTGAGGTGCATGGGTACCTTAGCCAACAACAAGCTATTGATAACAATACGAATAAGTTAGTTCTGGATATTTTATGCATAGGACAAAAGTGATTCACTTGGGGTTGTACCTGAGGGTTTGGAGGATAGCCGCCTTGACTTGAGGGGGATAGCGATCGCCAACGATACGAATCAAAGGACCAGTGATCTGGGTAACGAATGGCTTCAACGCGTCCGCAGATGTACGGTTTAACAAATCGCCCACACCAAGAGCAGCCTGTTCACGCGTCTGTGAGCTACCGTACATCAAGCCTTGCAAGAAGATGGGGAGAATAGGGCTGATGCCCTTGGGCAAGCAGAAGCCAGGAACATCAGCGCCAGGAACACCGACACTGCGCACGGCTTGACGGACAGGGTTCACGAGTTCTTCATACTCGTCCTTCTTGACCGATTTGGTCAAGGCATTCAATGCCTGCCATGCCGCACGGACCACGTCGCTGGAATAGTCGCTCAACAACGGTACCAAAGTGCCGATCCAATCAGAGACATATTGCGAAGCATCGAGCTTGGTATCCGTGTATAATGTGTTGACGATATCGCATGCCACTGCACGCTTATCGGCCTTGTCGCTGCGAACATAGTCTTGAAGCGTCGAGATCAGCGTGTGCATACCATCGTCTTCATCCAACGAGATAAGCAATGCCTCGGTCGTGTTGGCGAGTTCCTTTTGCACTTCCTCGTCCTTCTCGACCATGCGCGACTCAACAATGGCAGACAAGATCGTGGTAAGACGTCGGTTCAATGCTGAGCCAGCCACAGTGACAAGCGATGCCAGGGCACGTGCGTTGAAAGCAGTGATGGGAACAGTGACAAGCGTAGGGATGAGTACAGGGAAGACCACGTTGGATCGAACAGCCATAATTTCCTTGAGTGCCGACAGAGCATAGACAGATGATTCGGTCGAGGATTGGAGCTGGTGAAGCAAAGCGGGCAAAATTTCATCAATGGCACGCGAGCCGACGTTCTGGTGCAATGTGTCAAATGCCTGTGCAGCAGATTCACGGACTTCTTCAGAAGGATCGCACAGGGCCTTGCGGATAGCAGGAATAATCTGGTCAGCAAAGTCGAGGATTTGCACCTTGCCAGCAGTGATCATGATCTCGCTGAACGCAATAGTGACACCCTGGCGTGTATCTTCGTCGGCTGAACTCATACCATCTGTCAAGATGGGCAAGATCTCGGCCAGAACACCTTCGCCCAATTTCTGCACCAGTTCGCCCAAAGTGCGAGCAGCCACCGTGCGTTGTTCGTAGCTTGCACTGGCCAAATTTTTGATGATCATCGACATCATAACAGACAGAATCTCCTTGAGAGTGCGAGGAGTATTAGACACCAGAGCCTTCCAGACGTGAAGCGAGGCTTGACGGACGAGACCAGAAGCTATTTTTTATAGATAAAACGTGAGTAAACAGAATGTTGCTTCGTTTCCATAGAAGAAAGTTTGAAGAAAAGAGATGCTTACTGTCTTGACGGATAATGTAGAGAGCAGCCAAGATACGATCGCGTCGTTCCTTGCCCAAAATATCCACAAGCTGCTTCTTGCCTTCACCTGCGCCCTCATAGCCCTCATCGTCGTCTTCCTTGATTTCATCCTCATTACCGAGGGAGTGCAGAGCATTCTTAGGGTTGGTGGTACCGGTGATACGGAACAGCAAGTCACCGACCAGCTGAACAGAGCTCTGACGAATACGCCAGTTGTCATCAAACAAGCCCTTTTCAAGCTCAGGCAACAGCAGATCGACAGCCTTGGTAGCATAGTTGATGACAATCATGCGGCCAGCACGCAGGGATGCGTCGCGCACAAACTCGGACTCGTCGGCAAGACCCATCAAGATAGGAGGAATGATACGGCCCAAGTAAGGCTGGAAGCGACCACCGAATGTAGCAGGCAAGTAAATGAGCAAGGAAATGAAACCTTCGCGCACATAAGGACGAGGGCTGTCGGCATTTGCAATGATTTCGGGCAACAGGCCATCCATACGCTCCAAACCAAGACCAGCAAGCACTTCGGAAAGACCTTGGGCAGCACCTTGTCTGTCAACACCGCCAGAGTCGCTCTTGAGCGTATCCAAAAGTTCCACAACCAGGTCAGGGAAGTTGTCTTCGCCCAGCTTCTCGACAAGACCACCCAATGCTTTAGCGGCAGTACCACGGGCTTCGGGAACAGGGTCGACAAGGACTTGCTTGACACCGGGAAGAAGGACAGGCAAGTATGGGACCAAGTCGCGCTGGTCAGTGAGCGAAGCCATGTTGCCGACGATCTGAGTAGCCTTGGTCTTAACTTCGGTACCACGTTCACGCAGACCACGGTTCAGAATAGGCATCACCAGGGCAAGCGATGGTGGATCGATGTAGTGGACAAAGGAGGTCTGCAACAGAGAAGTCAAAGCCTTCATTGTCTTGCGGTTAGGATCGCTCAAGGCATCCAACAAGACTGGAACCAGCTGTTGGATTTCTGGATTGCTGATGACTTCACCAAAGAGCTGGAGCGAGCGGTTAGCAGCAGCCTGCACTTGCGAGTGAGTATCGGCCAAGACTTCGGTGATGCGAGGAATAATGTTGGGCAACGAGACGGACAGCTGCTTGGGAGCACAGTAAGCGGTAGCACCCAGGAGCTCGACGGATGCCTTCTTGGTACGCCATTGGCGTTCTTCAAGACCTTCCAGAATCGAGGGCAAGATAAGCTTGACACAGTGACCGCTGATCTTACTCATGATCATACGTGCTGCGTCCGAGGCAGCTTCACGGACATCCATATTGGCATCACTAAAGCAGACCAGGAGCAACGGCACAATCTGGATAATGTAAGGTTCGAATAGACGACCCAGCATCGCTGAAAGGGTCTCAAAGGCAAAGAGGGCGCCTTGTCTGTGCTCGTATTTCTTCTTGCTCTCGATAGCATCCTTGAGTGTGGCCATAACATTGCATTCCTTCAAGGCAGTGATACCACGGCCCTTGACCACACCAGCCAAACCATAAGCAGCACCGCGACGATGGGCATACCGTTCGCCATTGAACATCTTTTCGGTCAACGTGTCAATAATCTGCGGCACATTCTCCTTGATCTTTTTGATGAGGGGAGGTAAGCATTCAGCAACAGCGCTTTGCACGACTTCTGAAGGCGTATCGAGCGTGGCAATAAGCTTATCGACAGCCATTTGCACCTTGGGATCGCCCTGGTCCAAAAAGCCAGCAGCACCACCGTACAGAATGACAACCGATTGGCGAATATAATCGTGTGTTTCCGTATTGGCAGCCTGTGTGTTCAAGTAACCTTCAAAGGTAGCGAGCAGATCTTGGGCACCTTCCTTGCCATAGGCGTTGACAGATGCCAGACCAGCTTCAAGCATCTGCTTGCGCACAGCTTCGTTGCGGTCACCCAGAGCTTCATCTTGGATCAAAAATGTGCATACACGGGGCACGTTTTCCAGACCCACGTACGGAGCACCTTCCTTGAGTGCAAGTGCTAAACCAATACGGGACTCCCATGGATCTTTGCGATCCACAGTCTCAGGAATCACCATACCGAAACGATCGTATTCGGGGTCCAAAGATTTGGCCTATCCATTGTTGAATTTGGGTCTAAATTAAGAGAGGACTAATACACACACCTTTTCATTCATTTTCACGAGAAATACGATACCTTTTCCTTATACAAGGCATAGATTGCGTTCAAAGTCTCAGGAACAGTATCTGGGAATTCCTCCATGGCGTCAGCGATAGCCTTGCTTGCTGCAGTGCGAATATAGTTGGACTCAGACACTAATCGACATTCAAGCTTTTTAGTAAATAAACACGTAAACCATCTTGACAGTATCTATACTTTACCAGCATATTCAAGTAGCTGATTTTTGTAAGTCGGCTCAACATCCATGGCATACTCAGTCCAGAGCGTCTCTGCCAACTCTGCATTTTGCTCGTTAGCATCATGCGAAGCCAAGAACAGTTGTGGAGAATAGTCGATATCCGTGAGATCCAGCAGATCCAAAGCACTCAGAGCAGCGTTACGCACCAACAATTCTTCCGACAAAAGACCTTGCAACAAAGTATTGATTTCCTCGCTGTTGATATTCTCCTCATCCTCGCCAATATCAGCCGCATTCATAGACTCGCAGAGTTCAATCAAAGAGGTCTTGGCGCTCTTGGTGCACTGAGGATACTCTTTGATGCTGTACAACAAAGTAGCGATCATATCCTTTTTGGGCATCACAGGAGAAGATCCACCACGCGAGCAATGGAAACCAATAATGTCGACGGCCATGACAACCTGTTCGAGCACAGCTTCATTATCAGCACCGCCGGACACGCCAATACCACCTTGATAAATGATTTGTTGCAAGACAGGGAAGCAGTAGCCAAACGAAGCTGGATCCAAGGGTCGTGATTCAGTGACAAAGCGCAAACGATACAACACTCGACCTACAAGATCGGCGAGGGGTTCGTCGAGCCAACGCGATGGAATCGAGGCAATCTTGTTGGCGCGTAAAGTGGCCAAGGCAATAGCGTATCGGATTGAATAGATATCATCGGCAATACAGTCGCCCAGTTCCAAAAAGGTGTCAACAATGTTTTCACCGACAAGGAGTCCACCGTGCGCTTTAGCAATAGCAAGTAGTGTGCTGACCAACGTAACAAGACTTCCGGTCAGATCAAGACGGTTGCCAGCAACCAACGCATGAACAATATCCAAGCCCAAGGAAAGCTGATGATACACAGCTTGAACATGAGCTCTGACTTCGGCTTCCTTTTTGCGCTGAGCATTGACAGCTGCTTGTTCTTCCTTAGTAAGCTTTTTCACAGGAGCAGCACCCTTCTTTTTGGCCAACTCGGCACGAAGTTCTTCTTCCCACTTGTCATCATCAAAGCCCTTTCGGTTGCGGTTTCCGGTCACTGCCTTGTTGTTCTTGTTCTTACTCAAGACTGCAAAAGCAATCGTTAGCTTTTTCTGCTTGATTTGAAAACGCTTTTTCTACCTTCCACCCAACAAATATGCAATTACCATCAACATAGACCTGGTCTTCAGGAGTCTGCCAGATGCCAAATTCGGTCTCATCAATACCATCCATCAACTTGGTATCCAAATTCTCGCGTGCCAAGTCGACAAACAAGGAGATCATTTCTGGTCGGATAAACACGAGCGTGGAGATAGCAGAGCATGCTGCTTGGTAGAATAGCTCGGACTAGAAAAAAGCCATAATAAGTAACCATAGCAGTATCTGGCTGGACATGTATCATACTTGTAGATAGCAGAGACAGCAACAAACCTTTTCTTTTGAAGTAAATGTATCCTTCAACAGGTTGATGATTTTGGATTCTTGGTTTTCCACCAACTTGCCTGGGTTAACACCAGTGCGCTGCACCAGCGTGATCCAGTTGTACTTGTCAGTAGGCGAAGCTTCATAAACAAGTATTAGTATCTGTGCTGCGCAGTCCCATTATGCCTTTAGATCTCTTCTCTACGACGATGATATGGAAAACATACCAATATACTTGTGGTGGGCCAAGATCATCAATTCGACGAGCTCCTTCTCCTGTAAATCCTCGCCAAAGTCCTTGTCAAAGGCGGTGATAGCATTCAAAACTCCTGCGGTGCGATAAGAAGCGATATCCTCACGGTAGTTATCAGTGCTCTTTGCAATCATCGCTGTCGATTCTTTGGTGTTGTTTTCCAACTATTGAAGATCCACTACGTGTGAGTTATCTCACCTTTGCTAAGAAACAATAATTCACTTGATTACTTACATCAAGTAGCCACTGAGACAAAGCAGGCTTCATAAACGCACCGAGTTTGACGGCATCGGACTTGGCCAAAGCAGCTGTCTCTTCATATGCAGCTCTACGAACAGTGTGTTCAGGATGGCTAGACAAGGTCCAGATCAAAGCTTGAGCAGCGAGCACACCAGAACCGGTCTTTTCCAAGGAAGCCTGGGACTCATTAGCAAACACGCCGGCCAATGCACGTACAAACCAAAGACCTTCGCCGGGAGTGACAGCCTTGGTATAGATACGATCCCACAGCAAGAAACTGGGTTTGGGCGAATTTGTTAATAACGATCCAGGATAATTGTTCTTCTTCAAAAGATCCGTGACAGGTTGTGGCAATGCTGGCCATTGCTGGATGCGACCCGAAACCGTCCCAATCAACACATAGGCTTCCAATGGACCGTCCTTCCACACCAAAGGCTTGTCTACAATCTTGCCAAAAGTCGCAAACAGATTTTGTAAATAGCTCATGACGTTGGCGCTCAGTGCCTGGCTCGGCTCACGTTTAGCCCACACCGTGCTGCCGAATGCAACAGCCCATTTCTTGCGTGCTGCCGCCTTGGCCGACTTTAATCCTTCCGACGAAGTCTTGACGGTCTTGGTGACAGTATCCTTGTGTGTCTGGCAATATTCGTCGTTGTAGATCAATACCGTCAAGTGACGCCCTGCTCCATCGATGGCTGCTGCCATGGCTTGTTCGTTCGATTCTTTGGCAATCATGGTAAAATAACCTTCCAAGGCCTTTTCGCTGATAGATGGTTCGTCCGCTTGCGCAAGTGCCGAAAGTGCATTGAACGTCAATACTCGGTGATCCGCAGATGATACCTTGCCCGTCGTCAACGTCTTTATTACTGTGGTCACGACTTGTGCAAGCTGTGCCGTGTCGTGGCACTTTACTGCCAATACCTCCCATAATTCTGAAGCTGCGTTGCGCGTGGCGGCTGAGTTGGCACGCAACTGGTTTAGTACGGGTTCTGTCCATTTCTTGCCAAAGATCGAAGATGGATCGAACGATAGCTTGGGTATGATACGAGCCAATGCTATATAATTGAGAATAGCACCCATCAATATCGGTAAGTCTCCCAATACTCCCAGAATAGTTCTTTTGACTCTTTAATTCCTTTTCACCATCATCTTGCTGCAATGAATAATATGTACAAACCTCGTGATGCAACTTCGGGCGATCTCAACATCATCTTGTCAAACGTGGGCAAGAAATCCTTTGTGAAAGTTTCCTCATCCACAAACGCATTTACAAAATCGCCAAACGCATCCAATACAGGTGTGGGACCTGGTGTCCGTGCCGATACCACATTTTTCAAGTAGTAATCTGTCACTTTTTGCTTGTCGATCAACTGTCGTCCATCCACGCCTTTCTTCTTTAATCGTAGGCTGACATCGACAATGGTGCCGATCAAGACTGCGTTACGATAGGATGGTGTGGCCGTCTGTGCGTTTGCAAAAGCGGATTCGAAGAGAGCGGGTATGGCCGTGGCGTTTTGACGAATAGTGCGACGAACGTCGACAAGCGCACTTTTCGCGATCGTTCTACGCTTATCGCCTACGAGTGAATCCAACAAGATGGCCTGTGCATTAACGAGCGGAGTCAACAGGTCGCTGTTGTTGTTGTTGTTGTTATTGTTGGCTTTGAGCACGCAACAAATGAGCAAATCAACCCATGTCAACAAGTTGAAACGATCTGCAGCCGTTGTAATGCATTCACTAACAGAGGGTACACCGTATCACGGTTTTTTGGTTACACACATACGCATATACGCTTTCCAAATATATGATTGGCCGTTGCCCCTTTTTTTGCTGTTCCTGTTTGCTCCTTTCTGCTTGCTGCTTGCTATTTGCTGCTTTTGCTGCGCCACCACCATCTCTCCATATATGCAAAAATTAACACTTACTTTTCACCCGTTCGCTTGGCAACTTTTTCGGATTCTTTTACCAGGGCAGGAATAATAGTCTTTTGGAAATGCTCCGCGTTCCAATTATCCAACGCCTTTAAAACTTCGAGAATGGCATGACGCGATGCTCGGTCGTGGTAACGAGTATATGTCAAAAACACGAGATGAAGTAGTGCTGGAAGTGCTTCGATAGGCAGATCTAAACAAAAAGTATACACACGTTTACGTGAGCATACTATTTAACCCTATATACGCGTTGCAGCATTCTGCTGTCTTTTTAGTATATAAATATATACCCTTTCGGCGTAATCGGATCAATAAGGCATGATTCAAGAAATCCAGGCGGTCGGTAACGCTCGATCGTGTAATGCTAGTGACGACTCTGGTTTTAATGAATTCCGGCCAAGCCAGCTCGCCGGGTTGCTCGAGCGGTTCAGCCATGGCAAGTTGGTTGTATGTGTTATGTGTTGGTGCTTTTTACTAGTGAAAGTAAAAAAAAAAAAATGGGAACCTCACACAGTGTGTTTGAAGTTTTTAAAGCTTTTTTTTTTTACGCTTCAATCAAAAATGCCCATGACCTTTACTCCGGTTTTTAAACTGCGAAGCTGTAATGCTTGTGTGGCCTCGTCAGTGATAGCTGCGGTCAAACTTCTTTATTTTTTGATGCTGCGACGTGTTCCTTAAATGTAGTAAATGTTCGTAAGCAGCAAGTCTTTATGGTATTTAATACTGGAAGGAGCACCCTACGTATGGTGAACTTATAGTGGATAAATGAAATACCGTATAATTGACTTGCTGGTTGGTGTTCACCTTAGACAGCTTGCTACATAAGATCATATCTCGTTGCTATATAGCAGCAATGGTAGTTAGCAGCTGCTAATTATCTTGACTCAAACTACGTATAGCGTAATGTAGTCTTTCTTGACAGATCATTATCACTGTCCAGTTCTCTCTTCTTTTTGTTGGATATACAGATAATATGTCCGGGATTTCAAACTAAATAACTAGTTAGAGATGTAGCATCACAATCAAATTAGTAGGAGAGTCCAAAAGCCGTACATTGATCATACTCACTTGTCACACATTCCATATTGTAAGATCTACAGTATTGCTATTTTGATAAAAAGAAGACTACTTACAATAAACTGGTGGATAGCACACTACCTAGCCATCATTATTATTGCTACTTACCGGGTCATGGTTGATAGATTGATGGGCAGCTTTGTCATAAAAAGTACATGTGTAGACATTTTAATTAACATTGAATCACATGCTTTCTGCGAGCTCGCAGGTTCGAGTAGTAGTTACAGTTTACGTAGACAACTGCACCAAGAAATGAAAAGCATGGCTTAGAATCGCCATCAGATCGATATATTTATCAACACAGACAACTAACATTCATTAGTGTCATCAAGGAAAAAGCAAAATCAGCCAAGCAAAGAACAGTGATATAACTCTAGCATCATCGACTTTAATTCTCGTATGAGATATGCGTGATGCGCGTACTTTTAGGACTCCTTTTGACTCTCTCTTTCCCACGCGCGCGTCTTCGTTCACCACCTGTATGTATCCTTTATACTATCACTTTTTGTAACCATCTATTACAGTACCATTATCGTTATACAATTGTACATTAATAGCTTTGATGAAGACAGTAGTGTCGTCTAAAACCTGTCATATCGACGGCGACGAGAGTTGTACCTTGGATGTTGGAACGTACGTAAAGCCAACATGAGAAAAACTAGACATACCCCTAGATTACGTGTGATCTGTCGTGTAATAGTAGACTCCACTATAAGCATACAGTATGTCATAACTGATCATATATGCCTGCTTGATCCGTTTATTTATATAAAAGACTTTGAGTAGTGACAAGGAGAGCAACAAAACGACAGTACATAGAGTCAGAATTATGCTCTGTATGGAACAACGTTCTACATTGTGTAACATTACACCAAGACTCGGATTTATTATTGATGCTTTTTCTTGCTTTTTCTTTTCAGTCGCTGATTTCCTTTTTCTTTTCTTTTCTGTATACGTACCTCCATTCCTTTGAGTATCTCAACCAACCCATTCCTTCATCCTCACTCTTACCAATTTCTATAATAATGGATGTGGCAGGCTTTTTTGTATGGCTTTGGATTATCGTTATGTGGATTATCATCGCTGTTGTCTGGTATTATCTTTTTGTACCTTGTATATGTGGTCTTCTCGGTAAGCTCTTGTATTCCAACCCTCCCTCTTTCTAGTGTCTATACTTGCTTCCAATCTAATCAAGTTGTTACTACTCGATTATATCATTATCTTCATTACATGCATGACGACGAAAAGTGGAGTTATGGTACGCAATTGGATGTGCAGAGCTTTTTTATCGACTCACACCAGACGAATTCCGGGTCTATCCAAGGGACGAATACGTTCCTGAATATCATGAGCCACTTTACATGTGTTATTGCAATCCTTCGGTCTGTCTGTACATGGGATGGCATTTTTGGGCTCGAACGTCACGAAAGCTGCGCAACTATTACCAAAAACGATTCGATGGCAGTAATAGTAGTACAACAAGCACCCAATGGCGGAGATTCAATGTATTCAGATCATCAACACTATACGAATCACTTCTTCCGATGACACGGACGACGACGACGGCTATAATACCGAAATTATCATCAATAACAACAAAGATAAAGAAATTTATAACGGCTTCATCATCGTCGTCATCTACTGCTACTACTACTACTAATGAAGCACAAAATCATGTTTTGGTCGAAATGAACGAGTTTGGCGACGACGGCAATGGCGAAGACAAGCACTCATATCATAGCTTCGCTACTACTAGCAATGCTTCAAACGACGAATTGCTCGAGAATAACGATTACGCACAAAGAGACGAGGCAACAGTACCGTTATTGCAACAGCAATAGTGGCAGAAAAAAACAGTTTATGCTGTTTCTTTACGTCAACCTTATCCACACATCACCACACTATCTAATACCCGCTCAACATGCAGTTGCATCAAAGTTGAGTAATATCATCAGTTGCTGGTGACATTGTTTTATGCTGTATATTTAAACTATATATAAAGTACCTTATGTAATTTACATGTTCTTTTATTTTATTTTCAAACCTGTAGAAATGAGACAGAACGTGCACGTTAAAAGAGAAGCTTATGACGATGATATGTTGTAGATTGGTGGATATTTGAGTCAATCAATGAGTTGTTCAGCATTGAATTATTACTCTTGTATCAATTACTCCAATTTTCTTTTTTTGCATCACTGTGACGAATACAGTAGATTAAACAGACAACTGCCATTCATCACATAATGAGTCAGATGAGGCAATGGGAGACGCAGAACCACAAGAATTTTTTTTTGCTCGTGGTTGTTAGATCAACTCTTTAAAAAAGAGGGTTTCCACCTCACGTATTTCACTCCTCATTAAATTCAACTTTATGAAGCCTGTCTGGTATCCGATTCATAAAATATGAAGCTCAATGATTCCCACAGCTATATGTTGCTTTTTTACGTAGCTAAAAACAGTAATGTGAAAAGCGTCTTTAGCATTGCTTTGAACAACAAGAGGTCGGGCTGCTGTTTGGTCAAAAACTGCTGCCATGTTATACAGTATCACGCTATGACGACACTATCTTCATCTTTTCCACGCCATACGTAAATACAAGTATCCAGAAAACTTTAAAGTAGCGGGCAAATTGGTGCATTTTATCCCATTCGGAGAACCCTGTTAAACTTGGTAAATGTAGCAAGAGCCCTGACGTCATGTGCATACCACATTTTCCACAAACAAGCTCAAACAACCCAAGAAAAGAGATCATATATTGGAAAGGAGTGATTACGTAGCAGTAATGATAACTTGAAAGTGGTTGAACCTATTACATAGCAATATGTAAGGACGATCCTTTATTTCTGCGCGCGTTGTATATGAACCTACAGCTTTTCGACTACTATTCTCCCTTCAAGTAGGTGATCGAAGACAAGGGATGAAGAAAAAAGGGTATACTTGGCTTAGAGTTCATTGTTTCAACAACAAAGTGGTATACATACAAGGTAGCTACCTATATGTGGTGAGCGTGGGCCGAAAAAGGCAGCCAAGTTGCGCGCGGGAAACCAACAAGTTGTTCTTGTGTATGTACCTTGTTCCTGAACCATTCATCACTGACGTACAGCATACATGTAGTAGTTATATCATGAAATAAAATTAATAATGAATTTTTAATTTCAGCAATGTTATGTTGTCCTCTTCCATGATCAACGTGCACACAAGCGTCATACCATTCAACTTGAATGTATAAGCCTATCGTCATCATCGCCCCTAATTCGACAACGTATCCAACACAAGTCGGAACATGCCGATGATGACGCTATTCATGGACGAGCGGAAAGAAGGACAAGACCATTCTCCTCGTGTAGATATTAGAGACCGCCCAGTTCCTTTCAATACTAGCTGAGTCAAATGGCTGAAATGAAATAAGGGAAAAAAGAGGATGTCTTTATAGAGATAAGGGGGGCGCTGCTGGGCAGCAAGTAAGCAGCCATAGCGCTCGACCTATCGTTTTCGAATGGCAGATTGCTTTTAAGGAAAGTGAACAAACAAAACCGTGCATCATTTCATCATGCAACCACCCCCCGCCGACAACGGAGAAATAAAAAATTGATAGAACGCGTGACCTAGACTGTATTTTTTTTTCTGTGTGTGTGTGTGTGTGTCTCGGGGACAGGCGGATTCAATGTGATATGCGAGGCTGCTGTGTGTTGCCAAGGATTTCCATGGCAACACAACAAAACCTTCTTTTTTTTTCATTATTTTGTGCTCTCCACACGATTACCCCAAAGATCCAGCCCATTTCACCCATGAAGTATAAACTCAATTCTAGGGGGGTGGGTGGTGGAGAATCTTGGATTGGAGAGAGCGACATTCAAACATGTCAGCAGACTCATTCTTTCAAACTCATTTTGCCAGTAGTAGACTTTCACGACTCTTGTCGACGTCAACAGAAAACAAGGAGACTGGAGAGCTTGTTCGATCTATTGGTATGTGTGTACATAGAAAGACAATGAAGTCGTCCGGCTCTTTGTCAGCGTTCCATTTTTCGGGATGCGGTCTTGTTGTGTGTGTGTTGGGGGAGAGAGAGGGGGTTTGTTGCGGTTTGGTAAATGCTGTCTGTGTCTGGGCTGTGGGTGAAAAAGAAGTCGATAATGACGCTTTTTCATGCGAGCGGAGAACTACTATACAGTGGAGTTTATGGAGTGGGGGGGAGGGGGGAAAAAGAAAATAAACTACTGTAAATAAGGGCTTATTTACATACATTATCACTTTTATGTGTGTGTGTGTGTGTGCCATGATCTAGAACAAGCTACAGATGCAAAATCAGAACAAGAGGACTGGCGGTTGTTCATTCACGTATGCAACGCAGTGATTCGTATGCCAAGTGGGCCGAAAACCGCGCGAAAAGTGCTCCAGCAAAGGCTGGCGGTTACCAAAGAACCGCAAGCACATGTGTTAGCACTCTCTGTGTGTGTCTTTCTCGTAGCACAACATTCAACAATGAAAACTCCATTTCCCTTTTTTCTCGTACTACCTTACGATCACGAAAAGACTCATTCCAAGTTTCTTTTCTATTTTGCAATATACAAGCTATTACGCGCGATTTCAGAAAATTGTGTCGAATTCGATGGTATGGTAATAGAGTTGCACTTTTTGGCAACCAAGTAGTATTCGTACACTCATGTTTGACAAACATCATGCTATTCCAATTTTTTTGTTTTGGTAGCTCAATTGCAAGACAAGGGCTTACTCAGAGATCTGAATACCTTGTGGAACGATCCAGTAAGTATGAATCGTGTGTGCTCGTGTCGCACAGCACAGCAGCCCAGAGTGTTTGCTCAACGCACGCGGTTGTGATATTCCCCAATTAATATATGTTAGAGCACACATATCAAAGTACGACAGAAAATGACAGAATGTATCCAGCTGTGGATAACTCAGTATCAAAACAATCCAGCCATGCAAAACTTGATTCAATTTTGCGCCACAGCAACATCGTCGTCGTCGTGTAGTGGCAGTCCTGGTAGAGCTGCGCCTCCTAAAGGTGTTGTCGCCAATAATAGTGCTGCTGTGGCGGCTGCTGCTGCTGCTGCTCGTGCTCATGACGGAAAGCATCGAGAACAGCAGCAGCGTCGATTAGTGTTCCGATGGCGAACAACAAAGGGAGTGCGTCAAAAGGAGGAAAAGAACAACATTGAAGGAAGAAGAAGAAGTGTGGATTTCTACAAGGAGCAGCAAGAAGATCGGATGGAGGTGCGTGTATTTTACTTTTATGGTGTGTCTATGCTATAATAGGATGTGTCATCATGAGGGAGGGTGGGGGGAGAAGGGGGCCAGATAGGCACATATCACGCTTTCTCTTTCTTTCTGGGCCACGGGGTGGAGAGGTGGGGGGGAGGTTGGTTGGTTGGTTGGTTGGTTGGTTGGTGGGGAAAGGTAAGAGAGAGGAGGAATAGAATAAGAGTCGGAGGGAGAAAGTGATGGTCAAATAGGGTATGGCAAGGTTCAATGTTGGTCCCCTCGCCGGCTAAGGGAGAGAGGGTTGGGTTGGGGGGTGTGAGTGTGAGTGTGAGTGATAAGAGAAGAGGTGTGTACAAAAAAGACAAAAAGCCGGTTGTGAGAGTGTCAACAGCAGCAGCAATATGCGAGCATAATAATAATAATTAGCATCGCAATATCTAAAAAAATTGGGTCGTGCGAATCATGCAAATTGTAGGTACAGCAGCCGATCATCGAAGAAGCCAAAACAACTGCCGAGTGTCTCTCCCAGTTATTACTAACCAATGGTAAATCACGACAGGATGATGAGCTAATCCAGGTACAGCCATTGATGCTTATCCTTTTTCCTTGCTTGCTACTGCTATGGACTAGGTCGATGTTGTTGTTGTTGTTGTTGTTTAAAAACTCTTTTTTTCTTTTTGTCTCTCAGGAGATCTATCGAAAGTGCAAAGATCTGCATGCGACCATCATGCGTTCTATTGAGGAATCGCACACGCCTGTACAAATATGTATGTGGATCGTGTCACCATCATGCGGCTGCTTTAAGGCCATCATCACTCATAGATGTTCACTCTATTATCTAAACTGCAACGCATGCCACTGGGCTGTTGCTGATAATGTATGTACGTACGTACGTACGTGTGTTGATGTGCGTTGCATTTTCTGTGTACTACAGCATCACTGATCGACGCGAATGGTGTGTTGGTTCAAGCTCTGGAGACGTATCATGCTGTGACGGTAAGGAATAATGCTTACACATGCCAAAAAAAAAAAAAAAAAAAGCAAGTGTGATGTAATGAGCGTTCTTGGTAAAGAATAGCCGGAGATGGGATCTGAAGGATAAACTTTCTGAGGATTAAAAAAGAAATACTGACCCGACAATAACAACAACTGTACTTCATTAGCAATCGGACCTGATGCGGTGAGGAAGGAGTGGGAAAGAGACAGGAGAGGTTTGGGGGGGGGGAGGGAGGGAAGGAGTGTACATATAGTGTGTGTGTGTGTGTGTCTATTGTCTATATGACTTGATCCATCACATTAACAAACAAATCTTTGTACATGCATTCATGACACACTCCCCACAGCGTCACGACGGACCACCACTGCACTCCAAGCAGCAACAACAACAACAACAAGAAGAACACTGATGGTAGTAGTCCAGTGACGATGCTGAGCGACAAGGCACTCGGGTAAGACCACAGACTGAAGGGTTGGGGAAGAAGGATGATGAAGGCGAAAGAGACGCACGATCAGTGATCGACTTTCCTTTCCGTGCCATGCTTACGACGGATTTAGGAAGCGGCCCGTCCGTCGTGGAGGTGGTGGTGGAGAGCACAAGAGCAGGGATGAGGATGACGATCGGCTGCGGGTGTAACCAGATTAATGACCATTATTTCTATATATAAAAAATATCTCAAAAAAGTATCACCACTGCAGCAGCAGCAGCAGCAGCAGGTTCTCGGTCTTTAATTTTTTCTGATTGTGAGTCGCTGTGTGCTGTACTCCTTTCTTCTGGCAGTTTACTACCTAGCACACTTACTGCTGCTTCTACTACTGCTGCTGCTACTATCACTACTATCACTACTATCACTAGTAACACGTTCTTTGTGCTGTGTGTATATTTGGCCCTTATTTGGACTGGCCAGAGATTGACAGGCTCTCTCTCTATATATAGAGAGTCCACCTCATTGCTGACACACAGTTTCTCTTCTCTCTTTCTCTCGTTCGTCTTCGTTTTCCCCGTCCATTCGTTTTTTTTTTCTTTTTCTTTACCTTTTACAGTATAATCGCTTTTTCTATTCTGCTTGCCACCTTTGTTGCCCTCGCTCTCCATCGCTTCGTCGTCTTTCGCACACCCACCGAGCAGCACAGAAACAACCTCGACGTACCCGCTCCTGTCAACCTTATTACATCACCATCGACGGGCACGGCAACAGGCAGCAGCATTCTTCTCAACCCCCTTACAAAACCCCAAAAATTATATAAAAGTTACAAAAATGATGGCCAACGACTACAGCCGTTTTAATGCAGAACCCATCATGCTCTGCCATTCTTCGTCGCTGGCGGCTGGAGATACCAAGCTGATGATGGATACTTGTGAGGTAAGCACTGCTTTTCTTCTGCTATACCCCAACATGGGGGGGACAAAGGGGGCGTTCTATCTATGTTGCTGCGTGTGTGCGTGTTGATGGATAATGTGGGAGAGAGGGGGGGGGTTGGGGGTGATGATGATGATGATGCCGGTGATGATGCTGCTGGGGGAGTATGATATATCCAGAAGGATGAAGAAGGGGCAGGGGAGGTGGTCCATCATGCTATGTGGATGTGATGGATGTGATGGATGGATGGATGTGATGCGATGCGATGCGATGGGGTTGAAGGGTAGCACAAAGGCAGCAGCAACAAGAAGAAGAAGAAGAGGAAGAAGAAGAAGAGCGACTGGAATACTGATGATTATTCTCTTTTATTCTATGTTGACTGGATTGACACCCGCACACCCTACTATGCAATGCTTCCCAAAAACCGCGCGCTAATTTGCAATTGATCTTGGTCGTTTGACACCTGCATCCTCCTCTCTCTCTCTTTCTTTCTTTCTCTTTCTCTTTTACTTTCACTTTCTCTTCCCCTCTTCTTCTCTCTCTCTCTCTCTCTTTCTGTCGACATCACACACACTCACACATTTACCACATGCAGTCGCAGCACTATAGCAGCGACGACGATGAACCAGTCGTAGTAAAACAGACGCTCGACCCCGAACAGAAAAAGTACGAATTCCCCCCACGCTCACTGCTCCGGGAACTCTCGTATCTCGACGACGAAGAATTTGATTCCTTCTTTGACGAATCCTCCTTCTCCACATCCGAATCCGACTATTACCACTATCATCACCACCACCCTGCCCGTGGCAGTCTGCCCTCTTCCAGCAGCAGCTACATGATTGACGACTACGAAGACTACGACGACGATGACAATGTGCATCAGCAGCAGCAACAACAACAACAAGACCTCTTGGTCGACGACAGTCGTCTGTCGCCCCTCCAGCTACCTGCACGAGCCAGCTGCTCTCCTCGACTACGACGACAACGGCAAAGGACCCGCGAATTATCGTGTGACTCTACCGCCACGGTCACTCTGAACCCTCACCAATCCACCGATCCAGTCGTAGGCCCGTCATCCTTCTTAAAGCAGCAGGCGTCATGCAACAAGAATGGAAGAGACGATCTTGGATTCCCCAAAAATCGGGTTACGCAAACAAGAGGTAACGTGGCCTCTTTGAACAATAGACACCTCCTTACTTGTCCCTCTTGTCTGCTTTTTCAGAAACTAACCCTTTTTTCTTTACACACTCTCTTTTCTTATAATTATACATCAGGGATATCGCCATACCAAGGCTTGGACCGTCAACAAGTTCTGTCACGGCTTGATTCTGAAGACGAACTTGACTTGCCAGTATTCCGTAATGAATCCGAACCTGTAATGGACGATCTTAGCGACACCGACAGCGATGACATTCAGTGCAACAACAATTCAAAGATTGTCTTGATCAAACTCAACAATAACTACAGCAGCTACACCAAAAACAAAATTAGACAGCAACCGCTTATTTCCAGCAACAACAAGACCAACGATCGTCATTGCTATAGCAGCGCCAGCAGCTACCATATCAGCGACGAAGGGTACGAAGAAGACTACGACGACGAGCCTCCCATCGAAAGCGTCTCGGTATTCCTGCCCCTATCCGACCCAGAACAGGAGCATATGGTGGATCGGGATACGCTCCGGAACGCCGCGGCGACGCGCATTCAAGCAGCTTGGCGTGGCTATCGAACACGAAAAAACCTTCAACAACCATCGCAGGGCGGATTAAACCCGGCGCAACGCATCGTCATTGACCTTGCCCGTCTCTGCAGCAATATGCATCACCGTCAAATGGGACGCATGAACCGGCGTATGGGCGAGTTAGAACAACGTATCCGAGAAGAACAAGCGATGCGGATGGCGTTTGAAAAGGCCATGGAAGACATGACCATCTTGATTGACCAACAGCAAAAGGTGCTTTCCGATCGCATTGATGGCGAGATTGCTATGCGCGACAGCTATGAGCGCAAGATGGCTCAGGCAGAATCTAGATTGAAAAAGGAAGCCAAGGCTCGGATCGATCTCGAGCGTTCCATGTCCCAGGTGCTGGAACAAGTGCAGGACATGCAGCTGACGCAGCAGCAGCAGCTCAAGGAGGATGCAGACGCGAAAAAGACGATGCGCCGCAAACTCGATGAAGCTCTTTATGAAATTTCAATCCTCAAACGTCAAAAACAACCACAAGCATTATCATCCACCCAACAACAACAACAGCAGCATAACATCAAAAAGAACAAGGTAGCAGCAGCAGCAGCAGCAGCCTCGACGGCAGCAGTTGCAACAGCAATCAACAACAATAATAATAATAATAATAATAAATCATCATCAGCATCATCCACAACAGCATCTTCATCAACTACATCTTCATCATCTTCATTCAAACCCACAAAAGCATCCTCTGCATCATCTGCTTCTCGTAATACTACTACTACTACTACTACTTCTACTGTCACTAAAAAACCTACCACCACCACCACCACCGCTCGCCGTACGATTGTCCCTTCCTCGCATCGCCCTTCATCCCAAGTCACCCCGGTTTCTCGACCCGTTAGCCGCATGGATTCCATCAACAACAAACGCCCTACTGCAGTTCCCCGTACTGCCACTACCTCCTCCCGACAACAACAATCAAGACATCAACCATCATCCACCGCAACGACACGACGATCGACTGCCCAACAACAACAACAACAACAACGAAGGTGACTGGCGTTACTGTCTTCGTCTCTAACCCGCGTGGTGATTACTGCATACTTCATTTTCTTGTTCCATATCATTTTCTCCACCTTTCCCTAAAAAAATAGTGCCCCCCCGACCCCCACCCGCATGTATGTACTTAGATATCTTTCTTTTCTCACCCTCATGTCATGCAAATAAAGCAAATACTACCAATACTGCATATAATGAATACAATTCTATTTTGTGTGTGCTTCCTGCTTGCTGCTGCTGCTGCTGTTGTTGTGGGAGGATAATCATGCAGATGCAGGGATCAAACAACTATCATGGTCGACCAGGGCAAAGGGTGGTTTGGGGGGAATGGGGTTAGTTAGCTTTCGTGTTCGTGTGTGTGTGTATGTGTGTGTGTGTGGGTGGGGGGGGTGTTGGGTGGGGAAAGACGAATACAAGGATTGAACAAAAGTGAAAGTGAGGGAGGGGGTTGTGCGTGTGTTTGGGGTGGGTGGGTGGGGGGGAGGAGGAGGGCAATAGGAATCGCATGGATTTCTTTTTTGGTCGCATCGTCCGTTCTTAATATCACCTAGCAACCCAAGTACTGACTGACTGCATCGAATGGACGGGTCGGTTGTTAAGGCATTAGGGATGCCGCTTCTTCATTTCACTTACAAAAATTGTCACTACGGGATATGCAATAATATAGGAGTCATTTCCACACACATTATAGACACGCGTTTTAGCATTTACATCCAAAAGTCTTGCTTCCATGTCCCATCCAATCAACTCTAATCGTTCCACAGTATAACACATACCAAATAATACAAGGAGAATCGATGTGATCCCAACTGCAATGCGTATTCGCGATTCCAAGGTTTTTCGTCTGCGTAGCTGTGCTTGATCCACATCCCTGAGTGCAGAGGATAGCTCTATGTCTTCGTCTACTGCTGCTGCTGCTTCTGCTGCATTGTTTTCTTCTATACAGGGATGATGATCGTTTCTTTGCTTCATTAGCACATACTGCTATTGTGTAGGAAAAACCGAGTGTGGATAGTATAATACGTGCGTGTATGTGTGGTTGCATTATTATTATTATTATTATTACTATGATACCCTTGGATTCTACCAACTAACACGGTACCATTTTTCGCTGTGGATGAAATGCTCATGGCACGATGCATATCATTCATCATATGCCACAGCACAGACTCTGTGCCGCCGGTCATGGATATCTTTTTGTTGGTACCAGTGACATGATGGCTGCTGTCTTCTTCCATATTACTATTAGACACTCTATAGCAATGGATCCCTTTAGCATACCAAGACAATACCTAGCAGCTCCCTTTTCTCCCTTTCAGGATCTCCTGCTTTGGGGTTTTTTTTGCGTTCCCCCAATGAACACCCAAATAGCAATCGTTTGCTCCCGAACACAAAGAAAAAATAAAAGGTTATACCTTAAAGGAGCGCTGTCAACCTTGCTATTTTGACGTCCAGACGCAATGTGCAGATCGTTCGTTCTCTCTCTCTCTCTCTTAGAGTTTGTAAACTTCACGACGACACGCACACGGGTTGATTTCTCGTGCTGTTGCTGATTAAGCCGTGGCGTAGAACAGAAAATAAAAAGAAAGAACGTTCGTTTGCTATGCTAAGGGTACCAGAGCACGTTGCGGTGTAATATATTCGGCATCTTTTGAAATGAGACCGGATCCCGGAAAAAAGAAAGTTTAGTTGGCAGTAGTGGTAGTATAGATATAAAAAAAGCATATGGTTCTCTAAATCTCCGTGTTTGCATGCTATACCTCAACCCCCCCCTAAAGATACACACACACACACAATCACAATGGACCTATACAGCAGAGTTACAGATCCACACAAGTATAACTTCTCCGTGCTCTTCCGAAAAAAAAAACATAAAAATAAAACTGCTGACATATAGGAGTACATACATGCGTACTTGCTAAACAAGTCAATCCGTATTCACTGCTGCTGCTGCTGCTGCTATTATGTACATCGTAATATACTGCAAACATGCATTAGACCTAAATGTCGTACTGTATCCAATCTCGAGATAAATATTAGTAGTTTATCGATTCCGATAGGTCTGCTTCTTTATTTTGCATGTGTCACGATAACTATGATGTGGTATGTGATACAACAGTCTGTTGGCGTATTTTTTTTTTTTGTTTGTTTGTGTGCGTATCTATGAGCCACGAGTAAAAAGTGCCAACCTGTCAAACATGCGTTATCGTTTACGATCTACACAAACTTTGTTGAAAAAAGGAAGGGGGAGATGTTGAGAAGGGGGGTAGGAAAAAGACTAAAAGTGTCCGTCGGAATGGGCGAACCGAAAATAAAAGATAATCCTTTGTGTCTACTTGTTGTTGTTTGTTATATATTGCTACTATGCTGCTGCAAACGGGGGGGGTACTCCCTGTATTACCGACCCATCCTATTTTGAATTTACTTTTACGACATGTCCATATAGAGTACATAGGATGCTATCATGTCCTTTCATGTCGTCACGCCGTATCATATCACTAGCGTAGTAAATAGTAGCGTAGCACTTTTACATGTTCTAGTCGATGAAAAAAGAAGCATTCTATAGAGGAAGAATTCTCTAGAACATTTGTTTACTAAAATGCTGCATCAAATTGATAATCTACCCATGACATGGCATCATATGTAGCACGTAATGACGGCAATCCAGCACAAACAAAATACGATGCTATGTGTCATCATCATCACCGTGTACGTTCATATAAGAAGGTATATAGGAACATAATGGTGATGGTGCCGGTGTCTTTCTAGCAGAAATATATTCTCATTGCATACTATAAAGTCATTACTTTCAAAAGTGGGATTAATAGCGGGTAGCATTACTGATGAGCTGATATCGGTAGTAGGTAGATCCTCGGAGAAATAGTGAAATGTGATACACATATGGACAACAATGAATAACGGAAGTTCCATACCGCTGCATCTGCAGAAACCATAAGAATAGATGTACAAAGACGCATCATTCAGTGATCCATGACATACAGAAGAAGATTGTATAAATCTGTATGGGACAGCACACGTCTCTCCTCAACAAGTAGTTGCTCGCGTTTCATGTTTAAATTCGTGCATCATCGCTTATTAGAGAACTATTCTCTTTGGTCTTTTGGTTGATGGATGGGTGATAACAGGACCTGTGGTAACATACTGCATGTCTGAGGCCTCATGTTTCCCCATTGTTAAATGCTAAACTGTAACATGCTTACACTTGCGCTCATTGTAAAAGTGGCATAACACTATATTCATTGTCCTTTCCATCATGAATACAATGATTGTCCCTGATCCAGAGCAAACAATATTTCCGTTGGTGTTTGAACATATGTTTGTAGTTATCTGACAAGTAATCTCCACACCATGCTTGAAGAAACTATCCACCTTTTGTAAGGCTGTAATACTCCATTTGTAACTTATTGGCACGGGCACAGCCTGCTGTTGTCGCTGCTATCATACCATGCATCCGAGAAGGATCTATTTCCTTGCTAATTGCTAATCTGCTGCTACTGCTATTTCTGGCTTCCGTGAAAGGTTGAATAGCCGTTCTGTAAAGTATACAATGCAGGGTGTCTTCCTTCAGAGCCTTGTTTTGGGTGATATAATGAAAACATGACCATGAAAAAAAAAGAAAGTGTGAGGACGTACTACTTCTGCTTAGTGGTGATCTATTACACCCATAGAATACTCTATGATATGGGCTCTAGTAAAGAAGGGGGTGGTTCATAGATAAAGAAAGAGTGACATGAAGGGCTCATCCATTTCTTTCTTCTGATGACCATGGGACCCCCAGACAATTGGACTCTGATTGGTTCTGTCCATAATTCCACCCCATCAAGATGTGTTTCATTATCAATGATGTGCATATGCAAGTTTATTACATAGGTCAACTGATGATGGTGGCCCTTGCTTATCCACGCACAAGAACACAAAATATGGCCAACTAGTAGCCCACCCTTGCATATACCAAAGCGTGGATGATGTAAGGGTCCTTTGTTTTCTTCTTCTTTGTTCCCTTGCTTGGTCAATGACATACATGATGATAATGTATGTGGATGATGATTGGTCTTGTGACGAATTTTTAATCTTCATTATCGTTATCACCATTGAATGCTTACCCCCCCCCACCTTTGCATCTTATGTTTAGATTCGGGCGGGCGGGCACATGATGTGCACATAATCATGACAGAATGCAAAAACCCTTTTTTTTTTGCTCTTTCTTTCTCGTGACATTACTTTTCTTTGTATTCCTCCGATAATACATGGCCCTTGCACCTATTATTACAACCACCCGCCGCCCCCCAACTTAACGCCCTTCCACCAGTAACATCATCACCACTATCGCTTATGTTTTAATCTTGACCATACATATACCACACGCTAAATAGATGGTAATCATTTTAAGAAATCGCGATATACATACATACCATATAAATAGCTAGGTGCTGCTGCTTGCAGTATGTAGTTTGCGTTAGTAGTACATAGATTCAGCAGCAGTAAGTAAGGGGGTCGAACTACAACCTCATATGAATTGTAGTATACAGAACACAGAATGACAAAAAAAGTAGGATTGCTGTCTCAACTTTGTGCGTAATTCAGGGTTTTCTGTAGGTCAATTGAGATACTGCGCACACTACCATCATGCTGCTTATTCGCTCATCGGGCCAATCATCAGCAGTGCCGATCCGGGGGAGCTGTTATAGCGGTATTGATCCTTGCAAGAGTAGCTGAGATCATATTGTGTGTGCGAGAAGATGAGGTTTGGTTGAACCAATGATCGACAGTCTATACAGAATACATGATGGTCCTTCATCAGCCGTAATATGTATTTGCTCCTAATTGGGTATAAGCGTTACTGCTCTACGATAAAATAATGAGCTATGTACATCATATTACTAGTTTTGGTGTCATAGAAGTAGGCATTTTTCTGTTTTTAGATAAAAGAGTATGTAGCGCTCTTCATAGAGTATACTCCATATAAGTTCTTTAACCTTCTTTTTTTTACATACTGTATCATAAAGACCTATTAAAGCAATTTCTCACGATGGAAGCATATGTTCACTTGAAAAATTATTGTGTTTTCGTCTGCTTTCAGCAATGCACGCGAAATAAACATGCTGCAGCAGAAGCATTATTACGTTATATGCGCTACAGTATCATATACTCAATATATCTACAGAAACGAACTATTATATAAGCGTCGGGACTACTGCAACATGATGATATTGAGGTCCAATCAGCCTCTTACGCAAATAATAGTGAAATAAATGTGCGTTTTTCTTTTGCTTATAAGCATATGTATGCAACCTGTTATTCGCCGGCTTCTGCATGAAAGTGCTACTATGACGAAGGAAAAATAATGCGTGAAGTGTAACTACTGCCTAACATATGCTGTACATATCATCAGTACAGTGTGCAAAATAGTGGAGGCAACCTCCTACTAAATAAAAGAATGGTCTATTACGTATATAAATCTCACGTAGACTCCTGTGAAGATAATAGGTGCGTGTAGCATGTTGCATGCGTACGAAGCTAAAATATCAGGGATGTTGAGTTTGTATATGTACACTGCACGGACTCCAGTGATAATTGTAATAGCAACAACACCACTGCCAATCATCACACCAGTGATCTCATATGATTGGTTTATAAGTACGTAAGTGAGCTTATACTGCAAAGATGTATAAAGATTGCCACGAATCATACATATAAGAATAGCAGTCTCCTAAAGAACTCTACGACATTATGTTCGGGCTGCTCATAAGAATGGAGACCTATTTGATAACATCAATAAAAGCTGATGTAGCTAAATGTATATCTCGCTCCAGTACTAGAGAATATCAGAAAAGAAAAGATGAAGGCAAGAAGCATATGGTTGTTGTATAGGTTACAGTGCATTACACAAAACGGTAGGATCGATCTCATTGAAAATAAATCCGTTCAGTGACCGCTCTTCGTTCTTCGCTCTGCAACATATAACTCTTTTTTAATTACATACATGAGTACATATAATTCTCTATTCTTATCATCCTTGGTCGTCACCTTCGTTGTAGTCAGAGCCGTCGTGTTCGAAACTTTAACGAACAAGCAGGATGAACACATATGTCAAATATACGATTGTTATCATAGTCAGACAAGTTTTCTTGATGAGCTCAGCGATTTTCATCGACATATTTAAATGAGCCCTTGCCGACTGTGTAATTGTCGTCAAGCATCATATGTAGTATCATACATCATTTCAACTTTTTGTCTCTGCTGCTTGGATGCTCATGAATATATTACCGCATACGTACAACGACATAGTGGCAATATTAGTAGGCATAGCTACCATTAGAGACTAAGTTTTCTTTTCATCATACTACACTTGTATATTTTTAATTGATCAGCATTATGCTGTCATGATATCTCCTTGGCTTCCTTATTCCCTGCTTGGTTTTTTGCCACGATTCAACACTAAAATTCATATACGACACAGTGTCTTACTAGTGTAGTGCAAGCAGCAATAAGAGAAACAGCTGGAATATTTACTGCATTAAACATCTTCTTCACCTGACCGCTATATATGATAGAAACGCCATATGAGTGTATATAAATACAGAGAAAATGATGGAGAGCAATACTTTCTAGAATTTCTTCGCTTGGCCCGTCTACTTTTTTTGCTATACATTGATTTATGTATACACGATCGTAAAGGCTAGTATAATGCGTTCTTTTCGATAGCAATGACAACAGAAACACCATCAACGATGCCATTTATGCATGAGTACGTTGGCGTCGATGACGGTACTAGTAACCTTGTCAGCTTTATGTCAGATCGCAGTGTTACGCTTTCATGGGTTGCTTCATTGGACTTTGGTGTTCGGAAACCTAATACTCTGGTTCGTTCGTCATGTGTTTGGCGATGGCCTTAAGAAAAGTGACGATGTTGGAGGAGGTAGCCCAAACGGAGCCGTAGATTAGGGTCCTGCTTCTACTACGACTGCTTGACCATGGATACGACCCACTATATCGCTGTGGTTACTCAAGTACATGAGTTTTTGACTACTTTTAGCTAGCAGACAGGATACTAGTTTCTTTTGAATCATCTTGTAGTATCTAACATAACACTTTCCGTGATATTATGAAGTAAAGTCGATTGAGCAGTGCTACTGATGCTTACTAAGAGATGTGGTTCCGATGCTTTTGTCTGTGTTATCATAAAGAATATTTAAAAGAGATCCTTCGTGGTGGCCAATCGTGATGATTTTCTGGATGTATAAGTTCGCGCGCAATTAAGTAGACATTGTCAAGTTCTGATGATCTTTATATGATTGACCAATATCTCTTCCTATTCCTAAAAGATGCTTTGCTTTTGCCTTGCTTTGCACTATTTCTGAAGCGTCGTATAAACATTATATGGCTCGTTTGTTTTGTGGTATAATTTATTACGGTCGTCGGTCGCCATTGGTGCACTTGCGTTCAGAGATGGGTTCTAGTATGATACGCAGTGGAAAGAGAGCTCGTAATGTACGTACAGCATATATGATTCATCTAATGTTGTCATGATCCTATCAACAAGATGCTTATAGTATTACTGTAAATATCACAGTGATTAGTTTATTATAACCGTTGTATACTCTGTAACTTTTCTTTGTCTTGCAACCGATCTGTCATTAGTGCCAGCTTTTCAAGTTTTTTCAACGTGAAGTACCCTTCATAGTTCCAATTTCCAAGATCAGGAGAAAAAAGGCGTCTATTTCTGTGTTCCGAATCAAACAATGCTTTACTTCAAAAGGATAAAAAGAAGAGACGCTACGTGTAAAGAAAATATAACTAATAGAGTATGAGATGTGTCGTGTGCTATACAAACAGGGAGAAATAGAGAAAGATTTCTTTTTGCTAAGGAACGGGTAATAGAAAGAAAGAAAGAGACAGATAAAAGAGACAAAGATATATAGACTACTAGGGGAGGAGGTGATGGAAAAAAAAACAAGATGAGTGTATAGAAGAGAGTGAATGAGTGTGCAACCTTGACTTTGGGGGTAAATGGCTATGCTTGAAGATTAACATAGCCTTGTTGTACTTGCTGCTTCTGCTGATCTTGAGAAGATTGATCCGATGACCCATTATTTGTGGTGGCAGCACTGCTATCCTGCTGCTGGTGATGTTGTTGTTGCTGTGGATCATCATCCTTATCCTTGTCCACGTATTCGCCATTCTGCAATTTTCCAGCCTTCTCCAACTCGGCAATCTCAGCAGTAGCTAATTATGAGAGGATAAGCAAATTAGTATGACAAAAAGCACACAACGGCAAACATCACCACCCCAGATCCCTTATTCGAGACATACTCAAAAAACGACCCCCAGGACCTCTAGGGCGTCGCATGGCATGCCGATGTCGGCTTTCGTGGAGATAAGGTCTTCTGGCTCGGCCAACTCGGTTCATTTCTTCAAGCTTGAACCGTGCTGCTCTTCGCTTCAAAATGCGGTGATACTGCTTCGCGTTGACATACAAAGGTTCCTCTTCTGGCTGTTGAGGCGCCGCTGCCGTGGGCGCAACAATCACTTCTCCGTTCGGTCCACGATACAGTGAGGTGTTCATAACTTGAGCTTGTGCTGTGATCATGGCTGCTGCAGGCTAAGAACATTAGGAAAACAACATACACCACCCATTCATCTTTAATCAGTACGAAAATTTTGACACGTAAAAAAACAGACTTTTATATCCAACTTACCATGGATTGCGCGGCGTAACTGAGATGGCGATTGGGATCGTACGCGAGTGATGATCGTTGTTCTTCCGTCTATACACAAAGTTGATCCCGATTAGAAAACAAAGAAAACAGAAAAATAAACAAACACTCCAATCGTTAACTACCACACCCCACTAGCACCAGAACGAAAAATAAAATAAAAGGCTCACCATGGTGCCTGGAACTGACGAGGCTGGTGGTTCCTGCGAACCAAGACGACTGCCTGAATTATTGCTCGTGTTGCTGTCGTAATTCATTGTGGTTGTTGACTAATGATTCAACCATGAAAAAAAATGAATGTCTTTTCTTTCATCATGACTCTTCCTTATCGAAACGTGATTGCAATATATATAAATGCGTGGATAGAGAGGAGGGGTAGGTAGCAGAGAACGAGAATATGTAGAGGGAACAGACCGAATAAAAGAGACGGGTAGGTTTGACTTACCAAATATTCGCGGGGTACTCAGGATACGACCTTATTGGCTCGAGAAGACTTGTTCGAACAAACGATATGGTTGGATGGATTTTAAGCTTCTTTGATTGGAAGAAAAAAAGTCTTTTATACCCTTCAGTTCTCTCCTTTTCCCTTTGCACCTGTGGCCGGAAAAAAAAATGTTTTTTCGGATTGGGCAACGCCTTCCTTGTGTAACCATAAACTGGAGCTGGGTGAATCATTTAGCCGAAAGAGAGAGAGAGCTTTGTTGCTCTCACTTTCAATGCATATAGAGCAAAATCGGCCAATACACAGTAACTTTGCAGCAAAAACAAAATGGCAATGCACCCTATAACTATATATCATTAGAGAGATATTTGATGCATGAGTTTACTAACAGCAGTACAATCAATTTAATAAGCGGATCAAAATAGAGCGTCTATAATGGTGTATTTTGACAATTCAGGCACCGTTTATCAAGCACGAGTTAAAAGTATATATAAGAAAGATGTTCTATTGACCTTCTACACTAGCGCAGTGGGCAACTACACCAGCACACATATATCTGCGTTTCCGAGCTGTCTCTACAAATTCAGATGTTTCAAGAGCCTTGCCGATCATGTTATTGCCATTCAAAGTGTCTGAAGAGATCCTTGGAAGGCTCTGTTAGTCTTCAGATTCATAAGGTACCTTCATCCCAGGTATTAAGCTGTATAAATAATTATAATAATGGGGCATCGCATGCCATAAAACTGATAATAATATCATTCAGGAAATAATGAGCCTTATCCTATGAGTATAGTCAGCTTCCTTTACTAAGACTGCTTTATCATCATTGCTCTTTCTGTTCTATCAGGTCCAAAAAAGTATATGTTGAAAGTTCATGTATGATATGTCATGCTTTGATAGTAGAGCAAATGTTTGTTTAGTTTGAACAGTATAATATGAGAAAAAGTGAAGATGATTATAGATTCCACATGTACTAATGGCCCAAGATACTAATCCCCTTCTTTCCTGATGAGCAGAAACCGCTTTTGACCGAGTAGAAGGCTCTTGTCGGTGGATTGAATCCACAGAATTATATCCAATAGTCAGCCCCAGAATGATAACTTTGTTTCGTTACATCGAAATAATGGTTTGCTGCATTGTCTTTGGGGTACCAGAGGTAGAACCGCACCAGCAAAACAGCTTTATTTTTTCTTTTTTGGGTGTGAATCTGGTGTCCAACCAAACCATACTGGTTTGCTACCGCGAGTTCCATACAGCTATACAGAAATAGCAAGCACAGTGTGTACCCGACGATATCGCATCTCCAGATAAAGGTGATATGTCGCCTGATGCTCAGGTACGAGGTTACCCTCCTATGACTGACTTGTTGCTAGCTATACCTGTGCAAATTATAATCATCAACCTTTTCTTGACGTTGACATCACATCATTCTTCCGATCAAACATATTGGAAAGGCTTGCAAAGCATATTAATGGATGCGTTTTTTATCCCCCCCAAAAGAGCATAGAACTGGACTATCGCGTTCTTCCAAAGGTTGCCCTTGCTTAATGGCATTATTCTTGATGGTAACCGGGGAAAGGTTCGCAAGTGCAAATACGCAGTCGTGCTCTTCACTGCGTGTGTGTAAATATGTGCTTGATTGAGGGCCTCACAAGCAATCCATTGCATTGCTCGCAATGGGTACCATACGTCAGCCAGATCACAACAATTATGTTGCGTAAAGTACCAAGTATGTTCATCGCTAGCAACAAGACACCAATTTCTGAGACAGAAGTGTTTCTTTATGTTTAATCCATCCCGATTCGCCAAAACCAGTGAACAGGCGCCGAAATCGAACTGCTTTCCTTAAACAGCGACCGTGGTTTATCTTATATGCATCTAGTGTATTTCGCGAACGTTTTTTCTTGGGATCGTGTTGACTGATGCACTTTTGGTCATATCAATTGTATTTGATTACAAAATTCTTGCACACATGCTGAATGATACTTCAAATGGGATGTATTTAACCTTGTGGCGAATATACCTTTGTACCCCAAACTTTTTGCGTACTGTCTTGGCTGGAACGATATCTCTGTGCTTGCCTAGATCGACGCGCTTTTCAAATTAAGCTGTTTCGTTTATGTTCATACTTTCTATTTGGTTCCAAGAATATGATAATGTACAGTATATATCCTTCGGTCAGTGTAAGAAAAGACCGCACTTCATATACACGACAATAGGTGTTAGTACAGTATACAAAGCCGAGAAGTACAAGCCAAGTCGAGAACTATAACTATAAAGCGACATTATGCAACCAGCGACAACTGTTGAAAAGCACTGGATAGCGGATATATGCGTCATTAGCTATCGCAAGCATTATAACTTTCTCTTTTTTTAATCGGTGCATATATTTAACAATCCCAGTTTCTGAAAGAGACATAGACGGTATACTGAGATGGATACACTTGATACATGTATGGTTGTATCATGTGTTCTTTAACGCTCCTTCTTCTTTTAGGGCACCAGCCCCAACTAAGTTACGCAACCTCATCCGGCAGAATGGGTGTTTTGAGATCTGGTTTATGCTATCAGAGGTTGAAGGGACATATGACAGGATCAAAGTGCTATATATCTTTCACGCAAATTTATTAAGTCAAGGAATTGATGATTATTTTAGCAATTAGTGGCAAGCATATATTATGCTCTCTCATTTGTGCATAGCACGCTATTATCACTGTAAGGAACGCTGTAATGTGAGCATCAAATGAAAGAAGCCTCACATGCTTTGATTCAGCCAACTTATGGACGCCCTATCTATTACATTATTCACACTTTATAATAATGCAAGTATTTTATCCGATGGTTTTTCTCTACATAGCCACTCCGATCGACCAGCCATCATGATTTTATCATATTGACAGGACAAGCAAGAGGAGCACCGTGAAGCAAAGAGTCAAGTGATTTGGATCAGATGATGCAGCGCCATAGCAAGTTGCATAAATGTTTGCTTTTAGAAGAAAAGTCTCAAATAGACGTTTCATAGATCCGATCAAGCGCGGTATGTTATGTACAAGTACAGTGCCGGTGGGCTGATCTGTATCCTTCCACTCAAAGAGCGGGGTTATAGGGACGGCGATTGAGACCGACCTGGCAAGCCATTTGAATATGTACCCCGAAAAGATCTCGTTTTCCATTGGGGTGGTAACACCCTGCGAGCTTGTGCGCCGTCGTTTCTATATTTTTCTGTTGGTTGTCCTGGAATCAAAAAAAAAAAAACTCCTCCGCTGTTCCTTCCCCTTTATTTTCTCTTTTTCCACACTTCTTTTTTTCCCTTTGTCATCTAGCACCACCATCACCAGTAACAGCAGCAACAACGACAACAGACTATCATGGACGTTGCATTAGAGCTTGCTGACGAGTATTTATTTGACAGCATATACGCAAAACTAGTACCAGCACACACTTCAGTCAATGGCACTGCCCTTGATGATCTTGTCGCCACTTCAGCATGGGCGCGCGATTATGACTTGCGCATCTGCCTGACTATCATGTGTCTGGTCACCGTTGGCGGTTGGTTCTTTTACCTCTCGGCAGCAACCTTTTCGTACTTTGTTCTCTTTGACCACGAATACATGAACCACCCCAAGTTTTTAAAGAACCAAGTTCGCCTCGAAATCGACTGTGCTGTCAAGGCTGTTCCCGGTTTTGCTTGTACGTTGTAGTTGCTTAATACTATGCCCTCAAAAAAAACCATTAGCTGTTGACTGCTTACCTGTTTTCTTGTTCTTCACGATAGCTCTTACCGTACCTTGGTTCTGGGGTGAAGTAAAGGGCTACTCTCTGCTGTACGAAGGCTTGCCTACTTCTGTTCTTGGTTGGGCCTACATGGTCGCAACCGTTCCGTTGTTCCTGCTCTTCACTGACTGTGGTATCTACTGGATTCACCGCTATTTGCACCATCCCCTTCTCTACAAGCGTTTGCACAAGGTAAACAACGTTTGTCTTTTGTCATTTTATAGATATATGCAAAAGCTTACTCACTAATTCTCTTTGCTATATGTCGGTCTGCTGATAATTATTGTTGTGGGATACTATATAGCCTCACCACAAGTGGATTGGTATGGGATTGACAAAAACGGGGCTCGTGGAAAATATACACAGACAGCAATACTAACGTAACACCCTTCTTCCATTTACTATGCTAATATTTTAGTCCCTACACCGTTCGCATCGCACGCTTTCCACCCATTGGACGGCTATGCTCAATCCGTGCCCTATCACCTGTTTGTGTACCTCTTCCCCATGCAAAAGTGGTTGTATATCGGCATGTTCATTTTCGTCAACATCTGGACAGTCATGATTCACGATGGTAAGATCCTTCTTTGGTTTAGAAATGAACTTTCTTGGCTGGAAAATGGAAGGAGATGAGAAGAGAGACGGGATGTCAGAGAGAGGACATTGGTGATAATTTCACTACTATTATTGATATTAAAACGGTTTTCTTCTTTTTTATGTAGGAAACTTTGTCTCGCGTTCAACAATTATTAACACGAGCGCTCATCACGCCGTCCATCATTTGTACTTTAACTTCAACTACGGTCAGTATTTCACATTCTGGGACCGTCTGGGTGGATCTCATCGCGAACCTACCGAAGAACAATACAACGACGAGCTCCGAAACAGCAAGAAAACATGGGCCCAACAGGCTCAAGATGCCGAGAGCATCGAAGGCGAAGTTCTTGGAAACAAGAAAAAGATCAACTAATAACGAGATTATTCTCTCTCTTATCTATTTCTTCTTCCTCCCCTTATTATTAATCATCCTCTAACGCACTTCTTCATTTCCTACCCCACAAACAATCCATTTCGTTATACTAATCCCTCTTTTGTAATTTTGGTACATTTATTTTGGCTTATTTGTTCTCTCTCCTCCCTCTCTCTCTCTTATCACTTCCACTCCTCTTGTTACATTTTTAATCTACACTCTTATTCCCTTTCTTAATTTATTCTACACACTTGACTTTATGACAAAATATAAGAGATGTCAAAGTAACATTATGGTGGATGACGGAATATTTAAGCCGATCAGATAAAGTACAATGAGGCATATCTGATATCACTACACCGATCCCCCTCGTTGGCCCCCTTCCGTCTTTGCATATGGAGTACATACTAAGAAGGTGAGCTCCGATTCACATGTGTTAAGTGTGCACAAAGTTCCGCATAATGAGTACACCCATTACATAGAAACAGTATGTGTGGAACCTCAAATGGTCTATAATCCGGGGCCCGTTTCATCCGCCAGAAACCATAGTTCTTCCGACGAGTGGGTTCTTATTTACCACTAGCCTACTCAAGACAGTTCTGTTTATTGAAAAGTCGGCCTGTCCCGCCAATTATATTCAGCACGTCAACTACATAGCAGTAAGTGAACTATCAGTTAGTGCTCCATACCTTCTCTAGCAGCCACTCATGAGGATGGAATAGCAGTTTAAGCATGCCAAAATCTCAAGCTAGTGCTATCACCACCATCATCATACATATAAAGAAATAATGAGCTTCTGCATGTATATGTTATTTAGGCCGCATTCTTCCTTTTTGTTCCTTTACATTTCGATTGGCGACTTTGAGGCACTTTTCTTGCTAATTTATGCAACCAGACGGGAAATTTAACTTTCTATTGATGGTACTGATGAGTTCTTCTAGCGTATATTGACAAACATTGACTAATAATACAGTAAGCTTATAGTTGATGTTCTATGATGACTTCAAGTCGAAGGGATCAAAGGGTCCTGGTAACATCACTAATAGATTGTCCAAAACGCAACTGACGCCAGCAACGACGTTGAATACTACCGTACTATATGTATATTCAGCCAGTGCATAGATGCAGCGCCTTTTAAAGGTAACGTACTTTGACAGATGCTGAGCAGGGCCATACATGGCACATACCTCTGTTCTAGCTGCCCACGACTGTAACACAATGATACCAACTTTTTGATGTTCCTCTACCTCATCATATCCCCAATGAACTGGCTGTATAGCCAAGTAAGCTTGTTTATTTATAATCAACATATCACTGTCATGAGACACGTTAGATCATGTGTTCCTTTGGTTAATGTTCCTGTTACTGCCAATGCAACCATTGCCCAGCTCCAATTCCATTGCCAATGCCAGTTGTGCCCAACTCCGACGCTCGTTGCAGAAAGTAGCAGGCGCAGTGCGCGTCACCAAGTTCAAGTTAGCAGACGATCACCAAACCACGAAGAGTTGTTGTAGCATTAAGCGTTTGGATGTTTTGTTGACTGTCAAATGTATATATATCTTTCAGAGCTCGTATTCTCGTCCACATTAGCTTTGACCAAATCCGAAGTACGTCAAACCGAAACCCAAAGGTCCAGTGCTTACATTGTTGCAATGTCTTCTATATAAAAAACGGTCACCATCCAAAGGGCTGACTCAAGCTCTTCATATTGTACGTCAAGCATGGAAGAAGCAACTCGCCCACAGTTGGCCGTTGAGGTGACGGCCGAGCTGAGAGCGATCCTGTCATCCTAAAATGTACGTTTGCGTGTGAAATAAAAGGGTGCGTTGCTGCAAGGGATAAAAGCATGACTTTCGTTGATATGTTCTCGACACAATGGCGCCTGTGGCTCGTGGCCATGTTGCCTATGCCTGCGCCCGCATCGGCTGCTCTAAAGATCACAGTTACTTTTCTTGATGTACCTTTAAGAATCAAACTTGTATGCACGCTTTTAATATTCGTTTTCTGGGCTTACTAGCAATCGGCTCCGGTTCAAATTCAAGTATGCACTCACTTAGCAATAACAATGTACCACTAGTAGACATTCGGCGACTCTAGGACTCAAATTAAATAAATTGTTCTTTTTATTTTGTAAAGTATATTATTAATTGCTACTGCACTACTTTGGGTGGTCTTCCGCGTTTCTTTGTTGGTGGCTGTTGCAGCTTTTGGCTCTTTTTTAATCGTTCTCCCCAGTATCGTTCATATTGGTCGTCCTAAAAGTGTTTTGGTTTCGTTGTTATTCTTATAAACCATCACAAACAATTCAATCCAAAGAAAACCATCCCTCCTCTGCACTCAAGTGTTTCGCTATTGTTACCTTGTATCCGTCCTCGACTTCCTCCTCAAACTTTCTCTTGTTTTTTGCAGAATTGTTTAGCTTCCGTTTGCCTCTTCCTGGTTTCACATCTTGTGGTGCTGTCGCTGCTTCTGTTATCGACGATTCAATTGCACACTGTTGTTGCACTTCTTCTTCGTCTTCTGATTGATAATAGCCTTCGCTCAGCAAAACCAAGAAATCTTCCATGGCTACTTTGAAGTCTTGGTTGTCAAACACTTGAGGCGAAATATAAGGCGCGCTCCAAGGATCTTGTTTTAGACGATTGACGTGGTCGATCGATTCAGGTCGCACGACTTCTAACTTATCGTCAGGTCCGTCGTCTGGTTTGGCGCGTATGAAAATAAGATCAGCTGGTGGCAGCAAGTCAATGAGCGATTCAACAGCATCCAAGGGAAGTTTATCAAAGATCTCTGCTTGTAGCGCTTTCTAATGTCCATAAGGAGAAATGAGAAAGAGTTTAAAGAAAAGATCCAAGGTTATGAGATCAATCGTTTGATTTCAGGAGTGGACAGAACATAAAAGTAAATGTACCTTCATGTCCGCTTGAACCAAGGGGCTGTTAGGATCTTCCAGTAAACGTTTTAATGAGCTCATTTTCTTATGTGCTTTGTTTAGATATGTGGTGGTATTGTCGTTAGAGGAGTGAAATAAGGACGCGATCAAAGCACAAAGCGGCGAATACCGAATTTAACTGTCATGACGGCCGAACGCTTTCTCCTTTTGAAGTCATATGTTTGGACAATGAAAAAAATGTATTTTCTTTATTATTGATGTAAACATTATACAGTTGCATATATCACGCAGCGGATACTTTTTACGGCCAAGTTGCCTTGAAGCTAGGGCGAGCACTGACGCGTTCATAGTAAGCCTTGACTGTAGGTCTTCCTTGGAAGTTCTCCTCGCCACGTACCAAGTTTTGACGATACAGCCAAGCAGTCAAATGGACATCAGCGAGCGAATAGTCACCAAAAATAAAATCACCCTTGCTCTGCTTCAACAGCTCCTCGGTCTTGTCCAAGAAGCGCACAGCCTTGCTCCACATTTGCGCGTTGGTTTCAAACATGGGCTTAGCATCTGCCTTGCCTTGGTACTGCGCAATCATTCCGTTTGTTGATTGGAGGAAGCTGTCATACAACTGCTTGTGTTCCGGCGCCTGCTTGCTGTATGTTTCGAACCCTTGCACACGCCCTTGCAAAAATGGAACAATCATGTCCTTCTTCTTGGCCAATTCGGATTCATCCCGCGAGGTAAAGAACAATGGGTTGCCAACATCTGCGTTGTCGTGCATATCCTTGACATATGAATCGATGGAACTGGCGTTCTGCGAAGTGTACAGTTGAGGCTCGCCGCTCATCTTGTCTAGCTGCTTGCAGACTTCGATCGAGTCGTCTTCAATCGACTTGCTGCCTCTTTCATCAGTAAACTCCAACGCAGGAACGGTGTGGTTTGGATTGACCCTAATGTATTGAGTTAATATACAATCAAGTGGTTTTTGTTTCTTTGTTTTAATCTCGCTGTCTCCGCAGTACTGCGCATGTACGTACTTTAAGTAATCTGGAGCAAAATTTTCCGCCTTGGACAGATCCACGGTAACGTATTCGACACCCTGGATATTCTTTTCAGCAATCAAGAGTCGAGGTATTGATGCATAGAGCGAAGGAGGAAAAGTATACAATTTGATCTTGTTGTTATGGGACATGGTGATGATAAACAAATGGTTATGCAAAAGAGAAAGTGCTTCATTCAATATCCAGGGTGTCTTAAATAACGGACCAAAAGTGCGTCAAACATGCCTATAAATGGATAATTCCGGGGTATTGAACAAAAAAAAACCTGAGCCCCACTTTCGCGCGAACTACATATCAATAATACTTGTTATAATACTAGATGACAAACTACTATAGTATTCTTTATCAATCATGCATGGATGAAAACATGTGTTGATGACATAATATACTTTCCTGCATATCAATTAATATTGCTGACGCGTAATTACCGCATAGACTTCCGCGCTGATTTAATTTTTTCACCTAGGCCAAACATTAGTACACAACGGCCCATATTACATTGAAAATTTTATTATAAGTACTGCATTGATTGCACGACTACTTATGTAGTCATTTGCTACGTAGAGTAGCTCAGAAGCTACCGATGTACCGGCTTATTGCGTAAAATACAGTGTGGGACTTATTTCTTTGACGACTAAGGGATTTTACATCCACCCACTCATCCAATCGTTCTTTTCGGTAGCTATGTGTGAGTAATTGCCGCACGGATAAAAGATGTATGCCCTTCATATATAGTATACTGCATACTGTACTGAGAGCATCAACAGGTTCTGGCTTTCCTATACAGTTATTATGTTAGAGTCTCAAGGCCAAGCTTTCACTTTTGACTTATTAAGCATTCTTGTATATGTATAATTCTTTTGATGGTGATTGAACGCTTTCCTGAGGTTTCTTATCAGTACTGACAAGTTTGACGAACATTTGAAGTTTATATACCATTATAAACAACGTAGCTTTATCAGATTCTCACAGAGGAGATTCTGTATTTTATCGTCTTGCAATGTTTTGATTACCAAACTTGAGCGCAAGAAAATAAGTGTTCCCACGCCTCAAGGCATGGTCATTACTGTACTTCAGAAGGCTTCTTTTATCAGTACCATATTGATATCAAGAACGATACCTTTGGGGCACAAAAGCTTGCTAGGATCAGGCATTGACTTGAACGGTAAATCTGGCCACTTTCGGTAATCCCTTTAAAGTGATATTTTGAGCGCTAATTACACTGAATCTGTCAAGCTAATAAGCTGTGATATGATACCCATACAAGCGATATATATACCGCACCTTTTTATTCTTCTTCTTATAAAGTTCCAAGATGTGCATACATTATGCTTGAAATTCATCATGAACGATCGCAACTCGAGTACCAAACTATCTACAAGGCTGTTTTTAAAAATCTCTTTTCACTACGATACATACAGTAGTCGATCATCAAAGTATTGCCCATCGACAGCATTTTACGCTAACATCAGCAGACCTACCAGTATATCTTACCTGTATATGAACACTCTTTAGCAATGAACAAGGAAACTAGTTAAATCAATATCTCAGCTGCTGTGTGTCCGTATTGTGCACACATGTCACTACAACAACATTCCTGTTAGCGTAGCACAAGCGGGTCTCTGCTTTGATGAGCTATTTGAATATGTGAGGTTCCCATGATGACAATGACGCAATATTTTTATATAAATTGTCAAAAACGTAAATTAGGATGGCGAGTAAATAATCGCACGGGCAAATTTCTACGGGTTCCCCACTTAATAATACCCTCTATGTTAATAGGGTTGGATTTCGTCCTACCCAGTGACCACACGACGCATAATCCTTCCGAGAAACGGTTGATAACTTCCCTCTGGATACAGTTTTCCGTTCTCAAGCAAGTATATCACAAAAACGGAATCGTAATCTCATACATGTGATACGCAATACAAATGTGCGCCGGATATTCTTCTTGTTATGCATCGCGCCACACAGGCAAATATAATACTGTAACAGACGACGTTTCTTCTCGAATCTAGGAAGAGCTGTTGCTGAAAATGCTGATATACCGGAGAGGGACCATGAACGTGAGTAAGCTCTTCCTATCACTTATTCAAGAAGGCAAACGTCCTTGTGTGAGTGCGTGTAAATGCCTAATTAACAAAAACAAGGTAAATGAGAATCCCGTTTTCTCACTCGTCTGCCTTGTACACAAGCGAGGTCTAATTCAGTCGACCCAGGATATGCCCGCCGTTGTGCTACATTGATCTTGGTGAAACAATCCTATCTGTCTGTCAAGTGAGCTTGCTGCTGAGTTTTTTTTCCCTCTTCCATTCCGCGCCGCCGAGACGAACCACTTGTGAATTCAACCTTTTTTTTCCGTTGTTGGACAACATAACACACGTATAATGCATGGGCCACCTTTTTGTTTTCACTCCTTCCTTTGCCGCCCCTTACATATGCTTTGCATTAGAGACATCGTATGTCTCTTTAAGCAGGGAAAGGTCTGAGCGCGTGCATCGCTCGAATTACGACGCGCCAAAAGAGATGAAAGAGCGCGATGGAAAAGAAACACAGCAGTCAAAAGGGGGGGTAGGTGGAACAGTCCCCCACCACCCCCGAAAGGGCATCAGATAAAAAAGAAAACGGTCGTGGGATCAGATAACGCCCTTTACAAACGTTACAGGGTTGTATACTCAAACCTGGTTTCCCTCTCTTTCTCTCTCGCGCTCTCTCTTCTCTCTCTCTCTACACTATCGCGAAAACTCCCTCCTCCCTCTCTCTACCTTCACTCTTACTCACTCGTTAACAATCACGGCCAAACCTCTGTAATGGAGACCAGAGGGCTCATTCAGCAATGGCTCATTTCATCGCAAACGGAGGTCAAACCTTCGTTACTGGCACAAATCCTCCTTGGTAAATAAAACAAAACCATATCCAAGACGAGACGAAGATAAAGCTAATCATATGTAACCAGACATCACACGCGATCCAAGCAGCATATTGACCGTGACGGATATTCTGTCGACACAACAAGGAAATGATCCACGAAAATGTAAAGATAAAATTTTGGTCGTACTTAAGATCATGACATTGTCAAAAATTTAATTCATGCTTGATTATTGTAGGTGTTGATTTACTTGCACAAGTCACGTTACATAGTCGTTCAACGATCATTGATGCTGCAGGTTCGAGAAGACAAAGATCAAGAATTCGCGACTTTCATTTATGCGAGTAGTCTACTAACTCTTACTATGCAACAATAGTGGATGGCTTGTTGAATTTCGCGTGTCAGCGGTTGGATCAGCAGCACCCAATTATTGTGGCACGGTGCCTCGATATGATCAAGTGTTTGATGGAAAGTAGCAACATCAGCGGAGCAAGCGCAATGATGACATGTGAAAGGTAAGTTTCTGATCCGTAGCGGAATGCGTGTTACGAAAACTGATGATCTTTCTCTCCTTCAACCATACAGTATGATCAGTAATCTACCAAACCACAAAATGCACCAAGACGCACGATACAAAACTTTAATGATAATCGATAAACTTTTGCAAAATCATGTGGAAGGTATATAAGCGACTCCTTGTCCTTGCGTTTCAACTATCCATTACTACACCTGCCACTTTACTGATAATGAGATTTGATACGTGTATTAGACTTACGACAAGGGCATTTTGACTTCGTCAGTGGGTTTATTGCGCTAATCGATGGAGAGAAGGATCCTCGAAACTTGTTGATTTGCTTTGAGCTGGTGCGAGACGTGATTGCAAAATTCGACATATCATCTCATATTGAGGTAAAACAAAAAAGAGAGGATCAAACGACAATAACAGTATGAAAAAAGGAACTAACATAATGATATCTGTGTGTGTGTGTATGATATACAGGATCTTTTTGATTTTGTATTTTGCTACTTTCCAATAACCTTCAAGCCACCGCCAAATGATCCATACCAAATTACAACAGAAGACCTAAAGCAAAGTTTAAGGTAATCTAGTCTCTCCTTAGGTATTTCTTGTAGCGCATTTGGACTCAGTAAGGATTGAACAATATATGTACTGTAGGCAATGTCTTGCTTCGACACCTTATTTCGCCAACTTTGCGACACCGCTATTAATCGATAAGTTGCTGACCTCTACCGGCAGTGCCAAGGTAGTAACCATAATGATTGCCTACAAAAAGGAGAAATGGGCCGCATGTGAATTGCTTACACCACATTTCGCATATCCGTGCTAGAGAGATACCATGGAGACAATCGGACTGTGCGCTCCTGCATACGGGGCCCATGCATTATTACCGCACGCACAAAGTATATTTGACATTCTTGCCAAAGAGGTAAGTAATTGAAGAGAAGAATATGCCAAGTAGCGTGTGGTGATAAAATTTCTTTTTTGCTTCAGGTGTACAATGCCGGTTCAGTTACCATGGAGACCACTGCCCTGGAAACGATTCATAACGTGGTTGCTACGCTAGCCAGCGGCATCTGTGTCGCAGACATACGCGTGCCTGTAGAAAAGGCAATCTGGTCATTGCTTGATCCTTGCGTAACACAATTGCAGCATCCCGAATCCAAAAATGCAAAGTCAGCTGGCTACATTTTGCGTGCAGCTGCATCGGCAGCAGGTATTTCGAAAAGAGTCAGCTTATTTTTTTACATGTGTTTGTTTTATATATTTATCCCTGTACATCGTCATCGTTTAATATATCTAGATCCGGCATGTGCTTGCGTTGTACATACCATTGTCCCGATGTTGACCGGTTTAATACATACGGACGATTCACCTATTCGACGGAAAGCCATTGTGGATATTTTCATTGAGATCTTGAAGGGCAACAACAGCTTATATGGATCGTTGGACGAAATAACGAATAAAAGCACAAGGATGGGTAAGTTAGCGCCAAAACAATTGTTCGAGAGAAGAATGGTTAATTATTTACTGATCGTCAGAGGAAATAAACAATTAGTTCGATAATAGCTAACATGATTGCCCTTTAGATGATGATGACAGCTTGTCACCATTGGCAACTTATAAGCAGGAAATTTTGACAGCGTTCATGTCAGCATTATCTTCAGAAGACGAACATTTACGGCTTTCTGGCATTAAAGGAATCAGATTAATGGTCGTAATACGACGATTTCTTCTACCAGATGAGGTATTTGAAAAAAAAATACATGTCTCGTCTAAATATCGGGTTGCAGTTACTAACATGTAATTTTCTTTTTATTTAATTTACGTGACATTAGTTTGAACACGTTATCCAGCATCTAATACGTATATTCATTGCCTATATAGAAGACCAAACAAGGTATGATGAAAGGAGCGACAGTATCCACAATACAAAGATAAAAAGAGGTGAAACAAATTTTGAGTAATCGTTATAAAATATGCTTTCCTACCTAGTCGAGCTGCTTTAGCAACGCTTGTCATCATATGCAAAGTAGATCCTACATCAATTGAGCATCATGTCTTGCCAGTATTGTTAGATCGTCTCTCTGACGGTGGTGACATGATTGCGGATGACTTTTCATATGCTCTAGAAGCATTGGATGCATTATCATTCCAGCCACAAATAGCGCGTGCCACGGTCCCGTCATTGATGGATAAATTGGGCGTTTATCTTAGTCGCAAAGGTAAAGTAGCTTGTAATCGCGTTAAATATAGTAAAATATATTTATTATTCAGTTTTGAAACTAACTTTTTCACGGCGTATTACAAACAATAGATGGCAGCGAATTTCATTTTGCCCATAGTCTTACACGAAGCATATTAACTGCCATTCGATCCACATCTAAAAACCCACAAATGATTGAATTGGCACAACGACTGGTGTTTCCTCAATTCTTATTGCAAAGTATTAAGGCAGCACTTGGTTCATCTGATGCTTGGCGACTCGATAAAGAACTCATTAATTTATGGGGTACGTTATTAAAAAGAAGAAGGCGGATATCTACCGTCTTTCGCTATCATTACTTGTCTCATTGTCCCAACCTACTGTTCTAACACATAAATCCGTCGTGTTTATAATTTATAGCATTGACACTAGCTATAATTCAGCGCAACTCCAGCGCAAGGTATAAAATTTTATTTACAAATCATCACTGACCCTTTTTCAGCGTTTTTATAACTTACTTAATAACTGTTATTATCAGGTATCAGCAAACTGTAATAGTAGATGCCTTTAACGTTTTCGTTTATGGTGACTTATCGACTGTGCCGATACAAACAGATAAATGCCAACCGTTACTGGTAAGTATCGCAAAGAGGGCGAGCTGCTCTCGACCATTGTAAATCGGCAGTAATAGAGAAAAAACTCACGAAAAAACAATGGTAGCTTATTCCGGCAACAACGTCCAATGCTGATATATCCGTCTTATTCCCTGCAATAGCTGGCAATTGCAAAGAAGAGGTACTGAATATCTTTAGTTATTATTTGTTGAGGCCTTGAAAACAAATCTTTAAATTTACTAATGGATGAACATGCTATCGTCAACAAGGTTGAAGCACCTGTACCATCATGTCCGGAACTGATAGGCAACCTTGGATTATCGGTTACAAAACAAGAATTCCTATTTTCCCAAAAACTTGCAATCGCACGTATTGTTGGTTCCATAGCTAACAAATGTAAAAACGGTAGGTAGTGCTATATGTAGCTAGAAGAGAAGGGTAACATAATATTCCTGCAAACAACTGTATTTATTAAAAATAATGCCACCACGTATTAGCCAAGATGCCCGACTCCATCAAAGCACTTGTAACGAACCATCTCATACCCACGATCAACAATACTACTACATCTAGTGCTTCTGAACCTGCCCGGCGTGCTTCTGTATTTTTATTAAGCTGGGTAAGCTATGCTGTTCCATGCAATTGAGGCGGAAAGGATCTTGGCTTAACAAGGAGATGGGTGCAGTTAAAAAAGAACCTGTAAATTTGAGGACAGCAAAAACTGACAATTTATTTATAGCTTGCAAAAGCACTATTAATTAAAGGCCATAAACTCGGTTTTGAGCTGCTGGACAGCCTGCTCCAACAACTTCAATCTCCAGACGATTTAGGAGCAGAAGCAGCAGAAAGCTTTATCGTCATTTTACATGACGACGACCTTGTCTTGACCAAGGCTGCTTTTGCCAAAATTTCAGTAAGTTACATTCTATGCTCATAATCGCCACTTACATGAAGAGTAAATGACTATACTGCAAGAGTTGGTTGAGTATAAGAAGGCTAAAGCTTTTGTTCATGATGTTTAGATCTTGTACAAACAACGTGTTTTCTATCATTGCATATCTGCACTTATTAAAGGTGCTGAAAGTTCATCAGAAGGTATATGAGTGTCTGCACACTATATGTGGCATGAGATTTATTATTGTTCGATAGAGCTAAGAACAAAAAAAGTGGAAATCATGGCTTAAATCATTAACGTATATCCAATCATCACTTAGTTATAAGAATCAATCATCTTGTCGCATTTTCGCATATTATCAACAACATTCCAACCCAAATTATAACTAATGAAATCCAAAAGGTAAAAGAAACTTTAGAGTTTATGTTGTCTCCTTATTATTCTGTGTGTACTTACAGGTTATTATTCTGCATCGATACTAGTTGGTTCCCGCCATAATCGCATCCCTTACTGCTGTTACTCATCCCCATCCGCTATTGTCTCTTATTCGAGTGATTGAAACCATCGCACCAGATTCCATAGCCGCTAAGGTGCTATCACAAGACCTTATAGAAGGACTTGTAGAAGCACTTGTCAATCTAACAACCCAGAGTCGATGTTATCGCATGGATATACGCATGGCTGCGCTCCGCTGTTTACGGTTATTTGCAATCCAGCAGCAGTGCAGGAACGAACTCCGCTTCTTGGCTCCAGTCATTGTCAAGCACTTGGCAGCTGCATTGGATGACAAGAAACGCCAAGTCCGTAAAGAGGCTGTTTCTTGTCGAGAAAAATGGTAAGTAACGTCTGAAAAGATTGAAAAAGAAACGTTTTCTTATTGCTCTATATAGGTTTAATCTTATGGAACTACCGCGTGTATAGCGAAAAGCATTATTCTATCATCAACTCTTATATGTATACATACGCCTCTTATGCTTCTTTTTTCTTATTTATTGCTATTACTATTAATTACTTTATGATGAAAGAGAGAATATATGAAGAAAAATAAATGAAATCAAGCGCATACTTTTTCTGTATATACGAACCATAGAGTGAATCCCCAAACCCCTGTTGTTGTGCACCCCTTGTCTACTATGTGGCATACTCAGCGCCAGCATGTGTATGGCCGCTTCTGTCAAGTGCTAGAATTGCTCAGCATAATATACACACCTAATTCTTCAATGGGTGGATAACGATGGTTTCACGAAACTCTTACAGCTTTCCCAAGTCGGTATTCAAATTCCTTATTGTCATGCCAATGTTATTATTGCCGAGCCCTGAACCCTTTTCTTTCTCTCTTTCTCTTTAAACTCTGCACAATGTCGTTTGGTACCGATTTAAAGGTAAATCGTTGAGAAACGATCACGGAGTATACATTCAAATAACAGAATAACAAACCAAGTTTCTCTTTGTCTCTCCTTCGGCGTGTCTCCCCTCTGCTATTCTCTCTGTGTATTTAGTGCCAAGTACCCGCGATTGTTGATTATATTTCTGATGGCATACAACAACTCAACCAGTTCCGAAACTTTGTGAGGGATCGATCACAAATTGAAAAGGACTATGCACAAAAGCTCGACAATCTCGCCAGAAAATACGCGCCAAGTGTAAAAAATAATAACGCCGAGCAAGCAACTATGGGTGAAGACGCTGAGTGGGCAGGTGCAGATTCGAGGTATGTACATCAATTTCTGCCGAAACTTTATCTCCCTTTTACATATATGTATAAATGGGTTGCTGTTCTAGGCAAAAACAAAGTTTCATCTTTTTTTGCTGCTATTATGTCAACAGTGACCACAGCAGCAGTAGCGCAGTAATAGGAGCCCAACATGAATTAAATAGTTCAAGACTGACTCAAAGGAAAAAATAATAACAACTATATAGTACGGCCAACGCAGCATGGTTTAGTATTGTGGACCAAACAACCCGGATCGCAAAGTGTCATTATCAGCTAGTGGATGAATTGAACAGTGGTATCATTGAAGTGTTAAAGGCAACAGGGGCAAGAAAGGAAGATGCGCGAAAAAAGGTATAACAAATATGGATTTCCAAGATGCAAACTGGAGGAAGAGAAGAGTAGCTTACCTATCGCACGAAATGCTTTTTTGGGGGTTTTCTTTTCATATGTATAGCATGTAGCTTTCTATCAAAAACTAAAAGCCGAACGGGATAAGACATATGCCGAGAAAGATAAAGCAAAGTCAACATACCATGACGCTTGTATGGAAATTCAAAATGTACGGAACAAGATGGCTAAAAATGCTGGAGGAGATCAAGACAAGGTAACGAAAGAGATATAAGGAAGGTAGGACAAACTATATTTAATTTTCAAGAAAATATAACCTATTATTACTGTATATCTCTTTAGTATCGAAGGCAATTAGAAAACGTAGTACTTGAATGCAATAACAAAAAGGTAATACTGGAAATGACCATTTATGCACATAGTATGTGCGGACCACAATGTTAACTAAATGGTTCTTATAGAACACCTACTTGTTGTCGCTAAGTACTGCTACTGCCGAAAAGGAGAAATACTTTGAAGAAGATTTACCCATTCTTGCCGATGTAAGTGTACATACAAGGTGACTAGAGAAAATTGATAGAGAAAAATCTACATAGGAACGTTGAAGTAAAACGGAGAAAATTTTATTTACTTTTGACTTTTAACTATAGCAACTACAAGATCTAGATAGCACACGCGTGCTTGCACAACAGAAAATGTACAGAGAATACATTGCAAAAATGAGCGCCACAATTGCACAGGTGCAGAGCCACTATACGGATGCATTGGCGTCGGTCGATCAAATAGATCCTAGAGCAGATGAGAGCATGTTTCAAGGATCATTGGATCCAAACGAGCAACGAGAACTAGGCGAACACGCAACATTTGCGTTTATGCCCTGGAACGGTGGTGCCAATGCGGCAGAGACAGCTGTGGATACTGTAGATAGTCTAATGATCGATGAGCCTTCGGTGATCTTTTTGAATAACAAGTTGATTAAGGATCGACGACAGTTAGATATATTGGGCGATGAGCTATCTCAGAATTCGGCCAGGATGAATGAGTTGGAGACAGTGGTGAATGGTATATCCGATCGTACATCGGCTGAATATGATCATGCGAGAGAGGTATGACGATTCTGTTGTCGATGCATAATATCTTTTTATCACTAACTCGTCAACGTTATATTCTTTATTTAAAGCGACTCGCAGAAGTGACTCGAAACATCGCAATGCTATCCACTCAGAAAGCACGAGTCAAGAGCGAAGTGGATCTGATCATCCATAACATTGGAGGTAAGCAAAACCATATACTTAGCTTTTACATCGAATATTAGAAATGTTAAATATCTGTCTGTTTAGATAGCGGTCTAAGTGCTCAAACGCACAATTTTAAGGCTTCTTCTTTTACTATTCCAACCACGTGTGATTACTGTAATAACACTATCTGGGGTCTGTCAAAGCAGGGCATGACATGCAAAGGTAATGAAGTCAACTCCATTGCTATAAAATCTAGTAAGTGGCATGCTAATGTTAAGTAATATGATAAATATGATATACAGCATGTGGTTTGAATTGTCATGCCAAGTGTGAAATGAAAGTTGCACCAAACTGTTCTCGAGTCAAGGGCAAAATCGATCGTTATCATCCATCTCCCGCGCCACAACCTAGTCCGTCTGCAACACCAAGATCTTCCATGACTACAAACAACACCACCAGCGTACCTACATCGCCCAACACGCCACGAGGAGCAGCGACGATTGCCGTTGAGTCGGCACTCAAAGTCTGTGCTCTCTATGACTATAATGCACAATCGTCAGATGAGTTGTCAATTACTGAGGGTGAGGAGCTGAAGATAATTGGATCAGAAGGTATGTACATATTTGTTCTAGATGTCTTTTATTATAAAAGAGAATCATGCTGATAGGTGAACTTGCTCTGTAATTATACTACAATAGATGATGGCGAGAACGGATGGTTAAAGGTAAAGAAAATAAGATCAATGAGATATGAAGAACTACTGTTGATTTATCTATTTCTTAGGTATCAAGAGGTAGTCATGTAGGCTTTGTCCCTGCAAACTACATCACATTCGATCAATCATCATCACCACCACTATCACACAAGAGCAACAACGACAAGAGTAATATCAGCGACGAGGACGAGGTCATGTCTAATGCAAAAACACCATCGCCACCTGTACAACAACAACAGCAGCCAGTACCAATACAAGCAGCGCCTGTTAGCCCTCCATTAGATACACAAAGTCCACCACCATCACCACCGACCTGTGATTATGTAACGGCGCTGTATGATTTCGAGGCCGTCAATAACGATGAGCTGAACCTTCATGAGGGTGACAAAATCATGGTCATCAAAAAGGATGATAGCGGCTGGTGGGAAGGTAAGGGATACGATTCATTAGTTTTCTGTTCTGGATGCGTTTATATTTTTGGGAGCAAATTTTCTAATCATTTTCCCATAATTAGGAACTGTCAATGGACGTTCTGGAGTCTTTCCAGCAAATTACGTCCAGTAGAAAAAAAAACAAAGGCCAATCCTTTGCACATATTACACGTTCTTTCTTCCCGCCTTTCCTCTTATTTTATATCTCAACCTCTCTCACTCTTTTTGCCATATAGTTGTCATCAAGCTAGTACTTGATGACAATGCTTATTTATATTACCTTATCAAACACCTTTCTCCGCCATCATCATCGATCATCATCATTCTAACTTTTCTGCTATATCTTCTTCTTTACTGCATGTACATATATGAAATATATTTACTTTTTTGCGTCTCACCCAAAATAGCTGTGTCAGTACGATAAAATGCTTACGGATATAGTAAGGAGCTGACAAGCATTCTCATTCCTTCAAAACATCTTGTTGTTGTTGGGGTCAATAGCCTGACTCTACATGATATAATATTGAAATAATGTAGACAAGACAACGACAAAAATAATCCTAAGAAACCCTCCATGTATTGCCAGAAAAGTTTAGTAAATGACCGGAGATATCACTGATATAATCATCACCAATTCAGGTGGTGGAAACAATCAGATATCTTTTCATATTTCTCCACTCTCCCCATAGACTCATTGACTTGGTAGACCCAAAAGTGGTTGAGTAATTTTTCAAGTACAGCGGCGAATTTGAAGGCCTGTGACTTGAACAACTGTACTCGACACTTCTTGCAAAATTATATAGGCGTTACCACCCTAACCATATACAAGAAAAAAAAGGATCGGGTTGTCATCTTTTATTTTTCTTATACATACATTCGACCAACACAAATAGTCGAGAGCGCGAAGCGGTTGCAGCACAGAAATAGTTTGTCATGGCGTCCAGTGGTATACGCTATCCAAGCATAGCAAGATGCTATGCCGATGCAAACAATAAGATGCCCAAAACTTATTGGGATTATGACAATTTACAAGTCCAGTGGGGGTAGGTTTACGTTGTTTAACGCCGAATCATTCAGAATTTATAATTAATCTTGCTACGAACAACAACATAAAGGTTACAAGATAACTATGAAATCATTCGCAAGGTCGGACGCGGCAAATACTCTGAAGTATTTGAAGGCGTCAACATTACCAACGGTGAAAAGGTCGTCATCAAGGTTTTGAAGCCAGTCAAGAAGAAGAAAATCAAGCGTGAAATTAAGATTCTGCAAAACTTGGCTGGTGGTCCTAATGTGGTTGGTTTGCTCGATGTTGTTAGAGATCCACAGGTATGCTCTTTTTTACAGAGGAAGAAGGGGAAGGGTATGCTGTATATGCTTATGGGCCCTGGTTAGTTACAAGCCCGGGTTTACGCGCCCGTACGTACATATGTAATTTCGCACATTTTTAGAGGATATTAATTGTTTCCTATACACATCCTATAGTCAAAGACGCCAGCGTTGATTTCAGAGTATGTCAACAACATCGATTTCAAGGTGCTTTATCCAACATTCACCGATTATGATATTCGATTCTATATGCTCGAGCTGTTAAAGGTAAGTAGATGGAGAGCATATTTTCTTGCCACTATCGCTGCTGTTGACTACATACCAAATTTCCTCTTGATGGGGTAGTACAATGAGGGGTTGGGGGCGGGAGGATATGTGGGTGGTGGCGAGCTCACGTTGACAGCAAGCGGCTGCGCACGGGCAATAAAATCAAGGAGAGACCATAGCATTGTAGTATCACTGACATTACATTTCATTAATTCTAAAATAGGCTCTGGACTTTTGTCATTCACGAGGAATTATGCATCGTGACGTGAAGCCGCATAATGTCATGATTGACCATCAAAAGCGCGAGGTAATACTATTTATTATATAGAGATGATGATGTTCAACAGATGAAATAAGTGAAGGGAGAAAAAGGAAGGGGAGCAAGTATATTAACCTTTGGAGACATATATTTTAATACAACATAGCTGCGCCTGATCGACTGGGGTCTAGCAGAGTTCTATCATCCTGGCACAGAATACAACGTTCGGGTCGCATCACGTTATTTCAAGGGTCCGGAATTACTGGTGGATTTCCAGGATTATGACTATAGCTTGGATATGTGGAGTTACGGCTGCATGTTTGCTAGCATGGTACGAAAAAAGGAGGCATATTTTGATGGGATGGGAAGAGAGAAGCACTTACAAGCAAGTGAAAAGAGTCTGGATGAGTAGTTGACTAATGCAATGGGCACCATGTGCGTTTGTGGATAATACATAGATCTTCCGTAAGGAACCATTCTTCCATGGACACGACAACTATGATCAGCTCGTCAAGATTGCTCGAGTGCTTGGTACAGATGAACTGTTTTCCTACTTAGACAAATATGATATTGAGTTGGACCAGCAATATCACGATATCCTCGGAAGGTAAGAATACTTCAATAGAAAAGAGAAACAGTGAAAGAGATTTCTCGCGAGGTATAAACTATGAACAGATAATTAAAGCAGCTATGGCCCGTGTGTTTGTAGATATCCACGCAAACAATGGTCGAAGTTCATCACTAGCGACAACCATCGTTTCGTGTCTGACGAAGCCATTGACTTCTTGGACCATTTGCTCCGTTATGATCATCAAGAACGACTGACTGCACAAGAAGCTATGGCTCACCCATACTTTGGTAAGTTGGCAACCACCTCCCATGCAGGCTGGATTTAGACTTTTCGATATGTATTGCTAAGTACTTTGCCTCCCGATATGGCGATCAAATAGATATTGTAAAGGAGAAGGAGGGTCAGCAAGCATGAGAGTGCAATCATTAAAAAGACACCGCAGCATCCAAAGTTCCCCGCCAATTTCCAGAAAGAAATGATGATATGAGAGAAAGAGAGAATCAAAAAGAGAGAGAGAGAACCGGATATGTTGATTTATATAATCCCCCGCTCCACCATATACATATATAAAGACCAAAAGCTCCAAAAAAAACCGAAGATTGTTTGACAAATATTTCCTTATTGTACACACAACACACACAACACACGCACGCACATCATTTATGTCAAGAGACCCAAAAGGTTTGATTTGATACTATAGCAACTGTCATACTACTACTTTTACTACTACCACCACTACACAGATGAACTTTTTATCCCATAGTGACCCATGTTGTAAAAATGAGCTACGCTGGGCGTAGTGATATCAGCCGTTTCAAATAAAAAAAAAACCATGTCGCGTATCTTGTGCATAATGCCAAAAAATACCCGTCGTCAAGGGAGGTATCGGTCGGTATAGTTTATCCGAGCATATACGTGAAAGAGAGACTATGCCATTTCTGGAGTTTGAAGAACGGTTCCCTAACCTCTTGTGCGCCTTTAGAACGGCAAGAATTCAGGAGAAAACTTCATTCTACATAAGCGTCGTTTCTCTTTTTTTTTGCTCTCTTTCTTTCCTCCTTTGTTTTTCCCTGACAGTTGTATATATCCATATATTTATATAGTAACAATAATAATCTAGTGGTGAATGGAAAAGACTGTTTTTCTCGCCGTATTACTACTACCAAGCTACATCTCCTTATTCACGGAAGCCGTCCGGCCATCTACATCCCGGGTTGGGCAGGGTATACTTATCCATTTCTACGGGATTATATATAATTGGGCGCACCTCTTTCAATTCCTTCTTCTGTGCGATAGGTATAATGCTAACCAAATAACGAACTAATACTAGGATGTGCATTATTACGAGACACAACAATCTATTGTTACGGCGGGGCCACTTATAGTCCCAACGCCGATGACGACGACGACCATGTCGCCACGACATATGCTGACCACTATGCTCTCGATATCGGATCCATGACTCAAGTCGATGACAGCTCGCTTGATGGTTGGCGCCAGTTGAATGATGGCGACGGCGGACCAAACGCACATTTTGCTATTGCGCCGTTACCGGATCAATCTGGATATTTGATGCATGGCGGCTGGGGCCGTCATGATAGGCGGACCTATTTACGAAACCAGACCATGCTATTCCATGGAGATTCGGAAACCTGGGAAAACATTCCAGCAGCTAATAACGCACGAGTGGATCTCACGTAAAGTTCGCCACTGTATTCTTGTTGGCAACAAGAAAGAGTAAAAAAGTTGCTAATCAAATTTTCTGTATACTATAGTGCCAGGATGCCAGGTGTTCTAGGTGCTAATGATACGATATGGATCTGGGGTGGTGAAGTGTATGTATTGACAAGGCCACCGTCCTACGAAGAATAGCCATAATCTCTCTAATATAATCAGCTCTTCTTTTTCAGAGATGATCTGGCCGACAGCGAAGATATCCCGGAACCCGAAAGTATACGGTCGTTCCACAGCCAGGTTCGTATTACCGCTCCGTCCTTCTAATCACAAAGAACGAAACGTCCTTCCACAAAAGAACAAAAAGAAAGACTAAGCTAATGATTATCAGAACGACAACAATAACGAGCGCTGACTTTATGTTATTATAATCCAGACGCAACAATTGACACAGACACGCATTCCAACGTTTCCGCAAGGCGCATTCACACGCGTGGGCCACTCAGCAGTACTGGCACGCGACGGCCGAACCGTGTTCTATTTTGGCGGCATGAATGCAGAAAGCGAAGAACGAGAAATGGATTATGATGAGGATGGTTACTCCAACGCAACCATGAGTGATATCCTTGTGTTTGATACAGCCAATCAGAGCTGGAGTAGACGCACGAGCACAGGTGATGTTGTTCCTACGCCAAGATCTTTTCATACCACGACGCTCAGTAAGAACCTCTTTTTTTTGTTGTTGTTGCTGTCACAAAGTAGCACCTGCAGGTTCTAAAAATAATTTCCGCTTTCTCTGTGTTAATAAAAATAAATTAACTGACATCATTCTTTCTTTTCTTTCTTTTGGTACGCAAAGTTCCCAACTCGGACGATATCTTACTTTATGGCGGTCGAAGGATGGGAACTGATCTTCCGGTCGATGACTTTATCTATAAATACAACACCGAAAACAATCAGTGGACTCAAATCAATTTGCCACAAAATGGCGCAGGTCCACGCTGGGGTCACTCTGGTACAAAAGTGAAAATAGAGTGTCCGAAACCCGGGGAGTAGCTTATATCTTCATTAACGCCCAAAAATGGTATAATAGCTGTACTACATCAGGATCGATCACTATTTATCTTGTTTGGCGCCAATGCACAAGGCGCATCCACGAACGATTTTTATATGCTCGATGTCAATGATTTAGAATGGAGAGGCCGATCTTCTGGCGATGATGGTAGTGGAACAGATGCTGGTACCAATGGTGGTTCTGGTGGATCCTCTTCTTCAGGACTTGATGGCGGAGCAATCGCTGGAATTGTTATCGGCGTGTTGGCGGCTGCAGTAAGTTTTTTACATGTCAAAGAATCAGGCCTTATTTCTAATATACTACTGGCTACCTGCTTCGTTTTGTTTACCTACTGTTTTTATAGGCCCTTACTGCTTTTGTGGTCTTTGCATTATATCGTCGACGAAAACGACAACAAGAACTCTATGCACAATATGGAAACAATCCACCAGACAATAAGGATGAAATGATACTTGCAGGTGGCAGCACTACCACTGAAAGCAACATTGCCCCGGCTGCAGTACCCCCACCCGTACCACCCAAACATGGTGTCCTTAACCGACTATTCCAAAAACCAGACGAACCTTCTCCAAAAGATCTTCTTTATCAAAAGGAAATAAAACCAGATACAGTTGACTAATTTATATATACCTTTCCCTCCCATCCTACCTCATCAGTTACGTTATTGCTGTTATGTACTTATATACATTATTTATTAATCATTAGTGCAAAGAAGTACTTTTTGATTTCTTGGTAATGATGATGATGATGGTAGTTGTTGATTTACAATGCTTTTCACTAATACATGCTAATGTTGTTGTTGATGCTGTTTATCCTGTCTTGTTATACCGTTGCTTGGTAATTTCGAGTATTTGAGCTGTTTTGATGCAGTTGCTGTGGTATCTTGGGTGGAGACGACGGATGATGACGAGCCTAAACCACGACGATGGGTTTGCGTTGATGGTGAAATTGGTGCCACTATACCATCCGCGCCTGTTCTACCAAGACTCTGACCTTCCTGCCATCCCATTTTTCGTAGCATTGTATTTCCAATGCCTTGAACCTGTGTTTGCATTGTGGCTCGTTCTGTTTTCTCAACTCGTTCTTGTTTTCCTTCGTCAACGTCACCATCGGCATGAGGTCTTTTTAGATGACTGGATATTGTAGTCGAAGCATACAATTGTCGTCGTCGTTCTGCTGCATCGACATAATCACTCTTTGTATTTTTCTCCTTAGCAACCGGCGCATATGATCGTTTCAATCGACGTAATTCCTGCATCCATTCCCGTTCCTTCATGTCTGTCGACCCGAGATCCGAATGTGTAGAAAACATCACGGGCTGTTGCTCCTTGTTATTAGCGATACCATCCTTGCGAGTTCCATCACTAAGATCTACCGTATTTTGATCCCGTGATACACATTGATGGCACGGCTGTTTATGCTTATGCACTTGAAACAAGGTCGAACCAATCTGTAAATGATCCAAATCACTCAATGAAGCCGGGACACTGCTGGATTTGGTGCCTGACAAGCGCTGTTGGTTAAGAAACGTGCCGTTCCTTGATCCAAAGTCGATCACTTGAAATTGTTTCGTGTCCTCGTTGTAATAGATTTGACAGTGGTATTTGCTGACAGGCAGTTCGGCAAGCCGGAGATGCCGTTCTTCCCACGATCGATCTCGTCCGACTGTCAGTCCTTGGGTATCGACAATGACGACTTGCCCAGTTGACAAGCGATTCGATTCCAGCACAACCAAGTACACTGTATCGATCAATAGTGTTGTTGTTTGTTGATCTTGCTGCCGATCTTCTTCTTTTTCTTCTTCTTGCTTTTCTTGATATTGCCTTTGCTCATTGTTTGTTGCTGTTGGTGATGTTGCGGGTAGTGGGGTTATAGACATGTAAGTTTGTGATGTTACGTCGTAACGTAAGTATTCGCCCATGAGAGTGTCGTACCACTGATCAGTGTCTTGATTGTACAAGTAGCGTTCGTCATTATAATAATGCTGTGGTTGCTGATCCTCTTCTTGTGTTTCTACTATTTGTCTCTGCGCTTGCAAGTAGGAATCGACATCAGAAGCAAACTCATCAAGGCTGCTCATGCAAGCTGAGAGGGGAGGATATTGCGTATGGCGGAAGAGAAGAAACGAAACGGAGTTGTTGCATCCTTTGAACCATATCCTGAAGAATACACGAGCGCGTAAACGCTTCTCATATTGATATTTATCTTCCTCACCCTTTTGTCAATCCTGGTTTCCTTGCACTTCGTAAGGCGTTAACTGCTCCATGTCTGGTGCTAAGTAAAGATTAGCGTAATTTCCATATAAACTTCGTCCTTCGCGTGGGTCTTGGATGGTTTGTAAAACCGCAAATTAACTAGTGCGGGATGCGGGAAAATGGGCAACTGGTTTGCAGACAACAGTTGGAGCTCACTGAAAGCGCTCAAAGAGTGTGTATGGTGCATGTCAAGAGGTTCTGGAAGAAGAGACGAACCTTAAAACTGAAAAACATTACGGTTTTGACGGCATCCACGAATGATATCATAGCCAAAAGGAGCAAAAGCAGCTATGTAATTATAAAATTCATGCAGACGACAGTAAAATGATCGAAGCACATAATCGAATGAACGGTTTGAAAAAGTGGATGGTTGAAGGGAAAATAGGTCCCGGTTTCGAAGCTATCCACCAGTACTGTACGTACCGAATTTGTTCACAAGTCGCTTCGATAGGAAGCGACATTTGCAAAAGAGTCTTCAACAGAAAAGCTTTATGTACCTTTGGATAATTTATAGCTGTGTATGTATTGTGACAGGTGACACACCACCCCCGTCGGCCTACATATTTACAAACGTCAATGACTACAATGTGCTTGCATGTGAAAGTGATATAATGCTCATGTTGACAGTAGTGACCTCCTTTGCATTTTCGATAAGGACTACAGCACACTATATCATCTAGTCTATCACGCCCTTATCGTTGGAGGGCTATGCTGGGAACAAGTCGTTGATGCTGTTCATGTTACCGTTTGTTGTTTGTTTATTCTATCACAACAAAGCTGTAAATGTTGTTTGATGCATGTTTTAATGTTTCATTGCTTCTTCCTCTCTCTCACTCTCACTCTAGTGCTCTAGATGTGCAGCAGGGGGAAGAGTCAAGAACAAAACAGCAATAGCCCCATTTATAACTCTGCTAGATAAGTCCCAACCAATTCTAGGAGCTCGGTAGAAGGAGAGAAAGAGAGAAGGTAATGAACGTATGCCACCACCTATTTTACAATTGAATAGGATCCGCCAAATGTTGTAAAATGGAGAAAAAAAAAGTTCTTCGGGTTTATCGCTGAGATTGTAATCCATCGGCCAAGCAGGCAGGGTCCACTACTTTTGGGGTTGTGTAGGTGTGGGTTGGTGCGTGATTGTGATTAAAGTCCTTCTCGGCCTCTGCTTTTGCTTCGTTTATTGCACGTTGTCTCTTTGGCAGTTCAAATAACTCTGTCTGTATCTTTTCCGAGCTGCATACTGCTTTTCTGTCTCTCTTCTTCTTCTTCTTCCACCACACTTCCACACAATAACTATGGGTGAGGCTTTTCTTTTCTTGTGCTTATATAAAAAAAACACGAGTTAAAAAAAAAAACAATAATAATAATAATAAGAAGAAAAAATAACAGAACAGTCGACACAACTGCCACTCGCTGACAATAGCAACAACACGTCGCCGTCATCGTCGCCTTCACCAGCAGTCAAGCGAACAAAACTCAACAATGGTACAGCATTGGATAATGGACAGCAACAACAGCAACACGACGATACGCCAATGTCCTCATCATCCATGTTTGATGAATACGAATTCAAAGTGAACGAGGTGATTAGACGAGTCAAATGAGGTCCCATATTCTCTTAAAGAATGACTTTTAGCTAAGACTTATATTTTAGCCACCCGTCGGACGACCTGTTCGTGTATACTGCGATGGTATGTATGCATAGTACATAACGTTACATAAATAATTTGTTTATTTACTTATTTATTCCCAAACCCTTTCTCATATATAGGCATATATGACATGTTTCATTTCGGACACGCCAAAGCGCTTGAGCAAGCGAAAAAAGCGTTCCCAGACGTGTATCTGATGGTGGGTGGTAAGGGATCCTTTTTCACGTATTCTGTTTTTCTGGCTTGGCGCACACCTAGAAATAGCTATATTGTCATATATACATCATACTGAGATGTATATTTGAAATATATGTAATAGTGTGTAACGATGTCGAAACGCATATGCGTAAGGGCAAAACGGTAATGAACGATACCGAGCGGTATGAAGCTGTACGACATTGTCGCTGGGTGGATCAAGTGATTGAAGATGCGCCCTGGTTCGTGACCCAGGAATTCATTGATACCCACCAGATCGACTATGTCGCCCATGATGCAGAGCCTTACCAGTCCACCGAGTCGGGTGATGTCTATGCATTTGTCAAAGATCAGGGCAAGTTCTTGCCTACCCAGAGAACCGATGGCATCTCCACATCCGATTTGATCACCCGTATCGTGCGTGATTATGACCAATATCTTCGACGTAATTTGGAACGTGGCGTCAGTGCAAAGGATCTCAATATTTCCTTCTTGAAGGTAAAATGATAAATCAGAATGGCTAAACGTTTAGGACGATATTATCCTGACATGTTACTGATGGTGATGTGTAGGAACGAGAAATCAAAACGAAAAAGTCAATCGAGGATATACGGAAGCATATCAAGACGGCTGTGCTTGATCAACTAGAGACTTGGGAGGGCCAGAGCCATGATTTTATAAGAGGATTTGCCGGCATGTTTGGTGCCGAGACTGTGGTGGTAAGGTTTCTCATCTCTTCAGCTATACAAGCGTTTAGGAAAAGATATTCACCATGGAGATATTATGTAATAATTAGGAACGATTCCTGCAAAAGCGTAAGCTCGTCGCTTCCAGGAGTCAGCCTGGCTCGCCCGTATTGAGCGCCAGCAGCAATGACGCTGATAGCAACAAGAGCGTCAGAAGCATCAAAAGTGCTCCTGAAGAGGAAACACCCAAACCTTAAGAAAGAACCTTTCTCAAAAAAACCCCATGTTGTACTATCCCCTTCTACCCTTCTCTGTCCCCATCTATCATCTCTATCTCTCCCTTTGTTATCCACTAGATACCTATTATCACGCGTTTTTCCTTCTTCCATGACATATGTTACAACATTAACCCATCCACCGACTTACATTTTTCTCTCAACCACCCTGCAGTATCTTTTGTTTTCCTTTCTGTAAACCATCCTACAACAACCCTCTCGGCCTATTTGCTCATATCTACAAAAGAAAGTTGTATTGCGATAATATATATATAGAGTAGATATTATATTCATAAAAGAAACAGAAATTGCGACAACAAAAGTTAGTTTTTCCCATTTATTGTTTGTTTTGCACACTCTTGCTTTTTTCTGGTAGGTGTAAATAAAATATATGCATATATAATATGGTGTCTTTGCGAAAACCAAATTAGCGTCGGATTTACACGCTAGGCTTTTTTTAAGCGGTCCAAGCGCGAGCAAGCAATTCAGTAAGACCAATATCGTTGGTGTTGAACTGGTAGCAACCGACCAAAGTGCCAGCAGTGGCAGCGTAGAGGACAGCAGTGGCGATCTTGCCGACAACAGGTGCCTTGCGGGGGTTCAAGTAATCTAAACAAGATAACGACGGTTGATTTTAATCAGTGTGTGTGAGGTTGATTTAGTTTTTCTCAAAGGTCTCACGGGTAGCTTTCATTATTCATCGCTAATCAAGAAAATGATAGAACGTACCGGTAATGCAAGCACCGAAACCTAGATAATAAACAAACAGCATCATCATATATTTAAAGATGTTAGTAAAAAAAAGTCGATCCGTTGTTCACCGGCATCACCCTTCATTGGTTGTGTAGTTATCGCTTATAGCGAGGGACAGTTATCTTACCGATGTGAAGATGGACAGGAAGGACAATTCCGAAGAGCGTATCAAGGACGGGCGAAGCGCCATAGGCGAGTTGACCGGCGAACAGGGGGACCAAAGCAATCGAGAAAGCGCGTTCGGTATCCCAGTGGTACGAACCGTGCATACGATCGGGCGTGTGGGTGGTGGTAGCGGCGTTGCTGCTCTTGTTAACAACAGCTAAATTCATTTCAATAATTACGTTGTTGTTCGTTATATGGAATGTCGCGTTTATACGTATCATATTGATGCATTCAGTATTAATTCTCTCGTTCGATTCCGTTTGTATATGCTAGAATGCAGGTAACTGTTTTGAAAGAGAATTAGTTACTCACACGAGTGGATCTTGACAAGACCCATGGGCTGCTGACGAGCAACAAGACGAGCGGTCGAGCGAAGAGTGGGGGTGGCGAGACGCAAAGACATGATTTTTAGTTTAAATGGGGAAACGGTAGAGTGGGGAGTTGTAAAGACAAAAAAAAAGGAGATAGAAAGGGTTGGGCACTATGGTAATAAACACAAGCGGGCTGGGCGTACTTTGCTGGCTGGCTTATTATTTACCCCAGGTTAGGCCTTGCCATTTGTGTTGTTATTGCTGCCCGCCACTGTTGCGTATCGGAAGGCCCCGCGATGTGAAATTGCTTGATGACGTCGCACTGCACGTGAAAATAATCACATAAAACGATTCGGAAAATGAAAGGTAAGATTGATTCATGCAACACATGGACAACAACCGGTAGGCAACGTTAGTATTCGGTAGCATGACTTTTCTGGTTTGACAGACGTTATAGTACACAGCCACTAGTACTCACGGTGAACAGTAATCGCTGCTCATGTTGCTACCAACATTGCGACCTCCTATACAGTACTAAAGCTTTCTTCTGTTAATACCTAGTAGCGCTTCCATCCACACATATCACGAGCTTTAACCCACATTTTCTCTGATCTTTTATCAAACCATACGTATTTATAGAGCAACATGTAAGATAATAGCCATTTCAACTATAAGGCAAGGTCTATACAAGTAGCGCTATTTAGGTCTTGACTTGATTAATATATCCTGAACAGAAGGACGCGGCGAGCGTAGAATTGCTCACAAAAAGGTTCTTCACCATCTGTGACAAGAAGAGAAAGCAAAATATGGTTACGAATTGCCAAATCACATACACTAGTGTAACCATCGATCATTTGAGCCCTCATGAAGGGACCATACACTCAAAAAAAATAATTACAAACTACGTTGTAGTTATGTTGCGGTTGATTTAGTATATGTTCATCCTGCACATACCCAAAGCAAAGCAACGACGGCTATAAGTGGGCTCTTTTCGGTTGAGAGAACCTCTTTTACCTGCTCACAAAGCAAGATTGGTAAATTCGTAATTGTATACCTTGACGCTGATTTTGTTTCTTGCATTATTACCTTCTAGGTAACCTCTTATAAATAGACGGTACAGGGCTTGGTCACCGAAGCATTTGAAGAAAGGATATAAGTTTATAAAAACTTACATGTGGACTTAGTCATACTTTCTATGCGATATACAACGGAAAAACTTCTTTATAGTGTCTCATCGTCATACTGCTCATGGCTCAGTCACCATTGCTGCTTCTTGTGGAACGTTGTAAGCTTTCAGCTTAGCCAAGTACTTTTAGAAGAGCTCGTACGTTACTACCAGCGTCGGATATGGTCGATACGTATAAATAGCGCGGATTTTTCTTTCAAACTTCAACTTCATTTCTGATTTTTCTCTCTTTGTTTTTAGCACTATTTTTTATTACATACACCCATCTGTTTCCTTTTCATCAAACCTATTCTTTCATTTTTGTCACGTACTTTCTGCTTTGAAATTATCTGTGATACAAAGTCACACTACTGTCACAGCAATCGTAAAGATAAACAAACATTTTAAAGAGAAAGCTTTGCAAGGTAGCTAGAAATTAAAAGCTAGAACAGCTGATAAGTAAGATACAACAAGTAGGAGACACACACCGTTAAAGTTTTATGTAGTAGACATGCTTTTCCACAGTGGAGATTCTCCCGACGGCTACCTAAACCAGCATTTACTCCCACTTGGCTCGCTCGTACATCAGATATAAGGTAGTTCGGTGCTCCTCCGTCAATTGAGGATACCGCGCGCTGTCCTATACTTGGAGTCGATCCGCGAGCATGATCATTGACAAAAAAACAGGCAAGACAAACCTTGTCGACCAAGACAAGCACAGGGTTATCTTTCAAGCCAAGAAAATCGGCAAAAGACTCAAGGACGAAAGCGCATTCGCCTCAAAATTAAATAAGTCGATTTTTAAAAATTTCATTTAGTAACTGTGCAAGGATCCCAACATCAAAAATATCTGGTATAACCAAAAATGCATGATTCAAGACCAACTCAAGGGGCAACATCGCGAAATTCGCCATATGCATAAGGTTATAAGAGCGCCTACTGTACCATGGTGTGAATTGTAGAATGTATCATTCTTCTTATGTCGACAAATATTTCCAGTTTTTGGCTAACCAGATGGACATCGTCGTCTGATCTCCAAATTAAAACGCCTAAGGACTATAGAAGAGGTATTCCTGTCTCAAAGATGGATATTTGTCGTTCGCGACCCACATACTGAGTGAGCTTAATAACGTCGCCATTACTTTATCAGTGATTTTTGGTTCCCACTACCAGCAACAGGGTGGAATGCTCATCACATTCTCAGGCAACACAAGCAGTGAGGAGCACGACGGAATATTTGCGTTTGCGAATCTTTTCCCCGATATCATCGACGACACTATTATCAATTACGAACAGCCAATACAAGGCTTGATGGTCGATTCTTACGGTCAACTGGCGGATTAAGTCCCCTCCATCCTGTGTTTTTGGCGAAGAGAACGCAGAGATACGAATAATATGTATAATTTCCCATATTGACTAGCGTTGATGAGGCCCATATCAGTGGGTATACGCTGAATCTCATCTCGATGCTCTAGAAACCTCAAACGTCAATGTCAACAAAATATCACTACAACATGTGACTTGCACCAGTATAGAACGCCAGATCCAAAGAATGAAATAGACAAGTGGACGCTTGAAAACTTGCCACCTATACCAGAAGACCCTACGTCGAGGGATTTTGAATGGAAACTTGGGATTTCCGTACAATTGCCCGGAGACCGTGTAAGAAAAACCGTATCTCTTGCTAAGATGTGAGCCTTAGGCTGATGGAAGACTTTGACGACGACGACGACGACGGTGCTAAATTCTGGGGGTTAGGGTTCTCTTTCTACCAATAGAAGAGAAACTGTTACAACGCTACTGCCCGAACGACGGGTATCGAAAGGATTATGCATCTTCCTATTTAACTCAACGGCGAAGCAACGCTATATCGACAGAGAATACGCGATACTTATCGGAAACCGATGTATCAGAAGCGTTTATTTACGTGACACAGTAGACTATTTTCCGGTTGTTGAGAGAGAACACTGTCGTTATAGGGCCATAAGTACATGCATGATAGAGAATGTTGAATATTTTTTCTCTGAAGTGCTACTACATCCCTGATCATACATATATACTAATAAATAATCATATTCATTTCTTCCTTCACATTTCACTGATAACATTACCTTGCTACATGAGAATCCAATGGTATAATGAAAAGAAGCAATATTTTCAGTTATTTCAGCACTGGCTTTCTCACTCTCTACTAAGCAATAATGTTAGATTATCCTTTTGGATGTAGGTTGACTTGCTGCTGCTGAGAATTATGTATGTATGTCTCGTTGGAGAGTTTACGCTGTAACATACTTATCATTGAAAAGGAAAAAGAAGCTTGATAAAATATATGTAACGAGTTGGTCGATATGATCTTTATATCTGCCTTCACAACCAACATATAGACGTTTGATTGGCAATCTGTCACCTGAAACCTAGCAATACGGGTCAGGTCGCTTCTATCAGTCACAATGCTTGAAGTACAGCAAGTAAAGGAAAAGGCGCAGTTCTGTTGCTTTAGCAACTAATTCACGGGGCAACAATGAAACGGAAACGTCCAGGCAATGACGATCGGCCAACTGAATCGAACACAAGGAGCCTCGATCACTATTTTGCAAATTCTGCCCCAAGCACGGTCAAGGTTTCTGATACTGCCACCACTGCTACCGATTCATTTGACAATGATCTCGAGCGAGCGATTCAACAGTCGCTTCAGGAAATTAACACCACACATATCGAAACTGCGGAAACAACGTCAGAAGCAGTAGAACGCCTGGATCGTCAAGAACCACTTTCGAATTCTTTAAAGCAGTGTCCAATTTGCGATGTATTGCTCGATCAAACCGCTGACGCTAACAGCCACATCAATAGCTGTCTTGACAGTTTCGAACGTACAGGGTGTCCCAACAAAGAAAACGCCAGTATTGAAGCAGGAGCAATAAAGGCAACAACGAAAACGACACAAGCAGAAAATGAAAGCGAGCCATCATTTTCCTCATCATCCAGCACGACGAATTCTGTGCCCAAACTCGAGGCTTTACATGAGCCAAAGCGTGCGCCAGCTCTAGATTTGCTGCAAAGGGATACAGGCAAAGGAAAAGACATTGACAGCGATCAAAAGCCGGATTCATCGCCGAGCATGAGACCGAAAAGGAAATGCCCCTTTTATAAATGGATACAAGGTGGATGTCTTTGCTTGCCATGGTGTTTTTCTGCATCTGGAAAGGGTAACTAACGCAAAGTGTGTTGCAGGGATCCCTTTTGTTGTTGACGCATTCTCCTTCGGGAAGATCGAAAACTGTCAGGGATACTTTTTATCCCACTACCACAGCGACCACTACTATGGATTGTCACCGTCATGGTCGCATGGCCCTATTTATTGCTCTAAAATCACCGCAAACTTTGTACGACAGGAACTCAACGTTGACAGCAATTACGTCGTCACTTTACCGATGGATCAAGAGTATGCTTTAAGCAGCACGGTCAATGTGAGTCTTATTGATGCCAACCATTGCCCTGGCTCTGTGCTGTTCCTATTTAAGGTGTATCGGGCTGACGGAACCGTTGCTCGTCATCTTCACACTGGCGACTTTCGTGCGAATCCGCGCATGTGCCTGCATCCGCTTTTACGACAGCCTGAGAACGGTGTGCTCGACACACTCTATCTGGACACAACCTATTTGAATGGACAGTATTCTTTCCCGGCTCAGGAAGAAGCCATAAATGCTGCATGTGATTTGGCCGAAAGATGCGCGTCTGGCGAGCAAAAGGAGAGTAAACGTGGATTGTTGCAAGGATGGCTGAGCAAGTTAGGTGCAGATGCGTCGATGCCAAGTGATACGGTTGGAAGCTCTATGGGTTTTCCGGGGACCGGGCCAGCTTCTAAAGTGCTTTTCATTGTGGGGACCTACTCGATTGGAAAGGAAAGGATGTTTTACAGTAAGTATGGATATTGTCGACGTTTGATTATGGTAAAGCACGGTATTTTATATAACGGATGAATGCTGTAGATTTGGCGAAAAGATTGAACAGCAAAGTATATGCATCGCCTCGCAAACTAAGATTTATCACCTCTCAAGAGAACAAAGAGCTGGACTCGTTGTTGACCGACGATCCACTGAAAGCACAAGTTCACTTGTTCCCGATGGGGCAAATCCAAGAAGAGGTACATAGACCAGATTTAATTTGTTCTTGTCGGGCTTGCTGAAATCTCATGCCAATCATTTAGCGCTTGTCACTGTACTTAAAAACCTACCATCCGCATTTTACATCGGCAGTCGCTTTCCGCCCGACTGGTTGGACATTTAAGAAAAGCTCACCTGCTATAGCAGCATTATCAGACGCACCATTGGCACAAGTGACAGCCCCACCTGCAGATCGAAGCGTCGTATTGAAGCCAATGAAAACCACTATCGATACCATTCAAATATATGGCATTCCGTACTCTGAACACTCTAGCTTTCGTGAACTTGCGTCCTTTGTTGGTAGCCTTGAAATACGACGTATCATACCGACGGTAAATGTGGGAAGCGAGGATAGTCGACGAAAAATGAACACAATTTTAGACCGATGGCAAAATGAGAAAAAGAAGAAAGGGACCAAACTTGTACCATATCCAACAGAAGAACATTGGTGATAGATATGTGCTTGTCTATTGGAACATTTACAATTACATTGTTTATTATGTAAATATCACAAATTTGTATATAATATATTTGGCCAAGTACTCACCGGCGTAAACAACACGGGAATCTCGCCACAACTATGTCGACTACTGCTGGCTGGTGCAGATTTTCGCCCATACATATTAACTGTTAATACCACCCTGGAAATTGATGAATTAAATAACACTCTATTTGCATAAACCACCCTAGTTTCTTTTCTCTTAGGCCCATTACACAATTAAAACAAACCAAAAAAAAAGAAAGAAAGAAACATAGAATCAACACCAGTATTTATATAATTTTAGACTGACTTATGGTTTTTAAATCAACCAAGTGCAGCAGGAGTGCTTATTGAAAAGACTGATATGTGCCAGCGCTGCCATTTGAATATTTTACAGGACGCACTTGTATATATAGTTTGTTTCGGAGAAAGCAGTAGAAATTTATACGACCAGCCGTATATTTTAGAGTTTTGAGATTTATTAATTTGCAATAAATATTTTTCATAAACAAAATGTCGAACAGATGGCTTGTGAAGATGTACGCATGATGGAAAGCATAACATCATATCATAAAGCATGCATAAATATCTAGCTATGGATAAACAAGGAAGAATGCAGAAAGAATACAGAAAATGTTGCAATCACATTGCGGCTGCCGTTTTCTCAGGGATCGATAAATCTCGGGCAATGGTTTCTAAAAGAGAATGAGTATTATGACAAGAATTAAAGGCTTTTATCTTCTTTTGTATTTGTACATATGTCACATGCTATTTCAGCTTATGTACCTGTAACTGAGTGGTCTTCGTGCTCTGTCTTCTCTTCGCAGTTGTCACAACTCTTTTCTTCAGCGTCTGCAGCAGATTGCTTATTCATGTATTCACTCAAGCCAAATGACTTCATTGGTAAAGTGAATGCAAATGTAAGGACGGAAACACACAAGGCGATAATGTTGAGAACGCGCTGCGTTTCAGCATAGGCAAGCACAACGCCAGAATGTTGCTCGTCAGGAAGGTTTTGTGCATATTCTACACTGCCGATCACTTTAAGAATGTCTACATCAGGAGCATGCCTGGCAAGTTCTTGGGGAAGCATGTTATTCCAGATAGCACCAGACATTGTGGAACCGATACTGGCAGCAATGGAACCACCAAGCTGATATAATGCAGTGACCATGGCAAGATCTAGTTACAAGTTTATGCATGAAGTTGTTCTGTTAATTAATAAAAACATAGCTATAACCTTTTTGTCTAAGTAATGTTAATATAGATAGATTATATCATACAAAACTTACCATTGTGCGGAACGGAGGACTGGACAGCGACAGTAATTGGAATATCCATCATACCACTAGGTTAATGTTCGATAGTCAGCTACTGTAATTAAATCACAATTGACAGGAAAGAATAACCGAATGTAAACTATAAAGACGTACCTTCCAATACCGACAATTGTTTGGGCAATAACAATGAATGCATCGGAAGAAGAGGGCCAACGAGCAGCATACAGTAAACCGACACCTTAATTGGTAAAGTAGGTTTCCAACGGTCATAGAAGTCAGTAAGTAAGATACCTGTTTGACAAAGTCTACAGAATAAACGTGCTACTTTTTGTACACGGCCTTACCGAGAATCATCAAAGAAATACCAGCCCACACATACGGTCTCCAAACACTATAACATATTACATGTGTTTTGTTAGTAAAGTGTACCCCATTTGGCATAAAGCGAAAAAAACTAAAATTCATACCGAGTCTTCATCATAAGCCAGCCAATCACGAGTTGAACGACAATGTAGGCAACATTATAACCTCTACCTAGCAAAACTGCATGTGCATTGTCGATTCTTCGAGTGACTTGAAAATAAGTAATCAGGTACTGCCATTCGGTGGATGAAATAATAGTAACTGTGGATGTAGCAAGAACACCCCAAATAGGAGTACGGTTTGGCCAGCTGCCCATAGGGATCAATGGCTTAGTCGCAAACTTCCATTCCCAGATGCCGAGGAGGACCCAGCAGACACCACCACCACAAATAGTACCAATGACTCGGGCTATCAGTAGAAGCAGTATACCGTAAGTATATAAAGACACAATATGTGCATATCAAGCGAACTTTCATTGGAAGCTACTACTTACAATTTCCCCAACCTCCCCAAGTATACAAAGCAAGCACCAAGGGAAGCAATGTCATTGTAAGTGAACCGACGAGCAGAATACAGCCGACAAAGTCAATGGCAACGAGATAGTGCTTGATGCTTTCCAGGATAGATCGATGGTTATCTTGCCGGCGACGAGCTTGTTTATATTCCAAGTACAACCCTTCCTTGAAAATCTTGCGTTGAACAATCCAAAGACCATACACCAATGGAAGATTGGCGACCAGCAGGACCAAAGGAAGGTGTCCATAAGCCCAGCGCCATCGGCCCTGATCAATGAGGGACTGACCAACAATCGTTGGGACAAACAGATTGATGAGTTGAGGTAGACTGTATAATCCTTGATAAAAGCCACGAGTAACGACGTTGGTCATATCTGCAGCAGGTGATTTTGTTTTATCAGCGTATTTGTTGTCATGCAGTGATTCTCATGCCAACAACTACGGGTTGTGTTATTACGACATTTGATGGTTCTTTTGTGGAATTTTTACCTCCAACTAGAATGGGGCCGAGGATCATAACGCCGGAATAGCCAAAAGTATACAAAATTTGTCCGCCCTGTGTAGTAACAGAACATACATCAGAGAGAACCCAGTATTAGTTGCAATTTTGCATGAAGAAAAGTAAATATGTGTATATAGAAGAAGGGTTAGCAAAGACTAATATACTAACCACTATAGCAGCAAAGCTTTGTGCAGTAGCCATGACGATGTAAGAGAGGATGTAGAACACCATACACATGCTGAACACCTCAACACGACCGACTAAATCCGAAAGCTTACTGTACGAAGGAAACAGTACCGATTGCAGAATGTATGTGACAGTGCTGAGGATACTCATGTAATTGTTCGCCTCAAATAAACTGGTAACATATGTAAGTAGTGTGAACGACAGGTTGGATTCCCAACTACTGGAGAATGACAGTAAAATAAGGCTATACATAGTGGATTACCGTATTTTGGGCTTGTTAGCTACTTTTTATCTTCCTTAGTATATCACTCAAATATTATATGTCTGTTATCTTTTACCCGCTGAATATAATCCACATGTCCAGTGCACTCCATACTTTTTTAAGAAGCTCGACCTTCTTAACTCCAGGAAGTAGCGTATTGTCGCTCTCAACAGTCATTGTTTCCGTTACCAATTGCGTTATTGAGTGATGTGTATTATGCGCTCGAGTCGAGTGGGAAATGGGGAAGGTAACAGTTACGAAGCAAAGACCTCGTTCTTTCCAGGCTCCTTCTAAAGAAGTTATGAAAAAAGGAGAAAAAGGGCAGAAAACTGGAGTCCGACCGGTCTATAAAAGAAGATGAAAAACACAGTCGAGTATTCAAAAACCCGAATTCAACTTCGTTTGCACAACCGAGAGAATAAACCCAAGTCTATAAAAGGGATATCTGATGATCTGATCATGAAGTTATTTAAGAAAAGGGTCCTTCCCGTTGCAACTCCGAAGAGGAAAACTTTTTTGACATTCGCCTGTGCCACAACGCAATCTCGTGAGTGTCGTACATGAGTAATGCATGCCTGGTTTGTGCTTCTTCGAGGATTTAGGTTTTTAGAAAGGCTCTTTTAATCTTTTCTGCCTATCGTCCTTTGTACAAATATAACGCATTGAGACGACGTTTCTTTTTATTGCAGTTCGGTCGGTCTCTTCTGCCTGTGTTGGGGAAGGCCCAGAAAATACCGACGTTCTGATGGTGATACAAATATAGTTGGGAAGCGCGCTTATATTTCTATGCTTTTCCTTGGCATTTTGTTCATGGCTAAACTTTTATTATGTTTGGCTCTAACGATATTCCTGTATGTCACTATACAAACACCATAAATGATCCGTGCACAGTGGCACCTTACTATATATCTTATGAGCGACAGATGCCATTGAAACATACATTTGACGATTTCGTACATATTAAAGCACGCAGCAGTAACAACAACGATCCAATTAATTCGCTCGTTCGCTGTTGATACAAACTGGACATCGGCCTAGACCGGGCCGCCGTGTGAAATACAAGGAATGTTGTCTGGTCGTTCGCAACACAATTGGCTGAGATTGTTCTTCTATATAATATTTCCATTTTAATATGAGAGGTTTCTGATGAATTAGCTCATAATAAACATAATCACTTTCGACTCATCCTGGCACGTTACTGATCGTTTTTATTATGCATTTACTACAACAGAAAGAAAGGAGGTATTATGATAGATACATGGTATAGTGTCTTCCGTATTTTGTGCTTTTGTATGGTTAATGCTGTATAAAAAAATATCCTATTCATTAGCACATACGCAACGTTTACCCTTTTTCCAGTAAAAAAGAAAAAGTGAGAATAATAAAGCCTAACTTTTTGCTTATTACTTAGCGCGACGACCAGCACCAGCGGATTCTTTTATTAACGAATGCTAACTATATCACACTGACGATTGTACTACTCCAAAGTACACCATAAGGTTATATACTCCCATTACGGTTTTAAAGCTTGCGAGTTAACATGAATATAGATCACCCCTTCTACTATTTAGTGTTTTTCTGATCTTTATCATAGCAGTTTGTACAATACAGCACTACATCGACAACCGCATGGATTTTCCAGTGACGTCGTCCATGCATGAGCAACGCGTAAATTACTAATCCAGGCGGCAATTTAGAAACGAGGCGCTCGACCGTACGATCGTTCATTGCAAAAAGGGGTTCACAATCTAGAGTAAGGTCGCTGATTGCTGCCGAGTACTGTATAGGATCGTCTTATCTCGGTCTTTTGGTAAATATTATACAGTATTTGTTGTTGTTGTTGTTGTTGCTATCGCTGATGCTGTTGCTATAGCGATAATGACCTTCCTCCTCCGCCATCGTCATTTTTACCAGCCTCACTTCCAATCCGCTGATAAAAGCGCACTCACCCGTAAAGCAATGCCGAAACGTCACGCGCTTGAGCTGTCTGAACTGCATCAGTTGTTTGATTATGTTCGGTGTTAGACATATATCCTTGCCTGTAGTATCGCTACCGTTAGAGAAATTGAATCTAGTTGCTGCATTTTCTGAGTAGCTCAAGCATCATTGACCGGAAGACTAAAGATCTCCTTGTTGTGCCGTGTGAAATATCATTCAGGTCGTTTGCTTCGGTGGTAAGTTGTTGTCGCAGCGTTGTATTTTTTTGAACTATGCCTGTATTATAGGTTGTCGTCGTTGTGGATATAAAACCGTCGTTGTTCTGCTGTGTGACGACGTCATAGTTATCATATGTAGTTGCAAAAGAGTTGAAAAAGATGTTGTGCAAGTTCATCAACGGCTTAGTAGAAACTAAAGCCACAAGTGCTTTCGATAGTGTATCGATTCCTCTAAAATTGTATGGCAAATCAATGGTTTCCAAGGTGAAGCAGTGTTTCAGTAAAATGGTGTTCAGTGTTTACTTCTTTAGAACAATCGTATTATTTGAAATGTCGACCTTAATGCGGCTTTCCTGCTTTTGGCGGGATGTAATGGTCTTGTGTAAATTGAGAAAATATGTTTTGTCGTCACTATCCTCACTGAAATAGTCTTCATGGCCGCTGTTGTTTCGCGTAGTATCACTGTCGTTTGTCACTATGCTTGTGACTGTCGTAGTTCTCATCATCCACTGGATATGCAGCAATACGCGTTTAGGGGACGAAACATTACATCGTGTTGATGGGTGTTATTACTGTAATCGTCTGGTAAGCTCGTAGAATTTTTAATGTAATGAACGCTGTTTCTTCGACCGCAGATGGATCCTCTTGACTTGTTTCTGTTGCTGGATATAACTTTGTCCATCAGAAAATGTTGTTGTACCCGCCGGTTCTGTTAGTTTTGTTGCCATGGTTGGCGCTGGTATGCCGAAATCTACAAACAGTCTCCGAAGAGCTAAGCGTCTTTTGGTTTTGTCTAAAGATTTATGACACTGTAATGATGTGAAGGTGTTCCTGACGGTATTTCGAGGACGACAATGAGTCTTTAATGATGCTGATCCGACTTGGTATCTTCTCTGTCTGTATGTAGTATAAATCTAAGAGCAACGGGCAGCCATCAATTGTCGGACCGAGCACAAGCTCTGGCGAAAAATTTGCACATTCAATAATGTATAATGATGTCAAATTAAAGCTCTATGCTAAAATTGTCTTGGGAAGATTATGTACATTAGAATTTCCGGACAATGACTCGATAATTGTCATCGAAGTATAGTATGATAGTATATATTAATGGTAAGCAAGCATAGTAAAGTAATAATAATAAAATCGATACACAGCAATGATGCTTACCTTATCCTGCCAACTGAGTGTAATTAGTATCCGCCATCAAGCTGAGGACTTCGTCTACAAGGTGCTGGCATTTTTTTTATCGTAATATGGAATAATCATGCAATGTCAGGCGATCGGTCGTTTCTCGGTGCAATATCTTGTCTACCATTAAAAAATCTCTGTGGGATAGAAATTGCGTTGATTTTCCGCCAAAAGCGTGGGCAATCGAGCGAAAAGCCGTGCCATGGTTGACAAACACTAGCGCATCGAATCAAACACTGCGATTTAGTAGCTAAAAAATACACTCAAGGACATATGTGTTCAGTTTAATGAGCAATTGGGTGTTGCTTTGATGTTGCTGCTGTAACTTCGAGGGTTGATAGTAATATAGTGCCGTCGTTTCTGCTGCACGTTGTCTCTTCTGCTGTCCATCCAATGTCACGCGATTACTACCAATAGCATGAGACTCCATATCGAGAGTATGATGCCACGAGTGCTTATCGGCTCTGATGCTGTCGCCTCTATTACTTTGACATTTAGGATAGTAATGCTGCTCGAGTAACATATCATCATCGACCGAGTAATATCATAGCCTTTCGCTAGTAGTGGAAAATACCAATGCTGCGCGTAAAGCTCGCTATCGTTCGCTGCCGCAGTGCTTGCTGGTAAAGCGTCAAGTTTCTTGCCTACTTTCTTCGAGCCCGTAACTTTATGTATAATTACAGTAACAGCTGAGCTATAGCGTTATCTTTGCCATCATCGACAACATCACCATCACTGCTTCTGGAGATACTTGTTGTTGCTGTTGTTGTTGTTGATTCTCATAGTCATGGGAATGAATAACGAGAAAAGGCGATAATACTGGAAAAACAGGTACGTTCCTAAAGAAATTGGTGCAAGAAGTGGCTGCGATTGCCATCGTTACACTTCCAAGCGAACATTTATCCGCGTGTTCCTCTTTTTCAAAAATGTATCAAGTATGAATTTGCACCTTTGGGAAGTTAGCGTTTATGTGGATATGTGTATACTTTGATATACGGAGTAATTTTTGTCAATACAATTGCTGCCATTTCCTATGCTAGTCTGTTTGGTATTAAAATACATGATGCGACGTGATGTGTTTATAAGAAAGTGAAAGTACATTATATAATAGATACAAATATAGAAAAAGTGACCATCAATAATCCTTTCTTTGAAAAGTCCCATCTCGTCGATGCAACCCAGCTTCAACAAGACGATGTACTGCGAGATCTGTTTGGTTCATCGTATGCTGTGCATTTGTACGCAAAACAACATGTTTTAACGTTCGCCATTGACTGATGACAGGTAACAAATCGCGGTGCATAAAATTAAGATCAAGCGTTTTCACAACGCCAGCGGCTGATGCAAGCTGTGATAAACCTTGTGTCGTGAATGAGCGACAAGAATGCACACGAAGATATTCTAGATTGGTACACTGGTTTGCCAATGATTGCAGTACTGGGTCTGTCACAAGCGGTGTAGTCGGTGACGGTGATCGGTCGATAATGGTAAGTGCTTGTAGTGCTGGACAGCGAAGGAGAAAGGTGCTTAATGCGTACGTGAATGCTGGTGTAGTGCTAGTTGAAGAGATACAGTCGCTTGCTGTCGATTGTTGATGTGTATAGATCCAGAGCTCACGCAGTTGTGGAAACAACTGACCATGGTAAGCTAGTCGACATAATAGTTCAGATGTTATAACATAGCCGTCGTAATGTAAAAACAGCAACTTGATTGTTGATTGATGCTTGTGTAGCAATGTATGCACTTGTTCGCTAGTTGCGTTATAGCTACCGCTGCCTGCCATCACAAACTGACATAAGCCGTGGGTGGATACCGTACTAGTACTGTTGTTGCTTTCGCTGTCGATATCACTCGTCTTGACCGTTTTGGGCATCGTACAACTATCACTCAGCACAAAATTCGTGATCCATGGACAACGGTCGCTGACGGTTAACATAAGCTGGCCGTGACATACAGCATCTCTTGAATCCAAAAACAGATGTTGAAGTTTTGGACACCGACGTATGATCTCGTTTAAAAGTTCACCGTCGCTGTGGATAAATGGCGTTGTGGTTGGTGAACGTCCCCCAAGTGATATTTTAAGATATGTAAGCTCGAACGTTAACGTGTCAGCAAAGCGATTGAACTCCCTTGTCCCAAAAACCGACGATTCTCTGTTGTAGTCGATAACCAAAGAGAGATTGCTACTGCCATCGTTATTGAAACTTATGTTTTGTTGCTGCTGTTTCTCTTCGGTTCGTAGAAAATACTGGTTGCTGTCGTTGATCTCTGCTATCGTTGAGTCGGCTGCCTTAAAAATAATACGATCTGCTTCGTGGCATGCTAATACGATGGATCCAAGCAACGAGTCACTTGACAACTGCACATTGTACAACTCGAGTGAATTCAAAGAATGTGGTTGCAACGCGCTAAGCAAGAACGACGAGTCACTATCAATAATCATGTTTTCGATTACTTTTGTTGAATAACAAAACCGATTATAATCAACACGTGCACCAATTAGCAAAATATACACCAAATAATAAAGAATGGAGAAAATGTACGTTTACATACATAGTGATTCCAATGGATAACGAAAGCTTTGTAAAGCGACTAAAAGCGACAGAGCATTGCGTGATATAACTTTCTGTCGGTGTGTATGAGGATGCTGTTGTTCAAGAAATTTGAGGCCACGGTGACGATTCGTCAAATACATTGTAAAAGAATTAAGATCGAGCTGTGGAATTTCTGCGGTTATTAATTGCCAAAATACAGGCCATTTGATAATAAATCGGCGCCATGAATCACACACTGATGTGCACTTTATCAGATCGTGAACCGACAGGTGGCTGAATATTAAGGATATGATGTCGTAAGCAAAGGTAGAGGAGACTGTGTCCAAGTGTTGTTGGTTTATCGCATCTTGATGTTTTTGTTGTTGTTGATGATGATTCCTCGCTGATGATGGTAGTCGTTGTAGTTTTTGTCGTTTCATCAATTCAGCCTGGACCGCGTCATAGTTGCGCTGTAGCAACGAATAACTGGGAACGATATTGGGCACGAGCTCCAGCCCTTGCTTGTAGACGGCTAATGCAACTTCGTAATTTTTTTGCTTAAGATGAGTGCGACCGGCCAGAAGGTATCCTTTGAGAGAAGTCGGGGCAATCTTGATCATTTCGGTCGCAATGGCTTGTTGCTTGTTAAGGTCGGTTTGTGTTGCTGAAGCTTTGGCTTCAAGCTGCACTAGACGGGTACGGGTTGACGTGGTGGCCGAAGATACAGCATCGATGCCTCGTTTCAGCAGGTACATCTTTGTTGGACGTGTATATGGTATGCATGCGTTGACGAGGGACAGCAATTTTATAAGAGTTTAACACACGACCTCTATTTATTTACTATTTCCCCTCTCCTCTTTGTGGCGAGTTTTACTTTTTTTGTCATACTTTGGAATAAAGACTAACCCGCTGAGTTTTCCGTGGCTGATCTTTTCTTAGGGCAGGTACCTTCTATAACAATGTAAAGGTTGCTTTTAGCAAAAATAAGTGCTGAGCAAAACGGTGTAATTCTACAGTAGAAATAATCAGAGCTATGGGCATAGTTATAGTAAAGGATGTGAAACCCTGGACTTTGGTCAAAGTATACAAAAAGTTAGCTGAGTGTATCCGTATTTAGAGTTAATTCTACGATGGAAAACCTCCCATTACCTCATATCGTAGAACGTGATGTTACTTACACAAACTGATCCCAGTGAAACCTTATACCACTTACCTTTATAATATCGACAAGATTTGCAATATATCATCATGCCGGTGAGAAAGAGAATGACTATCTTTTCGCTAGTATGAACAATGTGTATATATTTATTTGGTGCACAGCAGAATGGTTCAACTAAAGGTCTACATGGTAATACATCAGACGAGTACGATGGGCGATAAGATAGGTGCGCTGTAAATTGGGATCGACGGCCGGCTTCCTCAAGATGGACTCTATGTACCACCAAAGGGTCGACTTAATATCCATACAGGGTGAATAAGATTCAAGATTAGGAATTGGAAAAGCAAAGCCTCAATAGTGTAGCTTTTCTTCTCCTTTTACTGTACTGTTCGCATATATAGGTCTTCCAAAGCAGTGTATACGATGTAGTGAGCATGTACTATGCACTATAAATTATTACATGCAAGGCTAACGATAGCTCATCATGCGGCGGAGCATAATTCTTACGGTTACTTTCATTTCCATATTTGATCGAATTTGCCCTCTTTGTCACCAGTTTACATTCTATTTCGAATGAATGTTGGTATCATTGTTACAAATGACGGTTGCGCTAAATATTGGGCAAAGTGGTGTTTTAAGTTAAGACAAAGTAAAGCGAACAAGTAAGCTCTCGTATCCTTTATCGCTTCCGCGGGTCATGTAATTTAACTAAAACCGGAGAGAGCTGAGCAGTTCTTTTCTTTCCATTGCCCTTTTCTTATGCTGAAAGCAAAATCATTGTTGCGGTTTGGCCAAGCAAAATATCTACAGTGAAGCTTAGTAATGTTCTTTCGCTAAACAGCGTACCAAATGAAATGCATGGTACATACACGCCCTTAATCGTTTAGCTTGTGGCCTGGTATAAGAGCTAAAAAAACTCATGCCATTAGTGGGAGTTTTACAATGTCTTAATTTATATCTTATCAGCTTGAAGCTGTCAGTCGAGCCATCTACCTTCTTTTTTGAAGAGCACTTAAAGTACACAGACAGAAAGATTGCCCGCTCATGCTGAATTTGCCTGGTGGGGCCAACACTGGAATTTGCCACACTTGCACGGCAGTTCCGCTCTCACTCAATGTGGCTAAACTCCGCTGCCGAGACCTTGTAGTGGGATCCCTCTTGGAAGCTTCGTTCGACCTTCACAGAAAGGTAAAGTATCAGGACCCATCCATATGACCATACATCTATCGATCCATCCATCCGTAATCTATAGATATCCAACAGCTCGAACGATACTTATTCAGCATGAACGGATGGATTGATCGATACCTATCTTTACCTTTGGATCTATGAACTCACCATACAAATGATACGCAATGTCCGACCTCCATTTCGACATTTTCTCTTATATAAAAAGCAGATTCGCAATGGCCCAACGTCTCACCTACCGACGCCGTCTTTCGTACAACACCCGCTCCAACCGCGTCAAGGTCGTTAAGACCCCCGGTAAATATCATTTTGCTATTTGAACTCTGCAGCAGACGATTTAAATAAGGTCGAAAAATCTCATTAGGTTGCACATTTATATATGTATAGGTGGTAAGCTCGTGTACCAGTACCAGAAGAAGCCTGTCAAGGCCCCTCGCTGCGGTGACTGTGGTGTTGCTCTTCCTGGCGTATGTATAAGATTGTTATTCAAAAAGAGTGAAAAAGGTGTTTTCAAAGTTGGGGAAATCATTAACGAGTGTTATTCATTATGAATAGCTCAAGGCACTCCGTCCCCGTGAGTACTCCCAGGTCTCCAAGACCCAAAAGAGTGTCTCCCGTGCCTACGGTGGTTCCCGCTGCTCGCACTGCGTTCGCAGCCGTATCGTCCGTGCTTTCCTTGTTGAGGAGCAGAAGATTGTCAAGAAGGTGCTTAAGTCTCAGACCGTGAAGAAATAAAAAATATGGGTTACCTATTTTTTGCACTCTTGTACCACCTTTAAACACTCGTGCTTGTCATTCTACATACATCACTACAACAACATCAACAACAAACAACAAAATTATATCATTTGGGCATATTGGAATACGGTGATAGGTTTCCATGCTCGCAGGGGCATCATGTTTGTATGTGTGCTGTTGTAGCTGTGCTGTTGTAGCGTTAAATTTGGGTTGGACAAAGGGACGTCCCTATGCTGGACTTTTGAAAGGGTATTTGTCTTTCAATAGCTAAAAAAGCCTATAAAGTAAGATATAATGCAGCATAACTAGACGTGAAACGGTGTTATCAGTGAATGGATGAATTATACCCATTTCTTCGTGAACTTCTGTAAGATGGTCTGTGCGAATGCGGCCGTCACAGACTGTCTGCTGCTCCTGCTGAGATGCAACCTGGCTGGTTGGTGAGGGGAACACATACCTTACGTTCTCACGTAATACATTTTGAACCTGAACAAAATGGTACGATTACATCAGCTTGAGCGAAAGCCGAAACTCAAAGAATAGTTAACAAACGAGCTTCACGTTACTAGACGACACATACCATTCTGCTTGTCCAACCACGTCCAGATAAAAAGTAAATTTGTCATTGCTGTTGAATCTATGCCACGATTATATGTACACTTTTGGATCTAAACTTTGAACACTTTATTTCTAGCTCGCGCACCTACTAGTAAGTTTACCTCCTCTTGTTTCCTACCCCTCGGTTTTAAATGCGCTCCCGGTTTCTAAATGTTGACACAATCTTTGTTATCTAAATAAGCGAGCGCAATACCGTAGCTGCAGCTATGGATCGTAAGTTCATATCTTTTTCTTTTTTTGTTTTCTTCTGGAACTTGGCAAGGGACTTATTCTTCTGTTTTACTTTTCATAACAGAGATCGCAAACATCTTTGAACAACATCTTCAGCAGGAGAACCCTGGTCTCCGGCAGATTCAATATAGGTCAGTGCACAGAAAGTGAATAGGAAGTGTACTACCGTTTCAAGTAAAAACTCCTGCTTGACTAATATGTGGCATTGTAGCGCGGATGATTTATTCCAATATATCGATTCACACAAGGATTTCGTGGCTCTTGTATTCGAGCCTTCGCAAGGAGTACGTTTATTTTCAAGCAGTGCCGGGAATAAAGAAAATAGATGGAAATGAGTTACCAGAGAAAAGTGGTTTTAACGGAATGGTATATATTTTAGAGCTATTTGCCCAAGAATAAGGATTGGATCAAGGAGCGTTTGATTTCGCATTTTAGCCGACAGAATTCCCAACCGCAACAGCAACAACGTGGTCATAATCAACAATATCACCAACCACGATCCCAACATTATCATCCTCGAGGAGGCAATAGACGATGGTAGCTTTCCCATCACGTAGTCACATATTATACAAAATAACAAAAAGCACAGAGATTATATCATTTTTATGCATTGTCGTTCGGGACAAAAACCTCGTGTGTTTGACGAATGTATGCGACTTTATACAAATGCTAGGCTTATATGGTTGATAAAGGGCAAATTAATCAACATCAAAGACGGCTTTTCTGGAAAAAGTTTATATTGAGCAAAGCTTTATCGAATGATCTGGTCAAACGATCTAAAGCGTCGCAAGACCTGAGCTTGGCACCTACACTTACATTACAAACAAATATGTCTGCCATGAAGGTCGCCAAACCTTTGATACTTCCATCATTGACGTTATACCTGTTTTTGGAAGAACTTACACCTGGCATCACAGCAGTTCTGCTGACAGCACCATCGCCAGAGCGCCACGGATATCGACCAGCATTATCATTGCCTTTAGTATCCTTTTGATACAAGGCCACTGCCATACCAGCTATCGTATAGTTTTACATCAGATTACCAAGGATGAGCGTCCGCGCAGTTGAGGTCAAGGGAGAAGCAATTCAAATTATAGTAGAGCAGTTTTTCGCACTGTGATACTGAAAACTGGGTGGTTGTTACCATATCAACCTATATTTAAGCCACGGGTAAAACTTTGAAACCAATCTTTGTCAAAGCAGACATAAGTATAATGGCGCATGTAAGAGCTGGCAATGTGCATCACAAGAGAGAAAAAGTGTATCACTTGTTCCACATGTGTTTGCGGTAGTAGCAAGCTCTCTCTGCAAGGCGCGTTGCCCTTTTCGGAGAGAAAGGAGCGAACTTGTTACTTACTCCGCTCAGAAGTAAATTTTGAAACGCGCAATAGGCACCGAGTTGCTTCTGACAGGTTTCTTTTGACAGCAAACGTTTTATAAAAAACGAGATGGTAATATTATAAACAACTTCCAAAACCAATCGACAGCAGGGGATCGTCAAAAGCATCTTTATACTTAAACTCTACCCATTTTGTTAGTCTCTTGCACCAGTACAGATTTTCCAGGATCAGGCAACTGAAGAGCGTGCCGAGAATGCGCGTTTGGTAAGTACCCGAAAAAAAAAAACATCGCTTGTAAAAGATCGTCGAGGAAAAGAAGGAAAGATTGCTTATTTCATCTATACTTTCTAGTCATCTTTCATTGGTGCCATTGCTGTCGGCGATCTCGTAAAGAGCACGTTGGGCCCCAAGGGCATGGTTAGTTGTGATTAAATCTTTAAGAAAGAGGGGAAACGTGTCTATGTACAGGTTCAACTGAAAACGCAGTAATCTTGTAGGACAAGATCTTGCAATCTGCAGCTTCGGGTGAAATCTTGGTCACCAACGATGGTGCAACCATTTTGAAATCGATTGCATTGGACAACGCCGCTGCTAAAATCTTGGTCAACATCTCCAAGGTCCAAGATGACGAAGTCGGTGATGGCACCACCTCGGTGTGTGTTTTGGCCGCTGAATTGTTGCGTGAAGCAGAACGTCTCGTAAGCCAACGTATTCATCCCCAAACCATTGTCGAAGGCTACCGTTTGGCTTCGGCAGCAGCTTACAAAGCATTGGAAGCAAGTGCAGTGGATCACAGTGCTAATCAAGAAGCTTTCCGTGAGGACTTGATTAATATTGCTAAAACCACCCTCAGCTCCAAGGTCTTGTCTCAGGACAAGGAATATTTCTCTAAGCTGGCCGTTGATGCTGTCCTCCGGTTAAAGGGCTCTACCAACTTGGAAAATATCCAAATCATCAAGAAGCCTGGTGGTCGATTGATTGACTCGTACCTCGATGAAGGTTTCATTTTGGACAAGAAGATTGGTGTCAACTGCCCCAAGCGAATTGAAAACGCAAACATTTTGATTGCAAACACACGTAAGTTTCCGTTGCTCTATGCTACGTATGGCTATACTTGATGTCTGTGTTCGTCACTAAACTATAATTTTCCTTTAATTGATGATTATAGCCATGGATACCGATAAAATCAAGATCTTTGGCGCTCGTGTCCGCGTGGACGCCACTGGCAAATTGGCTGAGTTGGAGCGTGCAGAACGCGACAAGATGAAGGCAAAGGTCGAGAAGATCAAGTCCCACGGTATAAACTGCTTCGTCAACCGACAATTGATTTACAACTGGCCCGAGCAGCTTCTTGCTGATTCTGGCATTGCAAGCATTGAACACGCCGACTTTGAAGGTGTTGAACGATTGGCTTTGGTCACTGGTGGTGAGATTGCTTCGACCTTTGATCATCCCGAGCTTGTCAAGTTGGGTCGGTGTGATTTGATTGAAGAGATCATTATTGGTGAAGACAAGGTATGTAATACCGGGGAAATGTAGCTATAGCTGTAATAAGAGATGCGTCTATTTCAAGGAGAGAGAAACTAATCCTTTCAATTTTGTACGTGGTTTGTAGCTTATCAAATTCTCTGGCGTTGCTGCTGGTGAAGCATGCACCATTGTCTTGCGTGGTGCCACACAGCAATTGTTGGATGAGGCCGAGCGTTCGCTCCATGACGCCTTGTCGGTTCTTTCTCAAACAACAAGCGAGCCCCGTACCGTCCTTGGTGGTGGCTGCACTGAAATGTTAATGTCCAAGGCCGTTGACGATGCTGCTGCAAAGACTGCCGGTAAAAAGGCTATTGCAGCTGAATCGTTCTCCAAGGCCCTTCGTCAAATGCCTACTATTCTGGCCGACAATGCTGGTTTCGATTCATCCGAATTGGTTGCTCAGTTGAGAGCCGCACACTATGAAGGCAAAGCGACATCTGGTTTGGATATGGTCAACGGCGCCGTTTCCGATGTCCGTGAGTTGGGTATTACTGAATCTTTCAAATTGAAGAAACAGGTTCTTTTCTCGGCATCAGAAGCTGCTGAAATGATCCTTCGAGTAGATGATATCATTCGATGTGCTCCTCGGTAAGAACTCATTTTCTTTCTCTTGCGTGTGTATGGTGTACGTGACTTGAAAATAACTAATGTATATCGTTTACCTTTATGAATAATTAGCCAACGAACTGCCTAAGGAAAAAAAGTACTAAAAAACAAAAACCCATTACATACTTGTCCTCAATTTTCTTTCAGAACATGCACAAAGAATAAAAAAAGTAGCAATACCATTTTTTAAACGAGAGAGAAAAGTCTTTATTGTAGTTGTTTAATTATGATGATGGGCTGATAGATTTGGATGGCGGAAAAGATAAATGATTTATCAATGTTTTATGCAGGATAAGGAATGTTTAGATATCCGAATCCATGGGAAGACGCGACCAGAAGCGCTGGGTGATGAGAGCCTCTCTGAAGCCTTGTTCGAGACTGCTGCCCGAACCCAAGACCACGCCATCGGTGCTGTTGTAGGGCATACCCTCAATAGCGGTCTTGAAGAAATCCTCGCCTTCGCCGGATGCAGCGATAGGCTTACCATGGCGATAAGCGTCCATAATAAATACCTTGGGTTCTTCCATGGGGAAGAAACTAGTCGATTCCATGAGGAACTTGATGCCTTGAGCACCACCAGGGACATAAATGGCATCATAGAGCACAGACGACGTGGTAAGATAGGTGTTATCGACCTGCAAACCGTCCTGTTCACCTTGGTATACACCAATGTAATCAGGATAGGCGCCTTCGGAAGAAAGGTAATCATACATTTCTTTGGCTTCTTGTGCATTGGTACCGGGAGCAGTCAAGATAGCGACCTTGCGTGTACGAATATTATCGGGTTTGGGATACTTCTGGATGGACAAGTGCGAGTCCATTCGACCATCATTTTCAGTGACCTTGTCGGGTAATGCGACACCAACGCCGGCAGCGACACGACGAGCCAAATTGTTGTCGACTTGGTTAAGCTGGTCGACAAATCGCTTACGGACATCAACGGACTTTGACTTGCCAACTTCAAAGCGGAAACCGTCTACGGTTTGTTGTTGCTCAGCGGGCGTAAGTGAGTTATAGTATAAGCGAGCTTGCGAGTAGAAATCAAAGAAGCTTGGCGAACGGCCGCGTTGCTTGCGCCCATCGACTTGTTCGGGATACTCGACATAGCCGCCTTGTTCTGGGCTGGCAACGTTGGGTGAGTTGCCTTGCAATCCGTTGGGGAAGTAAGCGACATTGCCCTTGAACGTGTTCATTTGCATGAAACCGTCGCGCTGGTTGTTGTGAACCTCTGCAAGAGGACGATTGATGGGAAGTTGTAAAAAGTTGGCACTGCTCATGCGGTTCAATTGAGTGTCGAGGTAACTGAACAAGCGGCCTTGCAAGAGAGGATCGTCGGTAAAGCCGATGCCTATAAAGAAATGCGGTTTCATTTGTAAGTATGTTACAAACTTTAGTTTCTGATATGATATATGTTTCTTTTAGGATCTTACCATTGACAATGTGGCCAGGATGCATAGTGACTTGCTCGGTCTCAGAGAAGAAGTTATCGACGTTACGATTCAATACCATCTTGCCGACACGAGTGACAGGAACAATATCCTCGGGAATAATCTTGGTAGGATCCAGCAAGTCAAAGTCAAACTTGAATTCGTCTTCTTCAGGCACCATTTGGAAGCCCAACTCATACTCCGGGTAATCACCGCGGTTGATGGCAGTGTACAAGTCATCGCGATGGAAGTCACTATTCTTGCCAGCAATCTTTTGAGCCTCGTCCCAAACAAGGTTGGACAAGCCTGCCATCGGCTTCCAATGGAACTTGCAAAAGATAGCCTTGCCTTCAGCAGTAATCAAGCGGAACGTATGGACACCGAAACCTTCGACTTGTCTGAAGCTGCGAGGAATACCACGCGGTGAAAGCGCCCACATAACGGTATGCAAAGTTTCAGGGAACTCACTAGATAAAAATATAATGGGTTAGTAACCGCTCAAAGAGGTACGAGATAGACATGTTGTTGTCACATTACGTAACACATAGTTAAAGAAAAAGACTTGGATGTGAACAAACATACGCAAAGAAATCATAGGCAGTCTCATGAGCAGTACCGGCTTGAGGCGTATCCGTATCAGGTTCCATTTTACCGGCATGGATCAAGTCTGGGAATTTGATTGCATCCTGGACAAAGAATGGTGCAATGATATTGCCAACCAAGTCAAAGTGGCCTTCGTCGGTATAGAAACGGGTAGAAAAGCCGCGAACATCACGGACAGTATCGGCCGAGCCCTTGTTACCCAACACGGTCGAGAAACGGACAAATGTTGGGGTCTTTTTGCCAGCCTCGCTCAAGAACTTGGCCGATGTGACATTCGACCAACTAGCATACGACTCAAAGTAACCATGGGCACCCACGCCACGAGCATGAACAACACGTTCAGGGATCCGTTCATGATCTATTGTATATCAAACTCACTTAATTATCACCGTAACATCATAAACAATCAATTTGTGGCTTCTTCTTGCTTACCAAAGTGCATAATCTTTTCACGCATCATAAAGTCCTCCATCAAAGTAGGACCACGGAGACCGGCCTTTAAACTGTCACTGTTGTTAACACGTTGGCCAAAGTTGGTTGTTTCCAAAGTACCCGCATCATTGACGAGGAATTCGTTCATCTGTTTTGTTTTGGCGTCTTGACCATCGAAAGCATTGATTTGAAATGCACATTGACCATCGGTATCGGGTCTTGGCTGCTCATTATTCGTATATGCCAAAGCAGTGTAAGAGCTAAGCTGCTGGATGGCCAGCGCTATGCTGAAGAGACCGGCAAACTTCATGCTTAAATAAAAGAGTAGGGAAATCACAAGAAAATGTAAGGCTAGAGAGAAAAGATAAAAGTTGCAGCGACGGAAACACTTTGAACAAGAAGGTTCTTTATATATTGTTCATGTTTGCTTAGAGAGAATCACCGAGGCTTGATTATAGTACGCACACGCACTGTAAAAACAAAAGAAGCAAACAATCACACAGATGTTCTCAGTCCCCTTCACCGGGAAAAATTTATAAGATTAAAGCGTAAATTGACCTGATTTCGACAAGTGACATAGATACATACCGATTGTATCACTAATAACTCTACTACTTGCTAGGATCCCGAATTAGTCAACTTGAAAGCATTACATCTTAACTTGATTGAAGAAGTGCTGTTATCGGGCATCTATCAAAGTGCTCTTTTATTATTCGTTGTCTAGGGGCAATCCTTAGGACACCACATCAAATCAGTAGGAATGACGATCATGTTCAATCATCGGAATCTTTTATACTTCATGCAACAAATACTAACATGCATAGACGACTATTGTTAATTCTGACGCTACTCTTGTGTACGCAGCGAAATATAAGCGACGAAGCAGAATAAAAGCAAACAATCTTCTAGAAACAACCGTGTTGTTGACATCCTGATCGAAGAAGAGCTAAAAAAAACATTCTTTTGGTTATTCCATGTCTTCTCGAATGATAGTCCTTTTCCGTAATAAACATTCGAGTTCTTTCTTCTCCTCCTCCTCCAAAGACTTTCTATGCATCAGTAAAAAGAAGCATTTAATTGGCCAAGCGTACACATTCATGCTTCGAAAACAAAATATAAAAGCACAGCAAATTCCTTTTATGGCAACTTGATGTTGTCGGTACCACCACCACCAACAGCACCAGGCTTTCTGTTGCGAGGGGGGTAAATTATATAATAGCTGTGTCTTGATGCATAATTTGGCACACTGGTGCTCTCACAGAAGAGAGGATGATAAGCGATAGCCAAGGAGAAACAAGCATTTCCGTGGTAGTAAGTGCTTTCCATCATCAGCATCCAGGATCCACGGGTTCGGATTGGCAGCCTCAAAAGTTTGAATTTTATTCATGATATCGGTGCGTACACTTTGTTCTTTTCTTCTACTACGTCCCCTTCCCACCAATACTATGTTTGGGCAGTTTAAGAATATCCTACCCAACAACATTCGCTCCATATCCGATTCCGTAGGGTAAATTACGTTTTCAGTATAAGAAATACTGTAGATACTTTCCTTCACCTTCCCCTTTTTATTTGGTTTATTAAAGCTGCATATAACGTGTAGAATAAATGAGGAAGAATGGCGAACGCGTGGATTAGAACGGTAATTAAAGGGAAAAAACGATACTCGTCAGCAGCCAAACAATAAACTCCTTTAATGCATAGGCTAGAAGCCATTCGATCCGAATTCCAGAACCTGCTTCTCAATCGACCAGAGTAATTAAACTAAAAAGAAAAATAGTGAAAGGTGTGGCAACTATTTTTTTCTGTTGTGTATGTAACTAACCCGTTGCCTCATTCCTCCTCTTGTAAAAGTCAACCGTCGTCGTCACCGAATACTACCAGTACTACACCTTCACCAACACCATCGCAAGAATCTGCTAACAGATCATCGATCCTTGAACTCGAATCTGTCGCACAACTAATTGACAAGTAAAAGAAGCTATTAAAGAGGGGCACTCTGGACACAGAAATAACTCACGGGCTTTTTTAAGGTTTCGGAACGATTGGCATGATATTCATGAAAGAAACCATGCAAATTTCAGCAAATTTGAAGTAAACACTCCCTTTTTCCATAGAACTTGATCCCTTGATAACAGTTGTAATTAGAGCGCTAAGTAATTTTTCTTCATTCGTTGTTGCTGTTGCCTAGGTAGCGGATCGATTGTTGATCGTCTTACTTGAACGGTGTCAACAACATGCCAATGTCTGCAAAAGAATGGATGATATACCCAACGATCTTTCAACAATACAAAGTGAACTCCATTCCCTTACCGATATTGCAGGTATTGCATCCATCTCACCTACAAAAGAGACACATGTGTACGAACCCCTGCCTAAACCAACATTGAACTCTACATGCATGGATAGGTGAATTGAAAAGTAAGTTAGCGACCTTGGAAGATAGGATAGAGGAAGCTACGGCCGAACATACCCGTGGCGAATTCGAAGCATGGAAACGACAGGAACAGGTTCGAGTAAAAGAAGAACTGGCAGAAAAGAGGTAAGACAGGATGGAGATAGAAAAGCTATATATATATATATATATATATATGTATAGTTGGATGAAGAGACATGGCAGTAATTAACGTGTGTGCTATTGATGTGTACTACTTAATGCAATATCAGAGTAGCACTAGCAAGGCGAGAAGCAGAGCTCAAAGAAGCATATGAACAGCATAATAATACACAAACGCAAAAACGCGTTGAGTTATATGAAGCTACCTTTAATGCAGAACTAGAAGATTATCGACGACGTCGCGTAAATGAAGTATCCTCACTTTATTCACGTGAGTTTACGATACGTGTATATATCGACGGAAAAGGAGGCAGTAGAGTTTGCTGTGTTCATAAAAAAATGTTATGTTATAGACACAGATCGCAATAATCCGGGTTCTGCTCCTCCTGCAGCAGCTTCGCTTGACTCTGTTCGATTGGATAGTGGTGACATTAAAGGATTGGACATGTTCCTTACAGACGATGAAAACGCATTATCACCACAGGTAAAAAAAAAGTTTTGTTTATGTATAAGAATAAAAGTACACGCATATTTATATATTGCTTCTATATTAATTCAAAAAATATATTATTGCTAGGCTACTACTACTGCTATTACCACCACCAGTAATGCGGCAACGACGACAACGACTAGCGTGACATCATCATCACCAATAGCAACAGCAGCAACATCAGATACATCAAAGCATCGTGACAAATATAACATTGACACGGAGGACGACGATGATGAAGAAGGAGGAGGAGGAATCGAGATATTAGGGGATGAGGATTATCATAGTAGTAGCGACTGAAAATTGTATAATTTTATCGCTTTGAAGGGGATATTTGAAGCATGGGCATCTGTACATTGAATATCAAATAATGATTTTTGATAAATGCGCCACCGAGAATGCTAAACGGCATGCCAGCATAAGCGAAACCAGCGGTACATGTCCCATCCGCTTCCTCATATTTCAACGAGTCTGGTGGAACGACAAAATGGGTGCTGGCCATGGTAATAATCAAGGGTTCTAGTTTGGATTCATCGCAGGTGATTTTAAAGGTGCCGTCGTGATTATCGGATGCATTGTACCTTTCTGCGAGTTGATGTGCTATGTCATCTGGAAAGATCAAGAGTGTTGTACCAGTATCGACGATCGCATATAGATTCTCACCAACGATATTATCATTAATGGGAGTGGTAGTGCTGGTTGTGGTATTTGAACTAGTAGTAATGATGGCGCTGTTGTTGGTAGTGTTATCGTTGGCAGGAGTACTGCTGTTACTATAGCCGTAACTCAAAGATTGAATCGTCACGCCCCAGAAACCTGCCAAAGCGGTTGATTAGTTTTGCCATCTATAGTTAAACATGCATGTAATACATACCTTGCGAATTGTCTACAGGTATTGTAGTAAGGTCTCCAGCAATGTGGTTTGGATTATAGTCGCCAAACAAGAGTTCTAAATTTTACAGAAAAAAATATCAGTCTTTCGACTACACGGTTGATGTATTCCAAAGAAAATTGGGTCCTTCTACAGATAGAACAAGATACATACCACCGCCACCACCTTGATACGATTTTCCAAAAAAGACACTGAATATAGGCTTGTCAATGAGCTTCTGGCGAATCAAATTATCCATGGGAGTGACAATATTAGGCACTGTTGCTATCGAATCGAAACCGAGGCCGAGAATTCCGTCGGTGGGGCATGCGTTAAAGATCGAGGAGCGAGAGGTGGCCAATTGAAGCGCTTGGCCTTGGACCTTGTGTCCTCCTAGATCGACAGTATCGTAACCAACTTTACCGCTGGCATGGGTACCGTCACCATATACAATGGTCCATTTTCCACCAACTGATTTTCGATATGTCGATGAAAAACTTGGGTAGAATCTGGTTTTGAACAGTCCGCACGAGAAACAACCGGATGATGCTATAGATATATGTATATATATAAAATACCGAGAGCCCCCTCCCTCAACAATTCAGTATATTTCTGGTGTATTTGTAGTGTGATGGCTCATATTAGCCATGATAGTAAGAAAGAGGCTTAGTATTACCGAACCAAAGATCAGACGATCCAGTGTCAAAGTTGAGTTTCAGTTCCTGACCAGGCGTCCCAATAGACACGGTTCCATAATACTCGAGATCGTACCCACTTTCGCTGAGTGCAATGGCGCCTTGTTTACTGTTACTGTCGTCTTGGTGAAATGCGTTGACATAGTAGCGGGAATATTTTGATTGCACGCGCTGCACCGATGCACTGGCATTTGGAACATAGTCCGGATTGGTGTCAAGTTGTATACCAGTCGCTACTGGATAGAACAAACTACTGCTGCAGAAGACGACAACAGCAGAGTAATAAGCGGGCGCGATCCATAACATGACGATGGAATCAAATAGCCCTTCTTCAATGCTAACTTGCTTTTTTTCTGCGGTCAACTATTAGGTCTTTGTTGTCGTTTGAGGTGTTTATAACAAACACACACTCTTGATCTCTTTTAGAGAACGAAAAAGAGAGAGGGGGGAAAAAGAACAAAGAGGTCAAAGAGGATTATTATGTATCTCATTTTGCAACCGTGCCGACAGTAACACATAACAATATCGCAAGTGGTATTAAAAAGTGCGCGTTACACCAAATGTCCCAGTGCAGCAATAAGTGCCTCCTTTATAATAATCGCAGCCAGCCCGAAGGGGCCCTAACATTATTCATGTCACTCAAGATAATTGTAGATGCGCTTATTACAGCGATATCGCAAATATTGTTATTAATATTATTATTAGAGTTAGAATTTGCCAAAGATCGGCGTCGATACTATGGCTCGTTTAATTCACTCGTGCGCCTTTTTTTACTCACCCTCTGTATAGAAACGCAGGGTCATTTATTGTCCTTGAAACCTTATCTCGAAAAAGTACAATGGGACGTCAAGCGCTTCTTTGTTGCTGTGATTCTATGATGCGTGCCAAGCCTTCTTGTTTTTGTCTCTGCAATCTCAAAACTATCAGGAGTACGCCGCTATTAGTAAGTAGTCCTTTTCAAAACAAAGAGTTTTATCTTCTGTGATTGTGATAGGTAATGCCTGGATAGATAGAACACAGCAGAAGAACACCCAGCTGTCAAGTTCGAAACACAAGCTCGTCTCTATCCAGCAGGTCCTTCTCGCAACATGATTGGATGACTTTCTACGCACTGTAAAATTTTTTAGAAAAAGACCATTTTCCTTAGCACTCCCTTTGACTCCCTCTCTTCTCTTCCACACATTTTCTTTTGAAGGAAAAAACCCTCTCTCTCTCTCTTTTTTTTTCTTTCTCTTCAAAAGGGCTTGCCTCCAAAACAAATATATAAAAAAACCTACAAAAAAAAACTGAAAATATTTATAAAAAAACTTATAAATTTTAACGATCATGTCTTCTCCCGTTGCTGCCGTTGCGAACCCTACTCCTGCCGAAGCTCAGGCCGGTACTCAACAATTGTCTGCTGAACAACAACAGCAGATCGCTCAGGCCCAGGCTACTCCGGCACCTGCTGCTGGTTCTACCAACCCTGCTGTCGCCGCTCCTTCGCCATCGGCTTCGCTTTACGTCGGTGAACTCGATCCTTCTGTCACCGAAGCCATGCTTTTCGAAATGTTCAACATGGTCGGTCCTGTTGCCAGCATCCGTGTCTGCCGTGATGCCGTCACCCGTCGCAGCTTGGGCTATGCTTATGTCAACTATCACAACATTGTCGATGGTAAGTAAACAAAGGAAGGGGGACATTCAGTGCTTTTATTTGTATATGTCCAGGTTCTCGTCGTTGTTTTGTCGGTGGTGGTGATGGATAAGTAATGGTTGAGGACTCAACGAAATTCTTGGTGGTTTTGAAGGTGAACGTGCTTTGGAAAGCTTGAACTACACTTTGGTCAAGGGCAGACCCTGTCGTATCATGTGGTCGCAGCGTGATCCTTCGCTTCGCAAGACCGGTTCGGGCAACGTCTTCATCAAGAACCTTGATCCCTCCATCGATAACAAGGCTCTTCATGATACCTTTTCTGCCTTTGGTAACATCTTGTCATGCAAGATCGCCTTGGATGAGACTGGTAGCTCCAAGGGCTACGGTTTCGTTCACTACGAGACTGACGAGGCTGCCGTCAGTGCGATCAAGCACGTCAACGGCATGTTGTTGAACGACAAGAAGGTGTAAGTAAATTGTTTTACTGAGTTTACTTCATAATATATGGGGCTATGCATGTGTGATGTATGAAGATCTCAGCAGAGATTCAAAGAAAATTAAGGAGAAGAGAAGCAAGTGGGGAGGAGTTGTGTTTCTTAATTGGAATGTTCTGTGTGTATCTCAAAAAAAGATGATGGTGATTAATTTGAATTTTTCTTTAGCTTTGTCGGTCACCACGTCCCTCGCAAGGAACGTCAGGCTAAGATTGAGGAACTCAAAGCCAAGTTCACCAACGTGTACGTCAAGAACTTGGACACTGAAGTTTCGGACAAGGAGGTTGAGGAAATGTTTGGCAAGTTCGGCCCCATCACCTCGGCCGTGATCCAAAAGGACGAGGAAGGCAAGTCCAAGGGCTTTGGTTTCGTCAACTTTGAGAACTTTGAGGATGCCCGCAAGGCTGTCGCGGAATTGCACGAGAAGGAACACAAGGGCAAGGTGTTGTTTGTTTCTCGTGCGCAGAAGAAGGCTGAGCGTGAGGAAGAATTGAGAAGACAGTACGAGCAGGCCAAGTTGGAGAAGCTTGCCAAGTACCAGGGCGTCAACTTGTATGTCAAGAACCTCGACGATGACATTGATGATGAAAAGTTGCGCCAGGAGTTCTCGGTCTACGGTGTCATTACCTCTGCCAAGGTGATGCGCGATGACAAGGCTAACAGCAAGGGCTTTGGCTTTGTCTGCTTCTCCGAGCCCGATGAGGCCACCCGTGCCATCACTGAGGCCAACGGCCGTATGATTGGCTCCAAGCCTATCTACGTTGCCTTGGCTCAGCGTAAGGAGGTCCGTCGTAGCCAGTTGGAGGCCCAGATGGCCCAGCGCAACCAGATGCGCATGCAGCAGGTAATGTGATTGTTGCTGTTGTTGTGTTTGGTGGATTGGGATATGTTGTTTGTTGGATAAGCACGTTGTTGTCAGGAGAATCATTGTGGCCAACAATTGTCATGCTCTGAACATGCATTTAGGCTGTTCCCATCCCCGGTGGTCCTGGTTACATGCCCGGCGCCCCCATGTTCTATGCTCCCCCCAACGGTTTCATGCCTCAAGGCCAGCGTCCCGTGTTCCCACCTAACGGTCTGATGCCCCGTCCTCGTTGGGCTCCTCAGCCCCAGCAGGGCCAGCAGATGCCTGTGCCTGGCTATCCCCAGGGTCCTCAAGGCTTCTCGCCCAACAACATGCAAGGCCGTCCTCCTCGCCAGCCCCGTCCTGCTCGTGGCGGCGCTGCTAACCAGGCTGGTGGCCGTGCGCAAGCTGCTGGCCAGCGCAAGTTCTCGTCGCAAGGCCGCGGTAACGCCTCTGCTGCCACCGCCACTACCAACGGCACTGCTGCTCCTCAAGAACAGCAGCAGCAGCAACAACAACAGGCTAACGGCAACACTTTGACTGCTGCTTCTTTGGCCAATGCTACCCCTGAAGTTCAGAAGCAGATGCTTGGTGAGCGTTTGTACCCATTGATGTAAGTGCAGTATTATCTTTCTGGCTGTTGCTGCGTGGTTATAGAAGAGGAAGAGATGGTTAATTAGAGCTTGTGTTTATTATTGTAGCCACGCTTCGCAGCCCGATTACTCGGGAAAGATCACCGGTATGCTTTTGGAGATGGACAACAGCGAGCTTTTGAACCTGTTGGAGGACCAAACTGCTTTGGATGCCAAGATCAGTGAAGCCATGGAAGTCTTGAAGGCTCACTTGGCTGGCGCCGAAGACGAAAAGGCTGAAGCTACCAAGGCTTAAATGGTTTTTTGTATAAAAAAAAATGCAGCCCTAATTCGAAAAAAATACTACACATACATATTTTTTTTCCCCTTGAGAGACTGAGAGAATCTTTTTTTCTTCCCCTTTTATATATTTATTATATAAAAATATAAAAAGAAAGAACAAATCAACAAAAATATGTCTTTTCCTGTCACTTGTTTCGTACTGTTGCGACGGCGTTTGTTTTCAACAACTCAAAAGCTAGGGCTGCAACCATGGTCATACAATGATGCTTCGAATTGGATCAACAAATTCAACAAGGATAAGATTCCTCAAGATCAACTGCGCATTCTGTTTAGTCGTAGTAGTGGTCCTGGCGGTCAGAATGTCAACAAAGGTAAAACCTTACTTTTCCTGTCATGTCCCTGACATAATACGTGGCCATTCCCTCAGTGTATGCGCATATGCAAATGATTATTTTGTTTTGCGGGGAGAGAGTCAGTACAAAGGTAGATATGCGACTGCGCCTAAACAAGAAGGACAGTGATGAATGGCTTCCTAGCTACGCCATCGACAAGCTCAAACTAAACAAATCGAACGAATTGGTCGTGACGTCGGATCGGACGCGTTCACAAGCAAAGAATATTCAAGAATGTTATGACAAATTGGTCGATACCATCAAATCAGCAGTGGCGGTGCCCAAAGATCCTGATCAGGCAAGTCTGGATCGTCTTGCTGCCATGTGAGTTTTTTACTACTGCAATCTCTTTTTCTCCCGATCATTTTGTTATTCAACTAATAAGATCCATTCTGATAGTCGAGGAGAAGGCAATAAACGACGTAAGGAAAATAAGAAACGACACTCGGATAAGAAGTCGAGTCGACGGTGGAAGGGTAATGATTATTAAATAAATGTATACATACCGTTCTACTACAGTCATAATAGTCCATTGAATCCGGTTAATGTGTCTCGTTGTTTGTCAATGAGCCTGGTGACCATTGATGGTAATCACATTTTACTCCATGCATAAAACAGTCTGCCACTGACTAGACAGAAAAAGCAGGCACAAACATGATGATCCGAGAAGCAGGTAGATCCCGTTTCCTAGCCAACGCTATCCAAACAACCATTGTTCCTTTTCATCTTCCCTTTTGTAAAATGTAAGCATATTTATTTCAAAGCAAAAGAGCTGCCCAACCAGCCATCATTGCCAAACCTCCCAGAGGTGTTACTGGACCAAGGAATCTCAGTTGTTCACGCTTCTTCAACGTTAAAATATAAATGGAGCCGCTGAAAGCAATCGTGCCACCCAGCATTAATGGTGCTACTGCTGGGTGAATGCGTCGAACAGCCGGTGGGATGGACGAAATGGAAACCAATGCAACGGCGTGCAAAAGTTGATAATGAGCTGCCATGCTCCAGTTCTAAACGTATTTTTTTTATATGTTTGAGTTGAAAATGGAAAACGAAAATAGTCTGTTGCTTTATGCAAGAATGATTGAAGGAGTGGGTGGTCAAGTGTATACCTTGAGCTTGGTGGCATCATCGCCAACGTACTTGGCGAGACCATGTGTACCAAACGCGCCCAAACCAACGGCAGTGAGTCCTAAGCCAATACATTAAAATACAAGTACGAGGGACACAGTTCGCTGACCATTGTTGTTTTAGCTATTTACCAAGTATGCTTCCTGCTTTGAAGTAAAAGTTGCTTGCCATGCTTATAGGGCCTGTGTGTGTAAAAGAAGTGCAAGCACAAACCAGAAGAGGTTAAATCTGATAAAAAGTGGCGCGACCGCCTGACGGTGCGCGGTATTTCGGCTCGTTCCGGACTTTTTCAGCACCTTTATTTGTGGCGGCCGAAATAGCCCGCATGAATCTGTGTTCTTGGTAAGCAATTTTCATGACGATCGGTTTGACCTAGCTTTGATAAATGGACCTGTGTTTTTATAATATGATATCATTCAATGACGTGTAAACGTGTTAGAAAGCATCAATGCTAGTTGACTAGGCGTCAGCGGTAATCCTGTTCGTCGACGATCGACTGTGAAGAGCGAACTGAAAAAAGTCTCTCTCGAAAATAGTAATAGCCATCAAAAACCAACGCAAAAAGGTCTCAATACGATCTACACAACGCTTATCAACATTTATTTTATTAGCGAATGTTTGTTCAGCAAGTGCAGTACAGCACATATACCAACGGCTTTGTAGTAATCCCCGTCTTTCCTAATTACTGGAAAACGACTATATTGAAGCAATGTGAAGTTGTATCCCACTTAATACCACATGTTTAACAGCAACATAATACTTTTGCTCGGAAAAACTGAAGTCAAGGGTTGATGCTGCCTCGCCTAAAGAAATGTATCTACAGTGATACCGCCAAAACAGTTTCTCTTCTTTTACATATTATGAAATTAGATGACTCATTGGCGTCAGACCCACCGACCAAGAGGTACCCTTTTTTCAAGGATCCAGAAATCAAGCGAAGCGATACTGTTCTGCTGCCGTGATGTTCAGGCAGCTGTACAGAAACAGCAAGTGCCAAATCTGACTGACTTTCTGGTACAGGTGGCTTGTCGCCAAATATACGTGTATTTGGAGCCTCCATTATCATTGCTGGATGCTGCTTGCTATACTTGTGCAGGTGACATACACGGATCTTCCGTTGACGTCGACAACACCGTTCATTGTACCTAGAAAAGCTCCTTCGTCAGGTTCAAAAGACCAATCGGCGCTATGCGCCCCAGCAGCTCCAGTCTACGACGATAAACCATACACCTGCGTCGCATCTCCGGTCATCCGTTCCTCTCCAAGGCGCAGGATAGATGGATCTTTTTGCGCCAGGTGACCGTAAAATTGGACCATCAAGTCTTGCACAGGTTGCCCTTGATCAATGGATGTCCGGGAAAAAGATCCGCAAGCGTAAATACTCGGTCGTGCTCTTCGCTGCTCGTCCGCGCATGTGCGTGCTTGAGAACGTCGCCAGCATTCCATCGTGTTGCTGGCGGTGGTTTACACAGATCATCAATCATTCCACAGTCACCCTGAATACACCAGTAATGTGTGTCGCGGTGTTTTTTTTTCTAAGGTGGCCTTGATTACTGCACGTTTGGTCATGCCAACTGTATTTGATGTTGATATTTTGCATACTTGTTGAGTGATGCCTTGAAACTCAACGAATGTAACCTTGCGGCGGATGCGTGTTCGCCCTCTAAATTATTTCTGTACTGTCTAGACTGAGAAGATATGATAATCCTGTGTTTGCGTTGATCGACGTACTTTGGTCTTACCGGTGTCCTTGTTTACTACTGTATCTTGTCTCCGGATTGAGCCCAAGAATGATAGCGCACAGTATTTTCTCACTCGGTTGCCGAGGAGCCCGAACCACCTTTGTATCTGTTGTGCGAACGAACCAAGTAGGAGTAAATGCTGGTTTCGATAGCCCTTTTAGTGTTCTTCGCGATGGTACAATTTGACGATCAACATGGTTCCCAACTTAGTGGCCGACCCATTGACTTAGTCTCGTAAGTGATATACATCCTTTATACACCATCGAAGCTCAATTGTATAAGTTAAATAAGTTTAAGAAGTTTTATACCCATATCTTTACCTCGACTATTGACAGTGTTAATGTGTGCGGTGATACTGATACAGTATACTGTAGTTGACAATTGTGATACCTGGAAGTAATATGAGTATGTAGAGTTTTTATCTTAAAATAAGTGATGTGGACTCGTGTGACTATTGCTTGAATGTGATAAATGATAAGCGAACAGGTTGTTCTATATATGTGTGCTGGGCTTGCGACACTGGCGCAGGTGTACATACCTTGACAGTATAAGAGCCTGTAGTTTTCCACAGCTAAATATAGTTGACAACGGTAATGCGCAATATCTACATCAAAGCACACTTCGCATTGAATATAATAGCTATATATATGTGACTAACACTAAATTTTTTGGTGAAAGGAAAGCATACTAGCTTTGCCTCTTTGATTGTCGTTTTCTGCAACAGCACATAGTGTTCCAAGTCTGAAAAACAGCTGCAATAAAGACAATAGCGGGGAGCATTAAAGTTGTATGAGCACTGATGAAGTATCTCCAAAACGTGTTTCAAAACTTGAAGAGTTTCCAAAATACGGGCGGCGACTACACTACATCTGGTGAGAAAACAAAGATAAAGGTTATTATCATACATTAAGAGATGTGATTTAGATACAGCCATCGTTGAATCAGTTGAGAGCAAACGTGTGGATTACATGTTGAAAGTGTGAAAAAAGTTTCGTTCCAATTCGTTCGATAAAATGATAGTAAATGCCAGATTAAAAAGGAGAACTTCCATGTCAACAGTGAATTTGATGCAAGCTTCTATTGGGGAGAAGAAGGAGGCGACCCTTGCAGCATGTATAAAGCGCCAATTGGCTTTAGTCCGTTTTCTTTTACGAACTTGAAAGTATCAAACTCGGTGTCTCCGATGGCTGAAACACTTGATTAACCTGAGGTTGCTCATACACTGCAAAGATATAGCGATGAATCCCTGAACCTGCAGGCGGAGCTGGTGGTACATAAGAGGAATACTGGTGCATAGGATTGTCAATATCCAACTAGCCATGTCACCGTCAATGTTGGTTACCATCCAGTGAAGATATGGTGACGATCCCTCAATGGCATCAGGGTCGAGCTTATCACTTTGCGGATTCGGATAAAGACGTTGCTTCTTTTTTATAATATTTCGTACATAGCAACACGTCTCATTTTTGGATACGTACCAACATTAAAGTGTTTTGTGATTAATCATTGGTTTTTGAAAATTATATTATAGGAGCTTCTTCCGTTTCTTCATAAAGTGTAATGTCACCCATTTCCAATTGTTTTCCGATCATAGAATAAGAGACACGTAATTCGCTTACCGGATCGAAATCACCAAGGACTAGATATACACGTTGATTACGGTGACATCGAAAATTGTGTTTCATGGTACCATTAGGCATATATACAATATTGTACAGTAATCGTCGGTTTCTGTAACAAATACAAACAATTGATATCATATGCCGTCAGGGATAACGCCTGCTTTTTCAAGTTCAGCTTTGGTGGCAGCACCATTGAGAGAATAAGGGGAGCCGCAAGCGTTAATATGGAAAAGAACAGCCAATTACTGTAAATGCCTAGAAACAAGCTCCTATATATATTTTCATCATTGTTATACATGTATGCAATCCCCTTCCTCTCATCTCTGCACTGAAGGCGTATTTTGTTTGGAAACTTTATTATTTCTTCGTTTTTGTTGCCATTGGATTCTTGTGCTATGTATACGTTCTACAGCGTTGTTGTAAATGTACACGAAAACGATACTACGTAGTAGTGTCTACTTAATTTAGCCAACAAAAGGATGTGTCGCTTTTGCAATACATGTCGTTAGAAGTATTTGTCAGTAACCGATAATGTAGTTGCAGTACTACAATATTGCTCGTAGGCTCCTTCCGCACCCCAGAATTCCCGTGCTTGAACCATTGCAAAATAGTAAGCGATCATTGCACAGAGACAAAGTATGTGAAATATAGTGTGGGACTGAAACTACATTACATCATTAGCATTACAAAGCAAAATAAATTAATCTTACCGGTCTCTTTTTTGACAGTTTACGTTATGTGCTACAGGTAGACAAAATAGAATACATACCCAGATATCGCAACGACCCGGAAACGATCTCTCTGGCCATCTAAGTCCAAAGACCAACGCTCCTGAAACATAGAAAAAGGACGTGATAAAGATGCGGCCAAGTCCTATCTCGAACATCATGTCGGTCTATATAGTAGTACGGATCACATACAACGACAGAAACATACATCTTGTCAATAGGCTGCCTCTTTTTTTCTCTCCTTGAAAATAGGACAAGACTACTACATGATGCATTATGCAGCCCCACTTACGCCATGAAGGAGACCAGCGTGAACAAAGCCAGTAACTCCAGCAAAACCGACAAAGACAAAGGTAATGGTACGCATCCACATATATTCCTCAGCTTGGAATCGTGGTATAACCAGCATGGCCGCCTAATGTAATTTTTTGTTAAGTCTTAATAAGTAGCACAAAATCAGCACCACCATCGAGCTTAATAAGAAATCGTTATAATAGCTATTCTCACCGCAGTTCCACAGACAACCAGATATGTGAAAATATAAAAAGCTATATGTGAGGGAAAACCAGTTCGCGTTGTTAGTCTCCTATATGTGGCAGGTGTTGGTGCTATATGCATTTATGCAGAAGATCGCAACTATGATGCTTCTGTTAACGAAGATACCGGAGAAGAAAGGGGGATATATATGCTATAAAAAATACTTACTTTGAAGATGAGGCTCGCAATAAAAATAGTAATGATAAACAAGGAGCCAGCTTCCACTATTATCATGATCATTCATAATTAACATTCCATTAAAAAAAGACGTGGTGTGGCCAGGATTCGAAAAGAAGGCGGAAAGTTATTTGTAAAAGGGTCGCATCAATGTTGATATGATAATTAAACGAAAACCTTACATATTGTTAAAGATGATACCAAGGTAATCAATTGAGTTACATGCGACCGATACGCTTTTGGAATGACATGCGAAAATGTGATAAACACAGCTGCAGGCAAGGCAGCCTGAACCAAATATGAAATAAGTAAACAAGAGCAGATCGGCTGTGGTTCCTACTGAGAAGATAGATTCGCCGGCATGTTTATCATTCCATTCGCCTTGCCAGTATAAGAATCGGCCAAGGTAGCATAGGATACCGATTAAACCAAGAAGATGAGTCCATATATTTACTTGTTATATACGTGATTGAAAGTAGAAGGTGGTAAATTAGTTGGCATTATATGTCAATCAGAATAATGCTAAAATGATATCGTGCACACTGTTGTTCTTTTGCCTACTTACGCGTCTCGTTGTGCCATTCCAATACGCTTTTAACACACGTCCAATAATTGCTATTGGGTGGCCGATATGAACCGAGTATATACGGGTTGAATCTCATCCATTCAGGGATTTCTGACCAGGTCAAAAGACGACGCTGGCCGTTATTATAAGTTTTTTGCTCCTTGAGGCAAGATCGATGGTTTGATGACGACTGGTAATCTCGCCGTGTGGTGCTGTCATCTTTCTCTGTTAGGAGCGGTCTAAACCCTTCTTGTTTGTTGTTGCTCATGAATTTTAATGATGAAGGAAACAAAAAGAGAAAGAAAAAGTGTGCGTCGTTTAGTTTGCGTTTCTCTATATACACACCTTGCTTAGCTGCTGCTTCAAAATCATGTGTTCATCATGTACGTACGCGTCCTCGCGGCATTTTTTGCAAGGAGTAGTTCTGCACTAGAAGAGTCCCCCGCTTTTTTTTTTTACTTGCAAGTATTCTATTTCTTGGTAAAAATGGACCGGAAAAGAGAAGATATACAGTAGACCGGTTCCTATCGAGTACAGTATTTGTTTGTGGCGTAAACTTGTGTGTGAGTGATTAAGGGGTTGATGGCAAGTTTCAACAGGGTGCCTAACAGCATGTCTAATAATGGACGACAATTAGTTCATCATGAGCGGTTAATGAGCGCGTTTTCATATAGTATCTTTCGACCAGTGAAGAAGCCTTTTCTTATTGCACAGAGGTATAATAACAGAATCTTTTATTGGAACTACGTATACCGTTGGTATAAAGATAAGGCATTGATTTGATTTAAAAAAAAATAAGAGCATGTGATGGGATGACCAAGGTCGGCAGACTTTTGATGGAGCGGAGGGAGGGTGAACCAAATTTTCCTAGGTTGTGAACTTTTCGTAAAAGCTAGTGAACCACTCCTGCATAGCACGGAATGATAGGGCTACGAAGCTTTCGTTGATATCGTTGCTGTTACTACTACCATTAATCGCTTGTGGCACCACCACATCTGGTTCAGACCTTTTCTGCTTTTTCTTATTACTACTACTCGACATACTCACCGCGTCACCACCATCGCCCATCTTGCGTTTTGTTCCGGCTGCCTTTCTTTCATCAAAGCGTGTCGTGATCGAATCAATGTGCTTATTGACAATTTCACGATCCATACCACCTGCTGACGAAGAGAAAGAGAAAGAGGGAGCAGAGGCCTTAACCCTATCAATCGCATCACGTCGAGGATCATATATTTGTCGCCCAACACGAGCTACTCGATGACGACCTGGTTTTGCGAATGAATTGTCGGAAGGACCTATACCTACCTCCTCAATCTCTTCTGCTTTCTCAGTGGTAGGGTCTGTAGTAAACCAGAGCCCTGTATTTAGGTGCAACGCTGGAGATGATGACGATGACGGTAATGCGGCGTTTCGCTGCTGGAACCGCACTGGTGTATTGGTTAACTGCCGATGTCTTGATCCCAGCTGTTGCTGGGGTGCAAATCCTGATTTTTTCATTCTTGGTATTTTTGCAGCACTAGGAGTAGCCGTAGCAGTAGTAGAGTTACCAGTAGTAGCTGTTGTTGTAACTTGCGAGGCTCCTTTTTGGGTTGACACAGAAGAAACTTTTAGCTCCTTGATTGAGCTGTAAAAATTTCTATTGTCCATGGTTTATAAAAAGACGGTCTCAGTTATCATACAGTCGCGAAAGAAGAAAGAAAAGAATGACGGCTACTTACCTTATGAATCGCGCATCTTCCGCCAAAATTGAGGCATAACCTTGCAATAGCTTGGCACGCTCTGTAACGCATTCAGCCTATAGTATATAATGTCAGTGTTTCTTCGTAAGTAATGTCACCCGCACCTTCTCATATTAGTGGTTATAACGATATAATACCGCTTGAATAAATCCTTTTCTGCTTTCAGCCGTGGCACGCAAAGACGCCATCAAAGGTCTAATAACTTCCAGTTGTGCTGGTTCAAGGGATCCCTCTTCGTTGAGATCTAAAAGGCAGTCTTTGTTAGTTTTTCTTCTTTCTCTATTTTTTTTCGTCTTATTGGGGATAAGAATAAAAGAAAATACTCAACAGGTTATCAACTTGGGATTGGACATGACGAAGGTGATTGATCGACTAGGCTCAAAATGTGTCAAAACGGCTGACAAGGCCTAAAAAAAGAAAGAAGAGTGTGTATGTGTTAGCTCAAAGGCAAAAAATAAAAGGCCTACGATTATTATTCTGTGCTTACCAGGCAGTCACCGTAAATGGTGTGGTGTTCATAGATTTCGGGTTTCGTTGGGAAACTGCAGACCAGGGGCTCGTATCGATCGTCAGCAAAACTGACGCCGAACCCACCAGATACCGCAGCAGGGTTTGGATTCTCGGAAACACCAATGACTGCAACGATGTCTGTGTGGACAAGGGGAATACAGGTTCTATACTGTTGATGTTTTAAAAGAGAAAGAGAAAGAAAGAAAAAACGTTGGCACAGTGAAGGGAGCGCACAGCAAAAACGGTACTTACACATGGCACCGTGGGGCTTTCCAGCTCTTCAAACAGGTCCATTTTCTGAGTGCAAGGTTGTTTTCTCAAACGAGTGCGCAGAGTTGAACGTAGTTCTTCCAGAGCATGTTCCTGCTTGATTAGGTTTTTTGGATTTTTTTGGTTGTTTTGTTCTTGTTGTCGTCGTCTTGGCGCTAAATCCACCACAACTTGAATTGGATAGTCATCACAAAAATCAATATTTAGCTTCTCTTCCTCTTTCAATTGACAAAATAATAGAATAGTCTACTTGGTGCTTCACTTACCATGGCTACGAGCCTGGTTACTACTATTGACGGTCATTTGGGTGAGAGAAGCTACTTGAGAATCAAAGAAAAAGAGGGAGGAGAATGAGAGCGAAAGCGATTTTGCAAGTGGCGGCTTTTTAAAAAAAATAGTTTAACATAATGCTGCGCGACCGAGCAACAGCTGACGACGCCCTCAACAAAACCAGTGCCATGCCTGTTTCACCAAACAACGCGTATTGACCGTCGAGCTGTATTGCCCGCATTGAAACTTTTTTTTTATTGAAGCTTTGCGTGTATGCGACTTAGATGATACTTCTTATATAACTTGCACATATACTTCTATTAAACAAAGTAAGACATTTTTGTTTCAGAAGGTCCGCAGGATTGAGAGATGATATATGACAACGAACAATACAGTGATATATAGACTCGTGCAAGAGAATGTATCATAAAACAGGCTACAATCAATCCAAAGTGATACCCACAGTCGTTTCCGAATAAGATAGTATGTCCTTTAGTGTATTCCCTCTCAAAAAAGCGAGGGTCCACCGTCGCTTATCATTATGTAGGATGATTATGCAACAGCTCTTTTATATGACGGTGTTGCGATATACAACTAAGAACAGTCTGGGCCAGCTTTTCTTTTCATTTTTGCACGAGTAAAGCACCACGTTAGTGAAGCGTGGCTGGTCGCGGAAGCAGAAACGCACGTGGAAAGAATAATAAGCTGCTGTTATTTTACGTATATGGTCTAATCAGATGCTGTCATGAGCATGACTGTACTTGTTGCTACTGCGATCACGAGAAAGCAAAAAAGAGTCAAAAGAGAATTGCCATGGTTGGCAACATCTTGACAACAACTAGATGGAACTGTAGTCTTTGTTGGACGATAAATGACGACACAACGATAGAAGTAAAATAGCTTCTTGAAATTGCCTGTTTCTGCCCCAAAAATCCATGTGACAGCGGGTTCTGTGTTTCTGCATCGGGATCCGTGGATGCGCAGTGGATGGGGGTGGAGTGGAGGAGGGGGATTTATTTAGGACGATCCTCGCGCTCTTTTCGTTCTGGGCGGAAACCCCGTTGAGTGAAACCTAAAAGCGCAACTCCCCTTGTTCTTCTTGCACTTTTCTCTTTTTCTTCGTTTCTAATTACTGCTACCTTCTCTCTTTCTCTCTTTCTCTTTGCATCTGTTACTACGTTCCTTTAACCGTGGTGTGTGTAGTGTCCCTTCGATCCACGTATATATACAAGAAACACGCCTGATCCGGGTTGGGAGCGAAAACACTACACTTCATCCATAATAGCACTTCTCGCACACCATTGTTACATTATACAAGAAAAAAACATGGGCAGCACTCAGCAGCAGCATTCAAGACGGCACTCCCAGTCGGTGGCCATGTCTACAGCATCATCAATCGGTTCGTCACTGACAGTCCCCCACAACCGCATGCGATCCCACTCGACGTCGTCATGCACACCGACGATTGCTGCTTCACTGTTTGCGTCTGTAAACTCGAAGATACGGGAGATCGAGGACGCCGACTCGAGCGGATTCCTGCGTTATGTGGATGGCCAGGTGCAGGAGACCTGGGATACGGCCAAGGCAGCTGTTGTGGGTGCGCAACGACTGCTCCAGTTCCATGAACTGCCAAAAGAATGGCAAGAAAATGAATATGTTTTGTCTGGGTAAGAAACTCTTTCTTGATCTCGCCCCAAAATCTTTCTCACCCCGTGCCACAATATTCAACCGGGCTTATTGCGGGGGTTCTTGCCACTAAATATAATTTCTAGCTATCGATTCTGCGAAAGCACACATCAATGCTTGAAATCCATCTTTAGACTTCATAATGAAACCTTGAATATCTGGAGCCATCTACTAGGATTCATCTTTTTTTCCTTCTTGAGCGTCTTTTCATTCAACGTAAGTTGTTGTGCTGATTTAGCGACATGATGTCCGATCATTACCCCTTCTTTTATAATTATGCTGCCTACTGCAGCTGCTGCTGATGGCGGATGAATGCGTAGTATGTTTTATCAGAAAAAGACGTTAAATAACGAAATTTGTTATTTTTTTCTTGTGTCTGTAGCGGCATTTCCCCGAGGCCAGCATGAATGATCGCATCATCTTCATGACGTTCTGTGTATCTGCATTAAAATGTTTATTTTGTTCTTCTGTTTATCATACTTTTATCTGTCACTCACGCCACCAAGTCAAGGCATTCACAGCCACACTGGTAAAGCCTCTCCCTTTCTCTTTTTTCTCCTTCTTTTCTGCAAGGATCAACAAGGAACTTGACCTTGTTTTTTTTCATGTTGCTCAACTACTTATTCCCGTGCATTTAAAAAAGGATTATATCGGCATTTCCATTCTCATCACTGCATCCGTCCTTGTCACCGAGTACTATGGCTTCTATTGCCAAACCATCCCCAGATTCCGCTACATGATTTTTACCACCGTCGTCGGCAGCTCAGGTGTCGTCATGCCCTTCTTCAAGCGATGGGATACTAAAGCATGGCGTCCCTTGCGCATCAGCGTGTTCCTATCCATGGCATTCTCCAGCATCGTGCCCGTGTTACACCTTATCTCTATCAACGGCGTCATGCAATCGTTCTCATTCTTCCATTTGGCGGCCGTCAGTGTCTCCATGTATCTGCTAGGTGTTGTTATTTGTAAGTGTGTAGCACCCAGCAACAGCAACAAGGGCATAAAGTAGAGTGGATCATGTAGCTTACAATGCTTTATAATTATCAAGACGTCAAGCGATGGCCTGAAAAGCAGTTTCCCGGCAAATTTGACTTTGCAGGAATGACAAGCCATGCGATCTGGCATGTGTTCGTGTGCCTTGGAATTTATGTAAGTTTATTTGATAATTATACCGGTATAATCTTGTGTTCTCATCATGTGAATAGTTCCACTATCTTGCATCACTGCATTTCTATGCCCAACGGTTTGCTTACGGTTGCATGGCTGCATGAAAAGTCGTTGTTTTCTTTTACCATAAAGATTGAGCAGGCTCAAGATATTATATATATTTACATTACAGAAAAAATAATTACTTCTTCCCTCTCATCCTCCCCTTGTTCTAGCTCGCTCTCCTCCAAAAACGAACAAAAATCTCCCATACCCGACATATACCTAGCAAGAATAATGAACTTGTAAAGAAAAAAAGGAAAGAAAAAATAATGCAATATGTGTAATAAGCGGTGGCCGGTGTCATTGTTTACGGCTTTGTTGCTGTTGTTGTTTGTGTCGCCTTGCCGCCAATGCACCCAATCATACTGTCCACATGATCCAGAAATAGCTGTAATTCTTTGAAATAAGCGGGATCAACGGGCTGCTGCTGCAGGTCATCATCACCCTCTTCTTCAGATATCGTCAATCCTGGCGAAACCTCTGGATCTATACCCACTACTGAGCGTAACCATATCCGCGCACGGCCTATACTGGGTGGATGAGGTGCAAACAGTGACGGTGGCAATGTAACCTCCATAGTACTGTTAGCTCCAATGTTGTTGTTATTGCGGTTACGGGAAAAGGTAGCTTTGGTGGGAGGCGAGTATAACAAATGGTCTTGTTGAACTTTTAGCAATTTGTCGAGCAATAGCGTCACTTGGCAGATGTGTTCTTGATAATGCTCGGCCATGGTTTGAATGGATTGTATGATATTGTCGTGATCAAAGTGCTGGGCGAGAAAGACTGAGCCGTCCAATGCAATTGTTATCTTGACAACAGTGAGCTGCTTCTTCTTTGGGCTGTTATTGCGTTTATTGATATTATTCTTGTTGAACGATACAGGTCGACGCACAAGACCGCCAGGTGCTCGTGTTGTTGAAGAAGAATGGACAAGGAGGTCGCACATGCCTTTGCTTTTTTCATGGTAAAGAAACTTTTGTTGTTGTTGCTGTTGTCGTCGTCCGTCTGTAGCCATTATTTATCAAAGTAGGTGGGGTATATTTTAATGAAAAAAGGAAGAAAAAAAAGTATGAAAGAACGAGGGAAATTGATGCATTGCACCAAATCGCCTGACAAAAATTTGATTGGCTCACGAAAACAATTGTGTGATCAAGTGTACTGATAACCCAACTTGATTTTCCCCAATAAAGTAAAACTGTTGGTTCTTGTTCCCTTGAATGAGCTCTCTTCACTGGTCCTGTTACAAAATCGAGCCTTGGTGAATTTCTAATGTACATCCATGTATCTTCCAGCGCTATCGCTATGGGCTATTTAGCGAAGGAACTGTCTACTTTGTATATCATGCAGCTTTCTAGAGCTTCTTGTCTTCTTCATGCTAATTATAAAGGTGGTCTACACTGCCTTACATAGCTTGATGCATACAGGCCAGTTCGTTTTGGAATATTTTTTTGCCTCAGTCTATCTCGTGCCTAACGCCGAGGAAGCTATTATGTAATATATGTATCATCAGCGTCACACATCATATCTGTTAAATTGACTCTGAATTTGTATAGGCATCACTGGATTCTTCGTCTGAAGTCAATTCATTACCAGAGTACGCGGATTTTTTTTTTTTACTTATGCGAATGATAGCCATATACTATTATTGATTGACATGCCTCTAAGCTCTTTCTGCATGGTGTAAAGATTATTTGCTCGTGGAGGTAGCGATTTCCGGACATCAAGACATACATTTATTAAGGCATGAACGGGGTGTTAAGAGCCCTTTGAGTCGATAACAGCGAATTTTGCCCCACTTAATAGAAAAGTCAGCTTTAACGCTACTAATCTTTGGTCTTTGTACATTGCTTGAACAAAATTATATGGTGCTCCGGCTTATAGAATGCAAATTTGTTGATAAGATCATCTGCACAGACCAAACAGCTAGAGTATTAATACTGCAAACTGTTCCATTGGTTTTATATACAGTAGCTTTTGAGTAAAATTTATTAGAGAAGCTATGGCTAGTAGTACATTTTAACCCGTGATTCGTCATGCATCGTTTAACCCTAGGCCGTGAGCGTTACAACGCCCTTAATACACTCTAACTCTTCAGCTTAGTAGCTATTAATGGAACTCGGAGCTAGACAACAGAACTAAACTATCTACACCCGAAGTTTAGAAGCACAGCCTCTTCTTCATTCACCTTATAATTTCTCTGAAAAACTGAACACTTACGTCGTTTATCGACGTTAACATTATATTTGCGCCTACTCAACCATCTACTTGCTCCATTCAAAAGCTATATTCCACACAGTCTCTGTCATAACACTGCTTGTTTCAACAGCATTCAATCGATATCACAGCAATTGTAAGTCTAAAGAGTACATATACATTGTCAAAAAGCTTCCAAAGACATCTATAGCTGATGAAACTTGAGGCAGATGTATATCACATACGTAGTAAGACAATGGAATCTCCAAGTCGGCCATGTACTACTGTATCTGGTCCCAAGTATCCCCACCGCCCAGATTTCCTCTGCATATACCGAAGCCAGCGTTTCTCCACGTAGATAATTTGCACATCAGATATGAAGGTGGTACCGTTCCTCCTTTAGTGATGGATACTGTGCGCTGTCCCATTTTAAATTAAATGCGGATACATGACCGTTGACAAAAATATCGACAAGGTCGAAGCGGGTCAACCAAGACAAGGTTTTCTACATATGCATCCATCAAGAGAAGATCTACAGCCTTGCGATGGAATAGACGCATTCAAGGCAAGTATAAATTGGTCATGTTTGAAGGCGTCATCAAACAAGTGTGCAAGGACTTCAACATCAAATACATTTGGTATGACCAAATGTGCATTAATCAAGAAAAAACAGCGCGATACACACAATGTGCATAATAAATACGAGAGCGCTTACTGTACCTTGGTATTGGCTCCAGAATATCGTACTTATTCCGGTAGAACAGACCCTGTATACGCAGAAATAGAGCGACCTTGTCGTGTGATCGTTGAAGCGAACAAAGAATCGTAATGGAGAAAACGCCTGTAGACTCTAGAAGAAGCACTTTTGTCTCAAAGATTGCTGTCTGTTGGTCGCAACCTACATGCTTGCTTTGGTAGTACTCAAAAGATTTCAAGAATATGCAAGCAACTTAGGTTACTTACCGCAAGTAACACAATGGAACGCTTCGATTTTCTCAAGCACGCACAAAGAGGCACAAGTAATGAAAGGCATGAACGAGTGTTTGCGCTCGCGAATCTTGTCCCAGATTTCACAAAATATATTAGCATTGATTACGAGCAGCCTGTGCAATACTTGATGACACATCTTTATACTCTTTTGGCGAAAAAGACCTTTTAATTCTGTTGTGCTTTAGACAAAAGAGTAACAAAAACAGGGCCGAAACATACCGTCACGGACTGGCACTGCTGGGGAGCATAAAGCCAAGTGAAGGAGTTTCTCCAGGAAACAAAAACATCGGTGTCGAGGTCAAGGGGAAATCATCTTCGAGACCTGCGTTGATAAGGAAGCGTCATCCCTTTGCCGATGATGATGATTTATAGTTTTTTATCAAATTTTATACCACTGAAGAAAAAAAAGCTGTTTTGGTACGATCTTTCCATAGTCCCAGAGGAGCAAACTATAAGCTTTACTCAGGACTTAATAGATAACTTCTCATCTGGAGTTGAACACTCGCTCCTATGTTGGATACAATTTACTGACGGCACAGGGCCTTGTTTCTCATTGTCTTCTGGTGATCGGGAGAAAAGGTGAACACCACAAAGCCACTGGTAGATGTGATATAGAAAACTCTGGACACTTTCTTTATGGCTATACTGCATTCCTCAACAAAAATATATTATCCAATAATAGATCATATACCTTTATTATGTCAATCGACATCTCTTTCGAGGATGTATATTGTATGTCACTGCTCAAGTTGACAAAACTCGGAACAGTGTCACAGTGTAATGTTGATTTTCACAGTTTTTTAAAATAATGGTAGATTGCAGCATTTGATAGTTGTAGCCATTTTACATTAACACAGAAGGTCCACTTATTATAAGGGCTTTGCGGCAGCTGGTTGATTAATGCCTAAGTGCTCGTGGCTGTTCCTTTTTTTGTAGCCGACCGTATCTATCGTTCAACCATTGATTCTACATTGATGATAACTCAAGTTTAACATGGTAGACTGTCGATAGTTTAATTCATCATAACCAAGTAAACGAAAGAAACATGCATGTATATAAAGCTACAGATAATGCTATATGCTGTGAACACGTCATGAAAGCGTATCTCTTCATTTATATCAACCTCTGATCCTCGTTCCTCTCACAATGCAAGGCCCAATAAGATTCGCGCTTAATTGTGGACCCTCCAGCACACATAAATTTTGTCAGCCACTTGCCCAACTGAGCAACAGTTTAACCCCCACCTGTCTCTCTCTCAGCTAAACACAACATGTCATATTTACTGCCACGGTCGAGGGTTCTCGCTTCAGCGCGTCTTACTTTCCCCATTGCCAAACGTGCATGCTTCTCTACCACTGCTCGACGACTCCAACAACAACAGACCACTGAACAGTCGAAAACAACTCACTTTGGTTTCCGCAATGTCCCCGAAGAAGAAAAAGAATCTTTAGGTACACACAGACATACACACACACCATCGCCATTGGAAAAAGAAAGGATGCCTCGCTTTGTAATCAATGACACTGACAGTTTGTGAAATTGTGCACGTAAAAATGTAGTACGACAAGTGTTTGCCAAAGTTGCAGGCAACTATGACATAATGAACGACGCCATGAGTTTAGGCATTCATAGGATTTGGAAAGATCAGTTTATTCGTTCCATGGCACCTGGTCCGGGTACTAAACTTTTAGACGTAGCAGGAGGAACTGGTTAGTATCTTTTGAAAACAACGTGGGAGGAGGCGTGTAGAAAGGAGCAAAACGTTAGAGCAATATGTCTCATTTATATTTAAATTCTTAGGTGATATTGCTATGCGATTCTTGGATTATTGTCGAAACATTCACCAGGATACGACAGCTAGTGTAACCATGGTTGACATCAATCCACACATGTTGGAAGAAGGCAAGAAGCGATTCTCTAAGAGCCCTTATGCAAACAGTAAGTAATAAACGGTGTTCCCACTTATTCGATGAATCGCGCATAATATCATTTTAATGAGCCTTGTGTTTTATTAGCCAACCAGACCCAGTTTTATGTACAAAATGCAGAAAACCTCGAAGAAATTCCCGATGAGTCAATGGATGTTTATACAATTGCATTCGGTATTCGTAACTGCACACATGTTGACCGCGTTATCAAGGAGGCATATCGTGTATTGAAGCCTGGAGGTCGTTTTATGTGCTTGGAGTTCAGCCGGGTGGATAATCCCGTCATTGGAAAGTAAGTAAAATACGGTCTTTTTGGAGTTTGTGGATAAGCGGACGGATGACAATTGAGAGAGAGAGAAAAAAAACAAAAAGAGAGAGATAGTGTCTAAGTGGATGTTAATATATTCTCTACCAGATTCTACGATCTGTACTCTTTTGACGTCATTCCTGTTCTTGGCCAAGTCATTTCCCAAGACCGTGATTCATACCAATATCTTGTTGAGAGCATTCGCAAGTTCCCACCACAAGAGCAGTTCGCACAAATGATTCGTGACGCAGGCTTTTCAACGGTCGGCAAAGGCTATGAAGATTTAACCTTTGGCGTTGCTGCCATCCACAGCGGTTTCAAGATTTAAGAAAACAAATATCGGCATTCATTTTGATTCTTTTTTTTTTGTAAAGTGCTTATTGCAAGAAAACAAAAGGACTAACTAATATATACAGACAAAACAAAACATCATTTGCATTTTTTTCAAAAAAAGAAGAGTAGAAATACTGTATAAAACATATTAATAATATAATTATGAATTCATTCAATTGTTATCTTTGCAAGTCGCAATTTAGTGAGTTCCACAGGATGTTCCTGAACAACGACAGGCTTGTCATCAACAAAAACAGCAGGTAGGCGAGCTTGCCCATCAGCAGCATCTGGCGGAATCTGCATAAAGATATCGAATGGTTGGTGAGGCATCCGGCCTTGACGCAACGTAATATGGATCGTGCACCCACTCGAATCGTTGCTGCTCTTTTGCTGCCAACTTTCGATTTCCCATCCAGGTACAATATGGCCCGACGAACCAGCAAATTGATCAGTTACTTGCAGGAACGTTCTCGTTTCATGAGGCTTTAGCGTCACTTTATCCTGTTGCTGTACCCATTCCACGACGGGCTGCGATTGCGTTGCGTTTTTGCCACCTGCGATCATAATGTTCTTGTGCTCAAAGTAGTACATATTCTCCTTATCGCTGTTGTTGTCATCATTTAGGGTATCCATGGTAAATGGCATGGGGGACAAATTAACGAGTGTAACATAACGACGGCCATTGCCTTGGAAATCAAGACGGTAAGCGTTGGGGCCAATAGGGATCATGCGCTGGATATCCGGTTGTATTTTGGGAAATGTTGAAGCGTAAAGACGATGCTGATTGGCATCATACTGAGTGATGTCATCCGACATGAGCGTGAGATGGCCGATAATTGAATTGATCATGCATGTCGTGTAACACTCGTCCGGCGTTAGCTTATTGTCGTTAGATCGTAAAAAGTACACGTCCGGATCCACGCCAAACATATGCTTCATGGGCCATCGGTGCAAAGTGGAGGTGAGCGCATTGTTGGTAGCTACACGCTCACGTACGTTGGACAATCGAAGCACTGTATGGTCCCAAAAAGGCGAAGCGTCACTGCTGACACGGTTATATTCGAACCGTTGCCAAGTTGCTGCTAAAGGTACGCCAGATCCAAGAATAAGCGCTCGTTTTTGCGTCAGTTCGTCAATTAACTGCACAGATTCCCACAAGATCTGGCCGCGCGACTTGCCGTGCCGTGGAATCATGGCTTCTGCGAAGATGAAATCAAGTTTCAACAGTCCGTAGCCCCAGTCATGCAGAACCGTGTCAAAGACATGGCGCAGGTAGTCGCGTGCTTCTGGATGATACATGTCGAGTGCATAGAATCCGCCCCAATTGGGTCCAGCTACCAACAGCGATCCATCCTTGTTCTTGATCAACCAGTCTGGATGCTCTTTGACAATCTTGCTGGTAAATCCAACAGCAAAGGGCGCAAGCCATAGACCAGGAATATAGCCCGCTTCTTTGATTGAGCTGGATAGATAGTGCATGCCGCGAGGAAACTTCTCCGTGTCAATGTCTAGCCAGTCACCCACGGCTCGTTGGTATCCGTCGTCGATCTGGAAAACGTCGATCGGATACTTGTGTTCGATGAAGCCTTGCAAACTCTTGACCACGTCTGCTTCGGTCACGCGCTCATAATAATTGTACCAGGAAGTCCAGCCGGTCAGATGACGAGGAGATGCTGGTGATCCCTCTTCCTCATTACTAGAATAGTAGGCTGCATAGCGTTGCCATAGGGGATCCATCGTATTGCTGTTGTTGTTTTCCACCATCTGCTGTTGAGAGACACTCATGATCATAAAACGGAGGGTCAATGTTTCGCCACTTGCTAACGTTAGGCCATCAATGTCCTTGTAGATTCTAAAATAGTTTGCATTGTAATCAGCCTTGAAATAGGTGTAGCCGGATTCTTCGGAAAGCGAGCCAACAAAAGCCGTCTCTTGTGTATCGCGCAAGTACGTGTAGCTGTTTGAATGAATCACTCCTGGTGCACCTGAGTACTGGAAGAAGTCATAGTCGCTATGATATTTACGTAGTCATTGATTAATCGTTAGGAAACCTCTGAAGCTTTCATAGATATATGATGTAAAGAGAGAGATAAAAGGGGGAACGAGCTCATTTTCCTATGAACATACCCTTGAAGGTTGAACTTTGTCCACCAGGCAACCGTTTTCGAAATGGGTGGCAAACGACCATGCAAATCCATTTCTCTGGTATGCGTCCAACACTGGAATCCATCAGCCATCATGAGTTGACCCATCAAATCCATCGGCGTAGAAAACTCGAGATGCCGAAACTCGATGGACGACTGGTCATTGTCGTGAGCTTTCAGTGTCAATGTCAGTTCAAAGTGGTCTTCCTGTATTCTTTGGATTTGCTTGTCCACAGTGAGGTGTTGTAACTTTTGGCTGGTTGCACCAAGAGCTTCTTGATCTTTTTCTGAAACAGTGAAGGTGGTGGTTTTGGAAGTGTTCTCCTCCTGAGGAGGAGGAGAATGGTGGATATAAGTGACAGCCATGGATGGGGTAAAGTTCAAAAGGGTTTCATAAGGTCTTGTCACTGTCATGATGATGGGCTTGCTCTTACTACTACTACCACTGCTATAAGCACTGCAACTATGGGAAAAGAAAAGAAGAAGATACGTTATAAGTGCAAGCAGCACGCGTCCACGCGCTATTATTAAACATAGCTTCATGCAGGCAAAGAACAAACAGGTGGCAACCAGGCCGAAACGGAAAGCAATTAGTTATTTTGGCCGATCAAATGAGGTGCAAGCATTCCTCACGAGTATACGCGCATTATGAAAATCATCGCGCGCGATCGCGGCGTATGTATCCGTCGTGCATGTGCAACACGCGCTCTTTATTTTTCTACTGAATAAACATAACTCTTGAAAAAAAAATGAGCAATCCAAAAGTTGTACCTTCTTCAATTCCCAAGAAGTACCTTCAAACAAAGTATATTAACTCATATTTAACTTTATATGATCAAGCAAAACCACGGAATGCTTAACTTACTAGTGCATTCTTAATATCGCTATATTAAAACTAGACTTTCGTTCGCTCCTGCGTCACCTCTTGTAACTGCCACTACTACAACCGATAACGAGAACAAGCGTCCTTCTTCTACTACAACAACTGCCATTCAATTCTCAATGTTGTCTAAGAAGAAATTAAAAAGCGTCAGCAACACCATTGCTGCAACAAAGATTGACGACGTGAGTTTTCAAAAGCTTTTCGAATCACACCTTTCTTTCCTGAATACAAACCTTGGAACAGCATCACTCACCCCGTCTTACTCTCTCTCCTTCTATCTTCCTCTATGCAATGTACATATGAGAAGCAAAAAGTGGCAAACGACAAGGTAGCATTATACAGCAGCAATACTGACGATCAAAAGCATACACTAACCGACCTGGATTTTCTCTAGCTCAAGTTTAACAAGCGTAGTATATCGACGTCCGTTGAAAAAAGGTATGTTGAGAAGAGAGAGTAATGAAAGCTATATATACATATATATAGTGTCTGAGAACACTAGAGAGAGCTCAGGTTGGGTTACAACAAACTTCAGCTGCAACAACAACAACAATGATCAGAAAGGAAATCTAACCTGTGATTACAATAAAAAAAAAAGTCGTGTTTTCTCCTTTAGCAAACCACAACCGATCGATCCACCCAAGTTATCGCGTATATCTCTCTTGTACAGCCAAGAAGAAGTATGGATTAGGCTGCAAATTCGCGAATTCGTATTTCGATTTGGCGACTATTTCGAAATTGACACGCGTGCCGCAACCAGCTTACAGAATGTTCAGGGCAACTGGCGAGTTAAGCGGCTGGCTGTGAATTTAACATACCGGTTATTGACACATATGGAACAAGGCATGATTGATGTTACATTACCACCGCCATCATTGTCATCATCGACGACCCTTCGTGATAGCTTTTTGCACGGAGCTCGCACACCTCAACAAATAGCAAGTCGAGTCATTCACAGATGGATGGACCATTATGGCTTGACTAAAAACCGATACCTGGAAAAAGAAGCTGCCCGTGTTGCTTTTGTCGAGAACCTTGAACGAGATGGCTTGTCTGTGGATAACTGGGCGGATTTGATTGAATTGCTTGCCCTATTGAACGGCAAACCGCTTCCGAACAACAATAACAGCGACGATGACGATGACGAAAACGACAATCAATTACCAGAACCAGAACAAGTTGTGCATTCGTTGTTTGAGGAACTCAAAATGCTGCAGATGGTGTGTGACATGCTTTTGATGCACAACTCGCTCCGACGGATATGGGTGCATGAAGACCAACCTGCCAAGGAATTGCGAGCGACCGAAGCTGAGATCAAAGCCGAACGTAGGCGACTCGACAGCCAGCAGCAACAACAGCAACGAGAAGAAGAAGGAAAGAGTAAGATTACCAACAACAATACCAGCAATAAGGATAAGGCGGAGCGACTGCAGATCGAGAAAAAATATATCGACGTCATGTCGGCTCAACAACGTAATAATAAACGATTCGGACCAGTGGGTCGAGACAGCAAAGGCAACGAGTACTGGATCTTTAATGATCTTGTCACTTATGGTAACGATGCGCGGAACAGCGAACCTTATTGGGGCCACGGCGTTATCATTATTGGTCCAGGCTTGTCTAGTGGCTCTTCTTCTTTGTCGTCCGACAATGCATCATCATCTACACCCGAGCAAGGACAAGAACAGTGTTGGTGGTATTTAAAGGATGTGGATGATTTGAACCAACTCCGTCGGTGGATTGTTCAAGATCGCTCCTCTGCTGCTGCTTCTTCTTCCTCACCACTACACTCTGCTACTACTACTACCAACATCAACAATAATGCAGCAGACAGTCTAGTGCATCAGCTGACCTTGCGTACTCAATATCTGCGTTCCCTGCAGTGGATTAGCCAGGTGCAGGGTAGTTCAAGTAGCATCAACGACAGTAACAGCAACCGCAGAAGCACACGAGCTTAATCAAGGGGGCTGAAGGGGAGAAAGGAAGGTGAGGAAGGGAGGAGCGGAATAGAAGAACAAGGATTAAAAACAAGGCTTTTCGTTTGGGGGACGTGGGCTGAAGATAGCAGCAAGCAAAATATGAAAGGAAAGGATATGCTATGCTATGTACAGTATGTTTCAAAGGGTCAAAACCATCATCACCATTATTAGCACGCACACATAAAGAAAGCCCGCGTATTCATCGTAATATATATCCTATCTATCAACACCTCTCAACCATATTGTACTTTCTACACAATACTCATTACCATCACCACCAACTCCCAAAGTAAATAAAAGCAACGAGTGAAATATTTCTAAAAGTTTAAAAGCAATCAAGAATTAAAATCCAGGTTTTTGTTGCATAATAATGACAAGTTATGTAATACATTGAGCATATGTCTATTATGAAGGACGAGTTAGAGACACACATACAGAAAGTCAGTCGATCACTGATGGTGAAATGCCTTTTACAGTGAGTTGCCATGACATGTAAAACTCTGTTTCTATGTAATATGTACGTGTGAGATGAAAGTGCATAATTATGAGCTATACCTGATGAAAGAGGAAGCACACATAATACTGTATAGAGTTTAGTTAGAGAGGGAAAATGTATGGGCGGACCAGCAAAATCATTATCACTGTCACTATTACTACTATTATATACTAGAAAGCAAGGAGTTGGACGTAATAGTGCGTAATAGCAGCTACAGTAGTGCTAGTGGGGCTTAATCTACTATACCACCTGTACATCATTTTGCAGCTCCTATTACCCTTCAACAAACGTAGCACGTTCATGAAAGAATGTTCAAATAAAAAAAACATTGTGTAATATAGAAGCTCTCTCCCCCCGTCCTCCCCTCTTCCCCAATGAAAGTGAGAAAAAAGGGAGCTACCCCTTCCTTTCCCCTTTCTGGGTGTGACATTATATGCCTTGACTTCCCTTTCAGCAGCAGCGAAAAGAAAACCCCCTTTCCTTCCCCTTGTAACACCTATTCACCTTATTGAGGCCCGACTTTTGGACCTACTTTCTTGTATTTCTTTGCTTTGCTACTGCTATTTTTACTACTGCGACTGCTACTGCTACTATTACCAACCAAGCATGAAATTTGGGTAGGGGAGAAGATAAAAAAAAGAAGCCTAATATAATAACACAGCTAGCACTTACTGCTGCTAAATACTCATATTAAACACGCACACACCCACGCTTTATCCTACTACTACTGCTAATAATTTGATGGGTTACCATCCCCTTTTTCTGCTTTTATATCTAGACACCTTTTATTTTGAGTTCTGTTTGTTTAATTCTCTTTTTCCTCTCTCTCTTTTTTCTTCCTTTCTTTCTTTCTTCCTTCCTTTTTACTTTTTATTCTACTTTAATACACAACGATTCAAACAACAGGACACACACCACTCAAAGTTACACTATTTCCCTAATATTATTATACGAAAATACTATTACAGTTACTATTACTACTACATAATAAGAATAATCATGCACGCAACAGTACATCCACTTAATACAACAGCCGCTACTACGACGGCTGATAATTACTATCACCACCACCATCATCATCAATATCCGCAGGCCGGTCAACGTCGTTCTAGTGCACCTTCCAATAATAACAGCACCAACAGCAGCCGACGAACATCCATGGTACTTCCTACCGCATTGTTATCACGAAACCGGTCGACCAAATCATTACGAGACAGAAGACGGAGCTCTGGTGCAATTTCTACTTGTAGTTCAATGCAAAAGCCTCGTAAATTGATTGGCGATTATTACCTTGGAAAAACATTGGGCAAAGGTGCTTCAGGTAATCTATCGCTGGTCATTTCTATAACATATACAAAGTAATAAGTTGCTTTGAAATATATTTTGATGATATATGGAAAATGACATTTAGGTCGCGTGAAGCTCGGAGTTCACAGACATACGGGGGAACAAGTTGCAATCAAGATTATTAGCAAGACGCATCTGGCTGCGAACCCGGCTATTGAAAAGGCCGTGCGGCGGGAGATCGCCCTCATGAAGTTAATCCATCATCCAAACGTTATGAGTTTAATCGACGTTATTGATGATAATAACTCTCCAGACTTGTAAGTAATTATTATTACTGACCTTGTTCTTCCTCTTCTTCTTTCTCCCCTATTTTTATGATACTTCTCTTTTTTTCTTTTTATCTTGCATAAAGAAAGAGAGGGAAAAAACAAACTCCTACACCCTCTGATTTCTTTATGCTTCTTGCAAAACACGTTTTATCCTTGGAAAACTCTAAACATTCCTCCCTAAAATATTTATATTAGACACTTGATTCTCGAATACGTTGAAGGTGGTGAATTATTTGAATATCTGGTCAGTAAAGGCAAACTGGGTGAAAATGAAGCTCGACATCATTTCCAGCAAATGATTCTCGGACTTGATTATTGCCATCACCATTTAATTTGGTATGTATAGTATGTTTATGCATGAGAAAGGGTAGCTAAGAAAACAACTTGATATACTAACTGAATCTGGAAAGCCACCGAGATTTGAAGCCGGAAAATCTCTTGTTGGATAGCAACAACAACATCAAAATTGCCGATTTCGGTATGGCGTCACTGCAACCTGCAGGATCTTTACTCGAGACAAGCTGCGGGTAATGTGTTTCAGTAGTAGTGATGGATGATTATGCTCTTTTGATTTGGATATCGACTATACTATCCAAACTTCTTCAAGATACTTACTTTTGATGTTATGTTATATGCTACTATAGATCACCTCACTACGCAAGCCCTGAAATTGTTGCTGTAAGGAGTCCCCTCTCTTTTTATTTCTTTGCTATATTAGTATCAGAAGCGGCAACAACAGTGAACAGCATTGTTGTAGCTTTCTGATAAAAACTGCAGAGTTGTACTGACCCTGAAACTTCTAATGCTACCATATTAATTTCAACAGGGCATGCCTTATAATGGTGATGCATCCGATATCTGGTCCTGCGGCGTTATCCTGTATGCCTTGCTTACGGGTCACTTGCCTTTTGATGACGATAACATCCGTCAGTTGCTGAAAAAGGTCAAGTCCGGCAAGTACTCCATGCCTGAAAACATTTCACGAAACGCACAAGACTTGATTCGTCGTATTTTGGTTGTTGACCCTGCAAAGCGATTGACTGTAAGTGGCTCGTTGCTTCTCCCCTATCATCCCTTCTCCCTTGTCATTGTGTGTTTCTTTTTGTCTTGATCAGCCACTTATTCTCATTGATTCGCCACCACTGATAAAACATATCATAGATGGAACAAATCATGGCTCACCCTTGGTTCCGTGAGACAAAGCCAAGAAATTTGGCCAGCTTACCGACGCCACCAGCACCTAGCGAGATCGGTCAACCTATCAATGACCCGTCGGAAATCGATGACCGTATCCTTGAAACAATTAAGTTCCTTTGGGGAGAAGCTAGGGATGACGCAGTCATTCGCGCACTCGTCAGCAACGAGTAAGTTTTTTCCCTTTCTTTGAACACTTGTAATAAGTTAGCAACAATAGTAGTAGAGTTTGTACCGGTTTTAGGACCTAGTAGTTTGCATACATGATACACAAGTCAGGGACATGCAGGTTTTGTTTTATACTAAATTAACGACTAATTTATTTTCAAGGCCGAATATGCAAAAAGTGGTGTACGTGCTTTTGCAACAACATGCCGAACGATACTGGCAAATGGAACATGGCGATGATGAATTGTCCGATAGTAATGACGATGAAGCCCGCTATCACAATATAGGTACGTTAGTCGAAAATGTGCATGTGCTTTTGCAAGCCGTATATATCAGGACTATCAACTAAGCGATATGCATCGTAATTAGGTACTGCTCGTCGACAATACCGAACAGTGAGTGACCGGTCTGAGCGCGACCGTCGTTGCATGTCCATGACTGATTCTCGTCGTGCATCGCACCAGCGGCCACAAACACCCTGGATGCCGGAGAAGTCAGTTAACCGACGTTACTCTGCAGTCAGCATGCGTGTCGAACGGCAACAGGCAGCTGCTATTGCTACTGGTGGGTACACAGATTTACCCTCACCTCCACCATTGCCTACTTCACACAAAAGAGGCAGTAATGCACATGCTTCTGCTGCTGCTGCTGCTGCTGCTGCCAGTGAAAATAATACACCGATCAAGAAAAGCCAAACCTTTTATGAACGGTTTGTCCGCAATGTTTTGTCACCATCATCACGACGACAAAGCAAGGACAAGAACGCCGAAACTCAGCAACAGCAGCAACCGGTTAGTCCAACATCACCACCACCTACACCTGCATCGCCTAATACTTTGACCGGTACCTTGCGTCGCAAAAACCCGTTTTCCAAAGAAAACATGCGTGCATCCAAAACACCTGCACCACCACCAAAATCCACTTTGCGTCATCCTGGAATCTTGTTGCAGCGCAACAGCAAAGTCGACCCCTCTTCGACTATTTCGGATACCACTAATACCACTACTATCAATGCTTCTGCAACTATTGGTGCGAGTGCAAACAATGAAAAGAATAGCAAGCGATTGTCGATTCGTGTGCCCAATGCTTCTGATACCCAACGGAAGTTTGCAGGTGTCTTTACATTAAACGGCGGTTCACCGAGTCGACGTCAACGCAAACAGATCAACTTGGCTGTTTTTGATCAACAACAAGGACGCCATCATCAAGAAAAAGAAGAATTGCCACCACCACAACCTCCAGCTTTATCTGATGGTAGCACATTGAGCAGCAGCAGTTCATCTTCATCGAGCAACCATTCCAATACCAACAATAGTAGCAATATCACTGCTGTTGAACCTGCCAAGGGCGTTCCTCCAACATTTAAGACGGCTTTAAAAACCATGCCATCGCCCACTAGTACTGGATTGTCTCCTCAACAAGCTGCTTATAATGAGCGTCGACGTGGTAGCCAAGCTTCCGTACAATCTTTTGATCGTCGTGGAAGTGATCAAAGTGCTACTACGGCCACTCGGCCAGCGACACCAAGCTTGCTCTCAAATAGCTCGACCATCACTACATCTCCTAGTGGCAGCTATCCATCATCACCAGCAACTACAGTCGCAGCTACACCCAAGTCGTCATGGATCTCCAATCTGTTTTTCTTCAAGCAGCCAAAGGTACGACAGTATAACTTTGATATATCCTCGTTTCAGCCTATAAGAATCAAACCAAACTGATAACCTTTTTCATTGTTTTAGATATGTACATTGACTGTGTACGACACGGAGATTGCCAACGTTGTCCGTATGTTGCATCGTGTGATGAACAAGGTTGCTGATGCACGTTTGTACGAAAAGACTGACAAGCACGGTACACGATACAAGATTGAAATCAAGACCAAGCTAACCGATTCTTCAAAAAGTCGACAAGTCAAGTGCCGTATGGACTTCCTCCCGTCTATTGACCAGACAACAACGCGTGTTCAGTTCACGCAGCAGCAAGGCGATGCCTTATTCCTCACATTGATTGTGAGACAAGTACAAGAGCAATTGGAGCAAGAAACTGCTTTACCAACCATGTCCAAGGCGGCTGTTGCTGCTGCTCATGTCGCCGCAGCAAAAGAAGAAATCGCATTCTAGTAATCCCTCTCTACCATTCCATATAATACTGGTTCTTTATTTATCCAGACTACTACCCGCAGCCATTCGTTATTCTTTTCTTTTCTTCTCTTCTCTTTTCTAGTAGCTCATACACACTCACTTTCTCCTCCTCTGTTAATTCCACTCCATGATGTAGATATGAAACACCTACACACGTACTCCCTCTCTCTTCGAATATTATGACTTTACTTCCTCCTACTCTACTTACCATCATTCTTTTTGGGCTTTCCATCTTGCACCCTGCACCAACTAGTACAACTATTTGTCTCCTGCTCATATCCTCCGTCTACACTCCCGCGCCTCTCCGTGATTTTTGTCTCCCTTGTTCCCTTCCTCCGTAAACTTCTCCCATCGTAGTCCCGTTCTTCTCCTGTTCCTTTTTCTTTGTTTCCTTAAATTTTCTACACGCACTCTCACACATATTCCATACCAACATCAACAACCGCCATTTTGCACTCACGAACACTTGATACCATTAATTCTAAATAGTACTCACACTTTATTTATACATATACACACACATATCACAGAAAATATTGTCTACATAATTGTAGTTGGTCCCTCTTTTTTTACTGCTTCGTATGCAACCATTTCATTGGGAATGGGGCAGAATCAACAATAACAACAAGATAGTACAAAGACTCGGTGGACAGTAGTATTTAGTATTAGCAAGGCGATTACGAATAAGGCCACAAAAGGTCTGATGAATAATATTTACATGTGATAGATGACGGGATGTAGTAACGATGAGATATACAGAAACAATGATCATAATGGTCTGTCTTTTAGAACAACAAGCACATTTTGCTTTTGAAACCATCAACCATGTCTACATAGGAGATGTGCTGGGCTTCCCAAAATTCAGTAGGATCCATATTATCCATGCCTCCCTCCTCTGCGTCATCGTATTCGTCCTCATCATGATTCTCGTCTTGTTCACCCTCGTTCCTCTCCGTGATATCTAGTCCTTGATGCTGACGATCATCAACAACATTGCTGGCACTGCGAACGACACCAGCTGCTACTGCTGCAACTCCTTGTTGATCTATAAAGATAATATATGGAAAATAGAAAAAAAACAAGTTTTCTTTTGTTATTCACCCTTCTTCCTTTATCCGTGGTCATAGGATCGCACAAACAAGCATATATACTCCTTTTATACATATGCATAACCCTTTTTGTTTTTAAAAACCCATACCTGAAATATCTGACCGCCGTTGCTGGTCGTCGTTATGTAGCTTATTTGGAGGTATCTGTGATGTTGCAACAGAATACGGGAGTACTGCTTGATGATTATTAGGATTGTCGTCTGTTGCCACATTTTCTTGTTTGATGATTGTTTGCAGAATTGGACTAGCCCCATCTACAAATATGTGTATCAGTATATATGTATATGTAGAGCAAAAGGTGAAGGTTGGTCGATATTTTGGGAAGAGGGGTAGGGTTGCGTGCCTACTTGAACAATATATAGAAATAGAAATAGACATGGTTGGTGGTAGGGGTGATCTACATAAATAATTACCGAATGAAGCCAAGATTGCCAGCTGATCTGGTGGAATTATGCAGTCGCTATCGTCGATCGTGTCGAAACTATCAAAAATGTCCTTGACGTCACCCCGTGTCAATGGGGGACACTATAGAAAAGATGCGTGTGTATATTGTACGATGTCAGTTTGTTTTCCTTTCTTCTCCTCTTATCACTTGCCCACCACAATATTTACATATTGTGATAGCAGGCTTTGTTGATGCTGTGTTTTGACTTGTTTTGCTGGTCGTGATGGCGGGTCTCTTCCAACACTTTCTCGATTCGCATGCCTTTTTTTGAACGTCTTGCTTAACGGCCTTATTTGCTCTTCAATTTCTGCCTGTTTAGAGAAATTACACAGTTTTTATTGGTACATACAATTTCACCGTGAACGTACAGAAATAATATGCAGACAAGTGTTACCAATGAAGGAAGTGCACCGTATCGGTAAAGTAAAAGTTCTTCTACGGCTGGATGGAATTTATAAAATTCATCTTGGGTCATGCCGGGTATTCTAGACTTAGGATACAAAGGCATCACCCAATCCTTGTCATTCAGGTCAAAAGTCAGGTTTAAAAGCTGATTCTGTACGTCCATTAACCAGCTATTGACGCGCGGATTGTAGCAAATTTCTCGAGGGGTTCGTGGAGTGGCGGCAGACGTATTGTTGAAGACGAGCTCATTTATGAGCAAGTAGGGCGCCAGTGCTTCACCGCGTCGGTAAACACCCACCATCCATTTGGTTATCATTAAGTTTGTGTTTGCAAGCGGTTCCAGTCTTTCACCAAGCTCTTCCTTTGTTGATCTATTCATTATGCACACACAAATACACGTATGAATCCACGTTAGCGCTCCCCGTCTGTGTGTATATGTGTAATTTGAAGAAAAAACAATAACATACGACGAGATATTGAGGGCAGTTTCTAATGTTTCTTTAGGCATTGTCACTGGTAACCAATAATCTCCATCCGTCAACTCCATGATCACCAATTTCAACTGAATTTCTTCATTTTCAAGCACTTCAGCCTAGTTGGTAACAAACGCGAGGTAGCAGCGTATTATAGATATGTATGGGCATATCAGTATCGTCAATCAAGGTTATAAATTTTGACACGTTCCCTTTCGCTCGCTTTTTTTAATTCTCTTCATTACCATATTCATGACCAAACTAAGATACTGGTCTTTTACAGTATATAATGATGGTCGCGTACCGAGCCATTTGATTAATTCGCTTTTGCTGTTCGTTTGATGGCTCATTGTCGCCTCTTTTACTTTAATTCTGTTGGAAGTTGTGCACGAGTGATGCGTCCAAGTTGCGGAAGGAGACAAAAGAGGAAGAAAATTAACATGTAACGCGCTCGCTTCGCGCGGCGTAAAATTCAAGCTTTTCCCAGCGTGTACGCGCATATCAGTGTCACAAGGGGTTGCTCTCATAGAAATAAACTATGTATATTGTTTTTAATGAAATGAGTATAAAATATGTTATTTACTACGGCCATCCTCCTTTTCTTCTTCAACGACATAATCACTATTGGCAAAGTCATTTAAGTCTTCCATGGACGATGGTCCCTGATTCATCTCCAGTAACCGATCTCGTAACTCGATACACGCGTTTTCCCAACGCGTCCTTTCTTCCCATAGCTCTCTGAGTTTCTTGTACGCTAATCCGCTCAACACTTCAAAGTGGTCGCACGTTTCCTCGAGTGCTGCCTCCAGGTGTTTGCGTTGCTTTTGTTCTTCTGCCAATTGTTGTTGTAACTGAGCAATCACTGGATCGTCGCTTGTGGTGTTGGTACCAGTGCTTGTACTGGCTGATATTACCGCTGTATGACTGCTACTGCTGCTTCTGTTGTTATTGTTAACTGTCGTTGTTGTCGGTGATGTTGCTGTTGACGATGATGCTTCATTGGTATTGCTATTGTCGGTGGATGATGAGAATGTTTCGTTGGGTGGGGATAATGCTTCCAGAGGCATGGTTTGAACCTGCATATGTCGGACCTTCTTTTTCGTCTTTTGTTGTTGCTGGTTGATGTTACCGCCATTGTTGTTGGGATCACATAGTTGTTGCTGATCAGACACTTCATATTCCTGAGTGGATGCTTGTAGTGCACGCACATGCTCCGTTGCCAGACCCGCCGCAACCACATCGCTAGGCTTATCCATTTTAGACAATCGAAACCGTTCCAAACGTTGCAACAAAGCTGATTCCACTGTCTCCAGATCGTCCTGCGATGCAAAGTGGCTGACCATCGTCTCTGTTGCCTTTCTGTCTCGTTCTTCAAGCTGTTGCTGATTCGGTGCATGCGGGTGCTGTAAGTCCGTTCCTCCTATTGTTGACGGTCCATTATTAGCACCAACAACGGATCCCTGTTGCTGCTCCAATTGTCCTCCAAACGTATGTTCGCTCGTTCGACGTTGGAACAATCCCGAAGTAATGGATGATTTAGTTCCCAAAGTAGCGTCCGTATCATGTCGCATTAATGGCCTTCCACGCAAGGAGTGGGATTTGGTCGACATGGAATGTCGAATGGAATCGCTATACAGCGATGATTCTCGTTGTTTGATACTACGGTTCGATGGCAACAAAGGGTTTTGATTTTGTGGGGCCTGTTGTTGATCGCTATTGCTGATAACACTCCTTCTTATGGCAGCCGACTGTCTTGAAGCAAGCGACGGCGTACGACTAGCTACTCGAGTCAACGATGTCGAACTGGATGCCTCGCGTGATAAAATAGGATTGGCAATGTGGTTGGGAATAATTTCAATATAGTTTTTACGATGAATGGTATTTGGTGCTGCAGCTGCACCGGCACCACCACCACCAATGACATCGTGTCTGCTATTGAAAGAAGTCAAATAGGATGATGTTGTGGATGGTGTCGGGGTAGATGAGGTCGACGATGGAGCTGTAGGCGGCTTGTTTTTGTTGCGACGGCGGAAAAACAGGTTTGAGGTACGTTTGGGCGACTTTTTTTCAAACTCTTCAGGGCTCGTTGTGTTCAGGAACTCGACCAGAGCTTGGGTGCCTGTCTTTTTGCGTCGTGGTCGAGGTGTCACGTCAGACGTCGTGGTCAAACTCCAGTCGTCCAACTCATCCTCGTCGTCGTCGTCTTCGTACAAATTAATAATCCTTGGATCTTTGGGCTCAAAGGCGCTTTTGTGCGGCATAGGTGACATGTTTTATCCTCTGTGTTGATTAGGGGTGGGGGATGTATGAGAGAGAACAGAAGAGAGAGAGGGAGAGAAAGATAAAAAGAAAGGGGATTAACTTATCGGTTCAGTAACAAGAACAAACGAGTTTTAAAAAAAAATAGAAAGGAGGTGGACTAGGTCTATAATCTTTCCAGCGTGCGGGTTGGGTGGGGTTGAAGGAGCGCCTTTCTTCGGGCGTCTTGTAGCTCCCACAAAACACGCGTTGTGCGACATATACTTCCTTTTCTCGCTCTCGCTCTCTCGGACTAAAATCTCTCTTGTCCCGACGAAACCCTTATTTTACCATACTATCGAAAGTGCAATAATGGAAAAAGTCCTCGACCAATTCCAATTCGAACGCGTCTTATCCCACGATCCCCGATCAAAACTCGTCCACATTCTCGGTCGTATTAACGGCGAGCATGCCATTGTGTCGTTTGAAAAAGCACGTTATGCTGACACTGACATTCCGGAACTGGCTTCAAGAACATGTCAGTTGGTAGATTCCAACCACAACAATATCTATGGCTGGGGCATGGGCACTGTCAAGCTAGCGACGGCTGATACCAACATTAAAACCATCTACCCTGCCACGGAACTGCATATCCGGAAGTACGAACACCAGCAACGTCATATGATTATCGAAACGCCCGACATGTACAAACAGATTACATTGCCGTATATTCAGTCTTTGCCTGCTGAGCGTATACAATGGGTCTTTAACATTTTGGAGGGCAAATCTGAAGCGGATCGGGTCTTGTACCGCAGCAATGACCGAGAAACCGGCTTTGTGGTGTTGCCGGATATGAAGTGGGATGGAACACAAGAGTCGTTGTATTGTGTCGCTATTGCCATGCGTAGTGATATCTTGTCTTTGCGGTCATTGAACCGCTCGCATCTACCATTGCTGAAGAACATTCGCGATACAGCGTATCAGTTGGTCAAGGACAAGTATGGCATGGACAAGGATCTGTTGCGGTTGTTTATTCATTATCAACCAAGCTATTATCATTTCCATGTCCATCTTACGGCTATGTCGTTTGCGGATGCGCCGGGTGTCGTAGCTGGTCAGGCACATTTGTTGGATACAGTGATTGACAACATCGAACTTTACGATGATTATTATCAACGTGCAAAGTTACCATTTACCATTGGCGAACGCCATCCCTTGTATTTAGCTCATACATCGCCATAGAACCATAACTGTTGATCACCTTTTTTGATCAAATGATAAATTCTTTTCTTACATTGAAAAATGGCACCACTTCTATCAAATATGCTCCTTATATTAAGGGAGGGAGAAGAAATAGACGCGAAGTACGGATGCTGTCACGCCTATGAATGCTTGCGGAATCTTGATTTTTCAGCTTTAATTACAGCCAGCCTTCAGCGGCTTTTGAGTCTTTCACACCTTGCTTCTTTCACAGCGCGCATATACACACAATGCACGATCCAGCGACAACACAATTTGAGATCGCCGATCCACCTACTGATGGCATCACCAACGTCACATTTAGTCCAACCGATTCACAATTGCTACTCGCATCGTCCTGGGACAGTGTAAGTTGTTAATTCTTTCACTGTTATAAAATTTTCACAAACCACGCCCTGCGATCTGACTTTCCCCTTCTCTGACAATGCCTTTTGCAATTAGACGGTTCGATTGTACAATGTAGACGAAAACAAACTTACAACGCAGGTCAAGCACGCTGGTCCTATTCTTGACACGTGTTTTGGAAAGGATAATAACAGTGCCTACCACGGTGGTGTAGCAAAACAAGTGACAAAGTAAGGTGGAATTCATACATACGCGCGTGTTTTCCTTCCTTAAATTATATTCTAATCGATTACACTTAATGTCATAATTTTTAAAAAAAACTGCAGATTGGATCTCGAGACGAGCAGTGAACAGAATTTGGGCAAGCACGACGAACCTGTTAGGTGCGTGCGCTGGAGCTCTGAAACAAGTAAATATTTCATATAAGAATCGTCAACTCAATACGAACTGGAATCACAAAAATTAAATTATAAACCTTTTCTAGATAACTTGTATTCGGGTTCATGGGATAAGACGTTACGCGTATGGGATGATCGTAGTCCTGAAGCACTTCAACAAACACACAACTTGCCGCAAAAGGTTTTCAGCATGGATCTTTGTGACAATAAGCTGGTGGTAGCAATGGCAAGTCGACAGATTCATGTTTATGATATTAGAAACATAAATGAGCCATGGCAAACTCGAGAGACGACGCTACGATACATGCTCAAGTCCGTACGATGCATGCCTAACGGTGAAGGTAATGTATAGAATTTGCATTGTCTCTATGTATCAGGTACACATATACTAAGGTCTGTGCGTCAAATTTATAATAGGCTACGCGTGCTCGTCAATTGAGGGTCGAGTGGCACTTGAATTTTACGATATGTCGCCCGAAGCACAAGCGAAGAAATATGCCTTCAAATCACATCGACATATGATAAATGATACCGAAGTGGTGTATCCTGTCAATGCTCTAGCATTCCACCCAGTGTAAGCTTCCTCATATATTGTGAGAGTGTGAGATAGAGATAGGGTTTGTACATAGATTTTGTCATGTACTCATCTACTTGCTATCAATAATTAGCTACGGCACGTTTGCATCAGGTGGGTCGGATTGTGCGGTAAGCATCTGGGATGGCGTCAATAGAAAGCGTATTCGACAATTCCCTCGATATCCCGACGAAATTGCCAGTCTTGCTTTCAGTCATGATGGAAAGAAACTTGCTATTGCTAGCAGCTACACGTTCGATGAAGGAGAACGAGATCATTCCCCAGATGCGATTTTTGTTAAGACCATGGCCGAAACTGATTGCAAACCGAGAACAGCCTAAAGCAACTGATCAATCATTATATGTGCAGCAGTAAAATAAAAAAAGCAAGATAAATACAATGGAATCTCTCTTTTTGAACGTAAAAACGAAACAAACAACTTTGTCTCTTCCATAGAAATATATTCCCAACTTCCATTATAGTAGTATTATACTAGGACGATGATGGTGGTGTTGGAGTAACACCTGCTGCTGTCATGACGGACCACTGAATCCGAGCAATATCTTGTGCCATTTGCCCGACCTGATCCTTTTTGCTCTTTCTTCGTTTGCCTGTAGTCAGAATCTCGGGATAGCAACAAATAGCATGCTCAACAAGATAGCGTTCAATTTGGGATTTGGATTTTTGGAACGCTTCGTCGGTTAATCGGTCGCGTTTGGTCAATATGACCTGGTAGGAAAGAGGTTGTTGGTCGAGGATTTGCATGATTTGTTTATCGGTTTCTTTGATACCAGCGACGGGATCGATGATGATATACAGACGCTTTAACCTTGATTTAGAGATAAATACTCAAGATTAGCATGAGACGTCAGAAATGTTCATCTCAGGATTCAAAGTCAATTTTGAAAAAGGGAAAACCAACGCCAACATACTGTTCTCGATATCGCAAGTAATGGAGGATAAGCTCTCCCCATTCTTCTTGGGAACGGAATCCATAGCCTGGCATATCCACCAACGTAATTTGATCCGCAATATTAAAAAAATTGAGCGACTTTGTGTGTCCCTAGTTGATGAACGGGTCGTATTTTTCATGCAAAATGAGCTTCTTTTCAGATAACGAGATAAACATCAAGAGATAATCACTTAAAAACGTACTGGTTTGCTTGATGTCTTTACGAGTTTACTATTGTTCGTCAATCTATTTATCAAAGTAGATTTCTATTTTACATTCGTTAGTCCTGCCAGTTACAAATAGACTGAGCTAAATTAAAACTTACTCCAACGTTGCTTCGTCCCACAAACGCAATCTAAGGAGAAAGCAAATGAGTGTCTTTTTTATCTTCAGTACACCTAAAAGCCCCTGGCCTCTTACCTCTGGTTGTTTAAAAGGAGGTATTTGTTTAGGATCGAACACGCTTGTCAAGAACCGAGCTGGTTTTGCAAATAGTTTGGTTGCCATGCGCGATTCTACTGATGTGAGCGGTGGTGGTTCAGGGAATGACGTTAATCGGTAACTGCCGGCACGACGCTGTTGCTCCAAGTGACGTTGAACGATTGATTGTTGCAAGCAGGTACATCGGCATGTATGGAAAGATCGTCGTGATAATAACGACGATGGTCGTGTTGTCGTGCTCATGTTACTAAAAAAGGGGTTTATAAAAATTCGTTATGCTAAGGAAGGCGTTTCAAAAATTTCACGGATGAGTTTCACTGTCCGACATACGCATGCCGAGTATTTTCGTATGAAAAAGAAGGAAAAGAACTTACACGTTTTTAAGCAACGGGGCTCGCCCTCTCCGAAAAGAAGGCTTCCCGAAACCTGCGCCGGCATGCCGACGGTGCGTCCCACAACATATGAGAAAGACTCTGCCGAAACATCGTCAATCCCATACTCGTTGCACGAACTCAGCCGAAGCTTCATCGAACGTGCGATATAACACTGGAAAGCAAGCAACATAAATGCCCTTTGCTCGGGCGTTGTGCTCCCAGTAGTAGCCTGACAAAAACAAAGGAGCGAGCCTAAAAGGCCCGCCCCTTTGGGCAACAGAAAGGAAAGAAATTAAGGCAGTTAGCAGTCTTGCTAGACAGACAACGTACATTAAGACGAGACACACACACCAAATTAACTGATGAAATGATGTACTGTACTTACAGTAATAAAGCAGCGATCACACTGTGCAACCATCCTTGTTCTTTCATCCTTCATTGGGCCATGCCTTCAACTTGACAGCACGAGAAGCAACAAGAAGCGAGATGGACTTGTTGACCACGAGAAACAGCAGCTTGAGCAACAGGATGACGGCAACTAGCTTGTCCCTAGACACAGGAGAAGGCCTGGCTTGCTTGAGAACAAAGATGGAGTGATTTCAACCACTGTCTGTGATGGATGGATGGATGGTGGATACATCTTGAGCATAGTAGGTAAACTTCTTTGACAAGTTTCTCAGGCCGGGAGTAGCACAGTGGTGGAAACTAGTGACAGCCAAGAGACTCAGTAGCAGCAGCAGCAGAGGCAGTGGTGTGAGGTGTCTTGATTATCACACGAGTGATGACATGATAGGTCTGAACGGTGGACACAGCAGAGACGAATGGCAACACGAAATCAACGGATGGCTCTTTTCCTAACCTTGTACGCCTTGTCCTTGCTGCCATAAGTTTCAATATACAAGTCAAAAAAGAAAAGAGAAAGGTGTAAGCGGCTAGCATATATACCTCAGCAATCATCATGCCCACATCCAGTATACCCCATCATCCCAAAGAAAATAGAATGCCGTACATTTTTTAATACTCACACTACTAACCGAGTAAGAGAAATATCGTAATGTGTGCCCTATGAAACATCCGTGGTGACGATGAGTATCAATCATCCTATGGCGCAGTCCCCAGCATTTGTCCTATCCATTTGCATCTTTCTTCATCTGTCCGAGCAACCCTTTGACTGTAATAATACTTACGTTGACCTTGTTACACTGACAGCACGCGGAAGGAGATAATGATACTTGCTCAGAGGGAGATATATGAAAAATGCTAATTTTACACAAATGCCAACTGTGATTAGCCACTCTTTTTAAAACCATTTACACACGGTCATTTCACAATTACCTAGCCCATTGCCCAATTGCCAAACATAAAACTTACGATCCTTCTCTTCTGAGATCTTGGAGAACCAGCTTGCATATTGCGACGAGGATCCTTCTTGTGTAGCACAAAGCGGAGATGGTCATCTATCACAAGGATGTCGTAAAAGGTTAATAGAGGGAATTGAAGGCGACGATGATTGTGGAAACAACGTATGTACACCATTTGTTGTATAGAAGAAACAACATCACATACCATTCATAATAAAAACAGAACCTTGGCGCAGCCGCAGCAGGAGGAAAGCATGGCCGTGCTTCTTGGATGAACATTCGCACGGGTATGCCTCTTGAGTGGCAATACTGTATTGATGGAAGACAATAAAGAAAAAGAGAGAAAATTTTCAGAGAAAAAAATACGCAGTGTCGTATATATACGTCTACGTTCGAATGACCCAAAAGAAGGGGCGATAATCGCTTGACAGTTTTCACGAGCAAGATGCGTAGGAATTGCCAAAAGAGCCGTCAAGTTCTTTGCTCTTTCATTATGGATATTCCCCATCTAAGCTGTGGCGATATTGGTACCATTTTCTAGCCACGGTCTTGTAGTTCACTGTTGTATGTTTTATTTCAGATAAGAGGCCTTGTCGTGTTTGCAAAGTAGAGTAAAAGCAAACAAGTGCCATGGTCTGATCGGAACAAGTCACTTCATAGTGTGTTGCTTTTCATGCAGTCTGGATCGGTTTCAGCTAGCCAAATAAGGAGATGCTGACAACAGTGATCATGTACGTACAGGTTGACTGTTTTCTATCGATTAGGCATATCGTATAAGCCCACATGAAGAGATAATGGAAGTCTATATGTATATAGAGCAGGTACTACGCTTGTGACGGACATACGTGATTCGATGATTACTGCTTTGCATTATCGACACATCTTCCACAAAATGTTAATAATAAGAGTATGCATATATAGTGTTTTATCTTGCAATAGTAACAATGAGTACAAGCGAAAGCGCACAAAGAAAGAAAAATCTAGAAACTACGTATAAAAAGACAGGGGGTGATGTTGTTGTGTGTTTACTAAGTGAGCTAAATCTGTACAAGGCGTCTAGCCATGAGCGCTTTTATGAATATGTTTTTGCTGCTATTGATGTCACGGTGCATTACCGCACCGCAACCGCGGCATCGGTACACTTCGGCACCACCCATGATCCGAGCGTTGCCACAGCTTGAGCAGGTTACTGTAGTGTGTCTTTCTTCTTGTTCAATGACTGTTGCACCACGTACAGCAGCTATACGAGAGCGGAAAAAGAAATCAGAAATCATCAAGTTCACAATCAACCTCGTCCATAATTGTTTTCTTTTCATGTGTGTCAACTAACCTCTCTCTTTCAGCTTCGCACGAAACTGGTAGTGTGCCCATGTGAGCATTGCTCGGACTGATTTCTTTGTGATGCGCCGTGCTCTTTCTCCTACTTGGTGGCGTACCATATTTGACACATGGAAGGGGGGAATTATCACAACATCAAAATTGGTGAGCAACCAATAAATCGCTTGGTTGTGATACTCGTCTCGCAGTTGGCGTATGCGTTGAAACGTCCGATGTACTGCTTGGTTGATAGCTTGACCGTGCCTTTCGCCTGCTTTGCTTTTTAGATTATATGCGCGATCACGCTTCGAAATGAGATCATCGAGCTCCGCAGCCAATCGGTAGAATCGCTTCACTGCGTTTGGTGCAAGCAATCCTGCCCCCAACGTCGGGCTATACCAGGCGTGTGGTGTTCGGACGCCGGGGTCTAAGGCAACGGCGTGCGTCACTGGCTGCTGTGGCTCGGGATCGACTTGAACACTCCACAAGATCTTTTTACTTATCCAGGCGGTGATGGTACATCACCCGGATGACCTTGCCATTGCTCCCTATATTCAAACGAGCATCGCCTCGAAGCTTGACACCTTGGAAATGCTTTAGATAATTCTTCATATCCAGTTTGAAGAGATGAATTCGTCGCTGTCGTTGAGTGATTAGAAACTAGTATTTAATATGTGTATACAGCCATTTATTCTTATCAATTTTACCTTCATTTTCTTGTATTTAATTCCATTGAGATTCCCAAAGTTTCGGTTCACCGTCTTGAGGGCATCAGTACAAGCTCTGTTGATGCTATCCATGATTGGCTGGGTAACATCCTTTTTGCGATTTATATAGACTTGCAAAACAATCTTGGCAATACGATATAGGAACATAAACTGCGACCACCCCGGCAGCTTACAAGCCTCCAGCTGATCAGTTCTTGTGAAGTTGTTTTGGATCAGCACTTGAACAATACGTCGTTCGTCTGTGTCATTATAGCTGTCTACGTCAACCAAACCGGGTGTGACTAGTGAATGGTTGGTTAGCACCCATCATTTTATACGCACTATGTATTGTGTCATTCATTCATAAATAAGACAGCGAACATGTTACCCAAGAAAGTTACTAGTGGAGCTCCTTTATAATAAGCAATCACCGTGTTGTATACGATCATGCTATATCTACAATGATTCTTCATTGCTTCTGCGACGGCTTTACACGGATAAGCACCAAGCACGTGCGTTTTCCAATGGCCGTTGTTTCTTTCATCATCATCAAATTCGTCCACGTCAAAATCCCTGCGATGAAAGCCGAACAGCCCTCCATCTTCATTGTCTGGATCGTCGCCATCCGGCCCCACTGGCACAATTAGATTTTCGCCTTCCGGTGCGACATCAAAACGAGGCTGTGCTGAGCCTTCTGGCGGCACGGTGAGGTTCATATCGAACCAGGTATTCCAATGTTCTTCGAACATATCGACGTTATCTACAGTAGGCGACCACAAGTCCGCAGCAAGCTGCTGGGTCCGGAAATCCCAGAACGATCGTGGTTGCTGAGGCTGAGGCTGAGGTTGAGGTTGAGGTTGAGGTTGAGGTTGAGGTTGAGGTTGAGGTTGAGGTTGAGGTTGAGGTTGAGGTTGAGGTTGAGGTTGAAGATTTTCAGGATGTTCCATATTTGTAAAAAGGTGAATAAAAGAAGGGTGAATAATGACAGATAAAAAAACCAATGCATTGTCTATTTATATGAATTTTCTAGCCAAAATTTTTTTAAGCTTCAACAAAGTACTGCTACCAAATGCCCCATTCATATGGAGCGCATGTTATAGATCAGCACCCAAACCGATGGATTTCATCCTGGCGATATCATTTTCCACACTTTGCTATATTAAACCTTTAAAAAGAACGGTGAGCGAGGTATGATAGTAGCTTGTCATCCAGCCCGAAGCAAGCAAAACACACAGGGCTCATAGACATGCCATTCACCCAGCAGTATAGTGTAGCTTCTTAGGTACGCTGACTGGTTATTCTCATTTTTATTCCGTTTATCGTCAAAGGATCACTAATCTTGTTCGTTGCATCAAAGACGGCCTATTCAGGATATCTCGATTTGCATACAGAAAGTTTAAGTATCATCATGTCAATTTCTTGACCTTACTCTTATCAAATTAATTATCATTACTTGTAACATAAAATAGAAGCATACTACCATTTATAAAGCAATCTTCTGTCTGCAGAATTATGCCAGAATTGCTACTTTATATTTGACAGTAGTGTTTGTTTAAGACGGTGTACGAACAATCATCGTCAGAATGAATACAATGTATTTTCTTCTTTCGATAAGCACCTTGACATAATGAGAGGTCTAACAGAGCATCTTTACGTTATTGCTTGCAGAAAAGGCAGAATCTTCTATCAGAAAGATAAGACGCGACGCTATCCGGTGGGCTTGCCTTAAAGGCGTGGCTGCAGTAACTGGGAGGCTCTATTAGCTTTCTATATCAATCAAGAGCAGCAACCATCAGGCTATCAAATCTTCGTCACTGGCCTTATCTTTACGCTTTCCACTCTTCTTTTACTTTCTTTTGAGCCAGGGCTGATGTGTAAGTATAGCTGTTGCAAAGCAAGAGGACAGATATCAGAGCGTGTATGTTTTATATTCTACATATCTTTCCATTACTGTTTCTTTGTGATTTTCATGCCATAATAAAACAACATCATCCTCACCTCTGTAAAAGGCTGCTTCAATTTGGGCCGAAAGGTGGAATATATTTGAGGTATGTACAGGTAAAAAAAAGCAAAAGAAAGCAGAAAGATGTATGAACTTCATGTGATAGCAACAAGCTTCGCGTACTCCTGCGTTCTTACACTGTAGAATTACTTACTGCCAAGAGCAGACAACGATGAGCATCAAAAGGGTGGTTAACAACAAAAGGAGGATCAGGACGGCCCGATGCAGTGGTCCCTCGTTAATATCAACCCGTCTTATACGGTTGAGCTAATGAGGGTTGAAATACAAGGGGGTTTTAAATAGAAATCATATGCTTTCTTATCTTAAGAGCTCCATCAAAAGTGTTGACACAACTTAGGGTTGAGTTTATTCGAGGGTGATCTTCACGGGGGCCATTGTACAGACCCGCTAACCGAAGGAGCCAGTCAGCAAACGCTATTACTGAGGAAAATAAAGCGTCCAGTAGTAGCGGCGACATCAGCAACAAAAAGCAAAAGACGAATAACAAGCGAGGCCAAGGCGAGAACGTCGATTGACGAGCAAAAAAGATAATGCAAATAAAACCCTAGTATTATCAGTTATGAAGCCACACATTTCAACTATCGGCCATGCCCATTACTAATAATATCGACAGGACGACTGCTGCGCATGGTGAATTGACGAAATTTTTCATGGCCCTGCACAGGAACAGGTAACGTGCATTTTGTCTCATATTAGCAAAACTTATCGAGTACGATTTATTGACGGTTATGACAATCATCAGGACACAGACAGCGAATAAGTCTCTACATTATCAGCTCTACCAGACGCGCTGGCTTGTTTGAAAAGTTGGATCTGCGTATCCGATTTAGACCAGGATCATCGTACAACGACGACGATCGCGATACGACGCAGAAATTTTACGAATACAAGAAGTTCGCTAACAGTCATTACAAACATATCAAAAAACGCATCTTCATGAGCTATAGTATGTTTTGCTATAGCCTCGCTGCAATAAAACGTTGATCAGTTAACATTTACACAGAAACCCACGTTTGCTTGTCTTAGTGCCCTTACGCGTGTGTTGCTTGTAAATCGAGACGAAGCTCAAATTCTTCACCACGGACGAACTTGCTATGATAAAATTGGAAATAGTTTCATGGTTAGGCGGTGAGCACAAATGCTTCGATTCGGCATTGCTTGGTCAAGTCAATGAAAATTCAAATGTAAGTAGTTCGTATCGTTGCATAGTAACTATATCATTGTGTATACTCAATTGTACTTAAATGTGTAGTATGTTGATCAACAAGTTGAAGGGGATTAAGTCTAGTACGTTGATGGTGTCGTAGACCTAGAACGTAAAGTCCGGGCCGATGGACTCTCGAATTTGAAGCTAAAATCTTGAAGTCCTTAGAAACATGTAAGATGATCTGCTCTCTTCATAAGATATGTTTACGAATTACATGCTACTTATTGCATTTCCCATCATCACTGGTACAATAGCTTCGAAATGTACTCCCAGGATCCCTCTAATTGAATGTCTTCCTGGGCTGGATGTTTGCGCCAGCTATTTGAGTTCCATTCTATCTGCAAGTTTAAATAACTCAAACAAAAGCTTCGATGGTAAGAACGATAACCAAAAAGAAGGGGAAAAAGTCACCAAGCAGAGTAAAAATGAAAAGAAAAACCGTTTTGTTAATAAAGGTATCTTTACAGGGCAAACACCAAATTCAATGATGAGCACATACCAGAACTAACAACCAATGCTTGCAACTACGCAATACTGTATTAACGCAAATTTTCCTACCTTTGTACCCGGTTACCTTCGTACTGGCTATAAGACGACTCATGAGGGCTCCTCCTGTCGAGAAAAAAAGGTTAACCCTGTTGTATACGAAAATTAGCAACGACAGAAGATCGCAGCGTGCACTCCCCAGCGAAACACTAGAAATTGTCCGGCACGCTTGGGCAGAGGTTCAAATGGCGAACCTTGATCGATTACTGGGAGAACTGTGTTTCGAAGAAATGGTACGAACCATAGTGGGCCTAGAATAAGCGATGAACGCTTAATGGCAGGTGTGTCGGTATTCTCAACACCAGGATAAGGAATAGATGTATATTTAATCTGATCAATAAAAATTAATCAAACAAGACGTGTGCCTAAACTATAGCTGAGATGCTTCTATAAATTTTTTGTCAAAATGCTTCCAAAATTGCGGATATCCGGCAATATTACAGACTTGCTGTCTATATGGCCAACATTGGGCAAAAAAGAAAAGGGTTGTTGAAAATCGCCCAAAATACCAATGTAGCTCTACGTTATCCGATATTGTCAGTTGATGTCTCTGTGATGTAGTTGAATGGCCAGTAGAATGGGGACACACAAAGAATCATGGGTATATTTCTACGGAACGCATCGTACATCGTCAATGACAGATACAGTAAACAACGAAGTAGTGTTATTTATAGGATGACTTATTCGGTCTTTTTAAGCAAAGTTGTTTATCCCGTTATTGTGAATCCTCAATTTTAGCAAGAAAAACGGAAAACCGTTGTATAACTACCTTCTCCTTAGTCACTTGGTAAAATGGCACATACTTGTCATATTTTTTGTGTTACACACTGCTCAAAGAACATGCTCACAATATAGATTAGGAAACGAAAAGACACAATTTTCATATCAATCATGGTATAGATATATTTTCACTCTTATTAATCTATGGCAAATTCTATACGCCTCAACTAAAGGATGCCTTCCAAGATAATCGGATCTTTAGGCGGAAACTTCACCATGCCCATTGCAACGTTGTTAGGTGCCCGCTTTCCAGAAGGAGTGGAGATATCGAAGCGTACCAAAAGCTCGGCCAAGACGTATTTAATTTCATTTACGGCAAAATAACGACCAGGACATGCGTGTGCGCCAAGACCAAAGGAAATCATGTCAATACCAATAGTACTTGACCATTTATCTTCTGCAGTGTTCATGAATCGGTATGGATCAAATACGTCTAATGGTTTGTCTTGCGGTGGTGCGAGCGCAGGATCATTATGGGCTTCATCTAGTGCGCATACAATTAAGCTTCCCTTGGGGATAATCTGTCCTGTAGAGAGGACCAGGTCCTGAAGAGCCATGTGATGGAGACCCAGGTTGTCGATATCGTATCGTAAAACTTCACGCATAAATGAGTCAAGTAATCGCAAATGACTGACTGTTTCCGGTGTCCGTTTCTCCAGAGAACTGATTTCAGTTCGTAACTCGGTCATAAGCTGCGGTCTACATGCCAATTCATGAAGACAAAACGTAGTGAAGTGGCTCGTGGTATGAATGGAAGCCAATGCGACTCCTTTAAAATGAAACGCTGCATCTTCAGAAGAACGCATAGAACCGTCGGCTTTGGGTAGTTTCGATGTCATGCTAACAAATGTGGGCTCGTCATCGGGAATTTCGCCAGATCGGAGGCCTTTAATCAAAGGTACGAGTAGCTTCATCAACAAGTCGAGTTGGCGTTCGACAGACATGTAGCGACGGACGATGATATCAGCAATACAAGGCGGAAGGACGGTTAAGAGCATACCGGCCTTGACAATGTTTTGTGTAAGTGTCGCCATCGCAGCGATCAACTCTCTGTCGGTACCAATGCGACTGCCAGCAAAGCACAAGCACGAGATTCTTGAAATAGCATGCGAAAGGAAATCCCAAGGCTCGATCTGCTTCTTTTCACCACGCTTGAGCGACAATTCTTCTTTGAGCGTTTCTTGAAATGCCTTTTCGATTCTGTCGGAAAAGACTTCAATCTGTTGTGGTTTGAAATTTTGTTTAATGGGATATACAACTAATAATTATGATATTAATAACTCGTAATACAATGTTGTTGTCGCTTGGTAGACGAACGAAATACGCATTCGTCAACATATAGTACTGAAAGCTACACTTACTGGGATGTTTGTCCCTTGGGCTGACGACCTCTTCAGTGTGCTTGTGTTCATAAGATAAGCGCATCACTCTTTCGACGGGCATTACAGTTTCGACACCATCGGAAAAGCTGACAGTTTTGCGGGACGCCATAAGGAGTTCCGGAATCATTTTGCCGGTGAGGACGTAAAGTTCCTGGGTGACCAGCTTGATACTGAATGCAGGACCATACTCGGCCTTGCATTTCTGGATAAAGCCTAGCGGATCCTTGTTGATTTGAAAGGCGTGGCCGAATACGGGAAGCGCACCGGCAACTGCGGGGACGGTGTTGTCGGCACGTTGTTTTCTTTGCTTCCGAAGGAGGCGCCAAAGGGTCCAGGTGCTTAGGACCGCGCTGCCTGCAGTGATAAGGAAACGTTTACGGTTGCTGGAATATTGGTTGAGTAAATAGGTAGAAGCTGACGTTAATATGCTGCTATTACTACTAGTGATGGCTCTGGTGTCCATTATAGATGTGTTATATATTGATGTATGGATAAATGTAAGAGAATTTTAAAAAAAATAAAAGAAAGAAAACTGGGTTCAGAAGCTTTTTATACTAGGCACTACCATAATTCTTTCTCCGGTGCGCGGGTTTGTCAGTGATCTATCCCCGTGGTAGTTGTCCATGCGCGCGGTTTTACTTGCCAAATTTCGCCGACGCCACACTCTTCTTCGTTTTTCCCCTTGCATAAAAAAGCAGGACGAAACAAAGAAAAAATTTTCCAGCTGGATTTCTGGAGGGAGATAAATGTTAGGATGTCTTCTCGATATGGCTTTAGAAATTTTGGTGGAAGGTAATGTTGCCGCAATTCAAACTAAGATCTATTCTCTTTTTCTCCATTATAATACATTATCTCACAGTTCTTTTAACCAATAGTCCACTAGATTGTATCCTAAAATGATCATTTGTTACCAGCACTAACAACAGTAGAAAAGCCCACATAAAGAATGTACATATATCAGTCTTTGAAAAGGATCCTGAAAAATATACCTCTTGCATAAATCGTGTCACCCAAGCACTCTGACGTCGCAACCAATACCATTAGTAACCTCACAAATCAAGGCTCGACGCTAAGGGCGCCAAAAAGGCTAAGAAATTTAGCATTGAATATAAATACAGAACAGATTTACGAACAGAAAACGATATTGAACAATCACCTCTTTCACTTGATAGAACTTTTATTTTAACCCACAACTTATATTGGACATGGTTCCCTACTTGTGCGTCATAACCTATTGTTCTCTCGCTCAAGATTGCTAAACGGCTTGTTTATCCAGGTTTCCTTACAGCATAGACCGAGGTCCCTTTTCTTTTGATTTATTCCTAAACAGCAGGAACCATACTCATATCTATATCTTTTGTCACCGATACAACGCTATAATTTTCCAGGAACCAGACAGTGTTCTATTAAAGGATAAACTCTTTTCATCTTCTTTTCTTTGGCTCACAGAACAGCCAACCCAACGTTGCAATAAACGATATGATTGATTGCTGGTGCTCACTAGAAACTAAACTTTGGACGCAAGCTTAGCTAAGGCTCAAATCCGAAAACTACGGTAAAAACATTCGGAACTGGCCTTTTTATTACATAGAATAATAAAGCAATCACTAAGAAAACATTGACGACAAAGCAATGAGTATTGTCAGGAACACTTACGCTGTCGAGATGATATTCACATATCATATGCTTGAAATTCAGTCAGTTGCTCAGAATTCTAGCACAAAGAAGCGAGTTGCACACTGCAAGAGATTAGTTAGCTTCCTTTATTGTACAGAAAGCTTCCAAATTATTGTTACTGATCTTGGTTGGTTTCTGAGTGCTAGTTCTTTGTTGGGACCGTTGTGAGTTCCACAAAGAGTGAGTTTTCCGCTGGAACGTCTTTAGTCTGCGCTCAGTCCAAACACCAAGCATCTTATTTGTTATCCCAGCGTTCACAAAGCACAAACAAATTGCTTTGATTCCTACAAATTACCGCTTGTTTGCACGAGTTTTTTCAACTGTGCTTTTCCATATATGACACAGTATTCTACTCTGCTGTCTGTCAGTTGAACATTATACTTATCACGTTAGTAGATGCTCTTCTTTCAGGTTCTTCAGCTGTTTTGTATCATATGTCGGCATGTCGGTCAGAATCTCAAAGTAGTTATAAAATTTAATAATCTTTACCATGCATCGGCCGATCATAAAAGTACCCATAGACAGCGATGTCCCGTTTATGGCTGTATGTGTGTGGCTTCTCTTCACACAGAAAAATCACACTTCTTATCTTAGTCAAGTCGTGCCTTTCCCTGCTTCATTTCTAATCTTTATACATAGAACTTTATACAACTGCTTATATTCGATTCGATTATACACGCAACTCGTCGCTTGTCAATATTTGGCAGTTGCTACTTTTAAAAGATGAATAGTTCTAAACATGTCATTTCAATACAGTACATATTAGCGACGAATTGACCAACCACTGTAATGCCATAAGCATTTCTTCTACGGTGCATGGCACGCATTTTGCACTTGAACCGGCGTTCGAGCAGTTGATATTTCCATCTTCTTCTACTTGTGAGCTCCAGATGCCTGTAGAACTGGATCTTAGGAAGGACTTCTTTTTGGATAATACATACGGCACTTCTCATCGGAGATTCTTGATAGTTGCTTACTACAACTGCCGTTTAATTCAACGGGTGGTTCGATTGCGCTCATTTCGAACATACAAATACACGAGATTAAGAAAGAAGAGGAGAGAGTTTCGGCTCGATTAACTGCCCGCATAAAAGTAGAGAGGAGCTGCCAATCAGATGCTCAGCTGCAGAAACAAATATCATGCTTCTTGTAATATATTTGACTGCAAACGAGCATAGTTTCAAAGTTGATGCAATGAGCCATAGCGTGTGTGTGCTGTATATTTCACTCTGTTGCTTGTTTACAGAAATTACGGGCACACATTCCAGACCCATTTAATGTGCGACGCATGCTAAGTTCTTCGAAGACACATGTGCCAACAAATATTTTACAGCGCACTGTGGTTGTTTATATATAAAAAAACGATCTTTTTAAACAATTTGTCAAGAATTCGGACAGTAAACAATAAAAGGACGAATAAATCAAATTATCGCCAGTAAACAATAAAAGGACGAATAAATTAAATTATTTTAGCGATGGGATTTAAACGGTAAAAGACGATACGAAGAAAGTGTTGTTGTGCTAAGGCATATATAATAAGTGTGTGTGTGTGTCAGATAGTGTGCTGTGTGCTGTAGAGACTAGGTAGAGAGTGGATGATGTTAGTTTTAATCCACTACAAAAGAAAGTAAGCGTTATTAACTAAAAGGCTCGCTCTTCTTATCGTTATCGAGCACCTACTCACTTATTGGCCATCTTAAGGGGCAGCGGATGGTGATGGCTCAGGTTGAGGGAAAATGGGGCTGTGTTATTGAAAAAAAAAGCTTAGTATCAACAGAATATATTTTATAAATTAACTTGCGTACAAGAAGGTGACTTACACAGCAGCTGCGCGCATATGGTGACGAAGTTGAAAGATGGACATAGCAAAAAAAAGTGATGATAAGCAAAAAGATTCAAGGATTTCTTTTTTGCGCATAGTCGTACGGTAACTTACTTGGCTTTTCAAAGACCCATCTTGTCTTAGTAAGGGTGATGGTATGCGAAGTGTCAAAGCCACCCCATGGGGCTTTGTTGTTGTGCCAGTCTTCATTCCAGTCGCCGCCTTCCCAGTCATCGTCCTTGCCTTCCCAGCTGCCTTTACCGCCTTTCCAGCCTTCGTCGTCGCCCCAACCGCCTTTGCCACTCTTGCCATCTTTCCAGCCTTCGTCGTCGCCCCAACCGCCTTTGCCACTCTTGCCATCTTTCCAGCCTTCGTCGTCGCCCCAACCTCCTTTGCCGCCTTTGCCACCTTCCCAGTCATCGTCGTCGTCGCCCCAACCTCCTTTGCCTCCTTTACCACCTTCCCAGTCATCGTCGTCGTCGCCCCAACCTCCTTTGCCGCCCTTGCCGCCCTTGCCTCCTTTGCTACCTTCCCAGTCATCGTCGTCGTCGCCCCAACCTCCTTTGCCGCCTTCCCAGTCATCGTCGTCATCGCCCCAGCCGCCTTTACCACCCTTGCCGCTCTTCTTCTTTCGGAAGCTCTGGCCAGCCTCATCAATGAGACGGATAGCAGCAGTGCCGGCATCATAGGGACCGCTGGCCTTAATAGTGATTGTGTGGTCGCCAGCGGCAAGATCGAAGGTACCCTTGCTGTAACGCTCGTCCTTCAAGGCTTCTTCAGGGGTGGCAGCATACGCTGCTTCATCCTGAACGGATTCGACCTCAGAGGTTTCACCCAAAAGGACGTCGTTATCAAAGATTTTGAACGAGTCGCCGCGATTCTTGTAGTCGGTGATTTGGATACGGGCGGCCTTGTCCAAGTGGATGGTGAATGATTCTTGAGCAAGTGCGTCTTGACCGTTCCATCGGAAGGTTGTGAACGAATCAGTCAATGGGACAGAGTCGGCCATGACCTGTTGCAAAAGGACGGCAGCTGCCGCGGAAAGTGCCAAAATAGAACGCATCGTTTTTTGTTGTTGTGTGTTTGCTGCTGCTTGTTTTTTAAACGTTTGGCGTGAAAGTTTGTTGTGTGCGTTTGCCACTGCTTCTTTTAAAGAAGTAAAGGTAAAGTAAAAGAAAGCGCAGAAATGAATTTACTTCGATAATATCAATCGATCAATTATATATAGGCGTTTTTGTATATGAGTTCGATGATATGTGTATGTGCACATCGCGAGTCTGTATGGTGTGTACGCTTGGGTGTATGTGTGGAGAATGTTGGGTATCGGCCCAGCATTTTTTCTTTAGTTGGCTCTTGAAGGTCAGGATCTAAATAGACTGGAGTATTTTCTTTTTCTATTTCGAATTATACATGAGCTTTACAAAAAATCAAATGATGAATACGATAAGAAAGCAAAATATAACAAATATCAAAGACGTAATGGCCTTAATGTGGCCAGGCAACCGTGCTGCTACCTTAAAGAACGGTGTTGCTAAGGGGGTGTTGTCTAAGGAAATACGTTACTGCGGTCGGGTGTTTTTAATTCGTATGAGCATTCTTTGGAAACCGATACTACATATCACAATAAAGAACGCTTTTTTTAAATCATTATTGGGATCTAGTCTTAGTGCTCTTACTGAAAATTCAGGTACGGGGTTGATCACCTATTTGTTATGCACCTGTTGTCTCATCTATTTTTTATTGCCGATCTGCACTGAAAGAGGAGCGGGGTTGAGTCGTGCCTGAACCGAGGTGTAGCTTGAATCTCTAATATTGACCCCCCTGACACTCATGAGTGACATCTCGACCGAAAAAATACAACATGACGTTGACAATCTCACGGAAAATAAAGGTATGCTCGTGAATTAGAAAGTTATAGCCTGCTTATTACTGAAGTATAAACTCCTATCTGTTGCATCTACAATCCATCGGTTATTTCCAGATTACCTCGTCGGTCATCTGCCATTAGTTGCACAAATACTCATAGATTCAGGCACACTTTTGGAGAAAGATGCGTCGGCATCGACACTGTCAGTGATATGGAATCAAGTAACACGGCTAGCGCAAGTGTTGGCTGGCACTCTGACCTCCGGTAACGAAAAATAACATGGAAAACAGTACGCGTTGTTGTGCATAAAAATTCTAAATATGTACTGCACCCATATAGAAACTGTGCGTGCCAATTTGGGCGAGAACATGATTATCGAACATGTAATTCGACTGCTCAAATTATCGACCGAGAGTCAGTTAGATTTCCGTGTACAAGCACTCCGGGTCTTGGGCAATGCATGTATTGATTATGGTAAACATATATGATAGATATAGTATATACATGATGTGTATGCGCATCCGTTGTGTATACTGAGTGTATGCTGAAAAATCAAGATAAGACGACAATAGAAAACGTGTTCTTGAAGCTGGCGCAGTTCAACTTGTAATTCCCTTTTTACAAGAAAGTCAAAACCCTGATTTAACGAAGGTTGCATGTGGATTCTGCTTAAACAGTAGCATGGATTATGGTAAGAAAGAGATCGTACATGAAGCAAAAAAGTTGAGGGAGCTTCTATTGTGTAATGCGATTTAAACGCTTTCGCTCTCCATTTTTTCTCTTTTGATAGATCCTATACAGAAAGCAATCAGTGAAACTGAGGGTGTCAGCTACATGGCCCATCTATTACAGCCGGCGCGGATGGATCATGGTGAAGAAGTCATGGTTACAATTGCAGCGAAAGCCTTGGACAATTTGATGGGAGATGGTAAATATTATGTGAAATATATACTGTTTGGAAATAGGGAAAGGTACAGAGCTGATGATGGCTCACAAAAAATAGATGCAGGTCGCAAAGCATTCCCACTTGACTGTGTTCCACGCTTACTAGAAATGGTAAAATATGAATGGCAAGTCGATCGGTTCGAGAATCTTGACTTACTCGAAAGCTTAGTGGATGTCCTGCTTCAACTTATCGCTGAGGATGGTAATTTCTTTCTCGCAAGGAAAAAATTACATATCGACATGGCTTTAACTCATCTATGTGTCTATATATAATTACAGAGCCTGTACAAAATGCAGTTATCGATTCCGGTTATCTCTCAGTGTTGCTTGATTTTATGGAAAAGGCTGAGCTAAAGGATGAGGATGCGGATGAAGAAGATACCAAGCACTTTGAGCAAATTCAAACTAGCGTGAGCAAAGTCGTTGTTTGTGCTACATACAGCGGTAAGCTGCTAGGCATTTTAAAAAACTGGACGGCTATGCATTAGCAGTGCCATTCTTGGTTTTCGGTATAAAGAATCTAATCTATCTAATATCTATCTTACTAGACTCTAAATTAGAGGAGCTCTATGCGGATAAGGAGCTACTATCAAGATTTATGTCATGGGCTACAAGCAAATCCGAGATATTAGCTCAGTGTGGTATTTATGTAATTGGCAATCTTGCTCGTACAGGTAAAAGCTGGAACTCGAAAAAACAACAAGCGTGTATAGATAGCAGCGGAGCTAATGTTAAACATCTACAATTTTCTTTATCATAGATGAACACTGTATTGATTTGGTGCGTACACACCATTTGGAAAAGACGTTGCTAAGTGCGTTTGAGTTGACGGACAAGGCGATCTTCCGATATGCTGTTCTCGGTTGCCTGAAACATCTCTGTTTGCCAAGTAAGTAGTTATGATAAATACTCATGTTTTACAGAAAGATAGTATGGTATCAGAGCAAGAAGTACTCACACCGCAGTATATTTATAGAGGAAAACAAGACTGTTATCGGAGAGGCAGATGCTATAGCCATCGTTTCACCAACCCTGGAATCAACTAATGATATGCTGAAACGAAATCAATTTCTTACTATTGGCATCATTAAACTCTTGTGCGCAAATGAATGTAAGTTTCTTCAAGAAAAAATAGTGGATCCAAAAGGAGGGGTAACTAAAAATTTACATTGCTATTCCAGATGGTAATGCCACAAAGGTTATTAGTGGCAAGCTAGTAAATAGTAAAATGGATAAATCTCCCTTGGATCTTGTAATGGATTGTCTTGGACGATTTGATGATCCAGCTGCCAAGAGTGAAGCCACACGTATCCTTACAAATCTTATCAAATCCGTTTGGTTTCACCAAGGCAAGTATATTCGAAAGATTGTATGGCAATTTCTAGGCTGACATTAAACAATCTTATTGTATAAATTGCACATAGATGCCCAGGCTTCATCAACCTACCGACAAAAACTGACGAAGAGCTCAATTATACAAGCAATCTCTGAAATGACGCGAACATCCAAATTCCCTATTCTCAGGAATGATGGACTCGTTGCATTATCGTTGATATTTGCAGACAGCCGATCAGATACAGGAAAGGAAATGTTGCCAGAAGGTAATAAAAATATAAAACCTTCTATTTGATATATGCAAGATCAGTGTGTATCCCTATGTGTATTTATATATAACGGTATTGACATGTTCGGAATTTTTCTAGCCCTGTCAATTGTTACTGGTGAACCACCAAAACTACCATTACCAGAACAGGATGAAGAACAAGAAGAGGATCCAAGCGAACAGCAGCAGCAACCCCAAGAGACACGCTCGTTTTTAGAAGTGCTCACTGAATTGGTTGGACCCGAAGGAAAGATGCCCATGGAAATTCGATGCAACGGTTGTGTTTTGATTGAAAAAATTGCCAGTGCTGCTGAAGCCGGTGAGTGATAATCAGCTTACTTTTTCTCTAATGTTTTGGTAAAACCACTCCAGCCTAGCTAAGAAGCTCACTCATACTTCGTTTTTTTATAGTCAAGGACACTGTAGCACTCGAAAAGGTGAAGACCGCATCCCATGAACAGTTGCAGCGGCTGCTCAAGGAAGAACAAACATTGACATCATCCATGATCGCTCCCATCGTTCAAAAAGCACTAACAGTATTAGATGGATCGAGTGATTAATATCAATAAAGGATTTCTTGGTCTAAAGATCAATGGCAAGTTTCAACCCGCTGTCGAACCAAAAAGTTCACTATCGAAGAGATAAGAGCAAGTGGGACTCGGTTTAATAGATAATTTTCTTATTGACGTTTTTCGTTGGTCTATATATACAGAGAAGGATCGAACTATGACACCATGTGTTAAGCTGTGCTTCGCAACTTCCTGGCACTTTATTAAAATAAAGCCTGAAAAAGGTTGATCGATTTCGAAAACCTATGTGTATATACATACATGAAGGGGAGTGAGGTTGCACAGTATACACCTGTATCATAGAAGGAGTGGATGTAAAAGAAAGAGAGTAATAACACCACCGCCATTTCACGAATAAGCGGGCGTTGAGTGGATACAGGCTAGCTTAAAACAAGGTCAACGTCTGTGCGACATGTAGTTGTAATCACGGTACGACCAAAATCCAAGTGATTTAGGCAGTAATGAAGCCATTACTAGGATTTATACTGAGATAAAAGACAAAACACACGTTAGAGGTGTTATATAAAGGCGGGTATTATCTAATCTTAGCGAGTGTTGCAAAATCTTCTTGAAATCAGTTCTTTGTCAGCTGTACAATGACAACGCGTAGGATATGTATTATATAATGAATAAACTTCATTTTCATGCACCCTGATGGCTGCTTAATGCTATACCATTTTTGTCTAGATGCAGAACCTTGGCCTTCGCAACTTGTTTAAGGTAAAATTTCATGTAAGAGCATCCAAGTTGTTAGAACTCCACTTACTACAAGCTTATTACTTCATCATCGACATTTTTCGAATAGGCATATGCGATGAGGGACGAAATACTGTGTTTTATCACAAGGTGCATTTTGTACTTTTCATAAATTACGTACTTCTGAAGGACATCTATGTACATATTTACTCAAAATTTTCGTGTCCTATACCGTTTTGATCATTACTGCACAATGGCGCGCGACCCACTTAGCGCGGGTCAACGGAATCTAGGCCAAGACAAAACAACAATAGGAAAGTGGAGGCTCGATCGCTATTAAAAGCGGCTTGGATTGAATCGTTGGGCGCCACAGCAGCAAACGTAATACGGAAATCGATTCTTCCAATGGTCGTGGTTTATTTTAATATGAATAAGACCTTTTTAGGTGTATGACGCGTTCAACATAAAGTGGGGGTGTGAACGACATGTCTGGTTTTTTCAATCAAGTAAATAAACCGCGTGAAGCTGAAATATCGTAGTACTGTCTACATGATCAGCAGCACAGGCTTTAAATTACATCTCGACTGTCCAAGCGACAGGTTGATGATACATGAAATGATCGACAACAAATCAAGTGTTTCTCTTTCGGCACGCAGCGAAGAAGTGAATGGGGTCTTATATACACTCTTACATAGCGTCTCTTTAGCAGTTCAAAAAAGAAAGGAGAACAAAAACGGCGCACGGCAGTTTTGTTGGTTACACGCGGATTTATCAAGGGTTGCCGATCAATGCTATGTTTGTCGATGCACATGGCTGAGCGCAAACATGTGAGTCAACAGGTTACAGTAGTGGATTGGGCTAAAGCTATCCTAACGCCTATGCTAGTCGGTCAAAAGAATATGTGAACGACGTGTTCTTCTTTACTGCAATCACTGCAACTGGCAAGTAAGAGCAGAGAATTGTTGTTGAGCCCTAAGTGAGTACAAAAATGGTTATCAGTTGACAACAACCGGTTTGTTAGTTACAAAAGGCAATAACGGCCAGTAAAGCTGTTTTGTAAATAGAGTCTTCCCTTTTGTGCGGCCAGGGAACTCTCCCCCCTCTTTTGCCTCTTACGCTCTCGGTGTGACAATTGGTCAAGGTCGGACAAACTACTATGTAACACCAGAGAGAGAGAGCTCTCGTTTCATTTGGCACGATATTGAAGAAGAAACAAAATAATCGAATGATGTTTTTCTTGTATATTTCAGCAACGGCCAACATTGATAATGGCAAGTAGAGAATAAGGCAATGGTTGATAAACGCTAAGGGATACGACGACAACTTGTGAGAATAAAAAGCATAAAAGGTACTTCTTTTCTTTTTTCTTTTTTTTTTCGTTTCCACGTAATATGTGTGTATTGTAGCACTTTGCCACTTTTGTTACTTTTCCCCTCTCTTGCATCTCCTCGCTCGCTCACAATCGAATATTTCTGACGGATAGGACGATGGTGATGATCCATGCCGTTTCGGTATATCAATTACTTATCAGTACAGGCGCCGAGTGAGCGACTGAGTGACTGAGAGCGAGACAGATACATCGACGTCGTGTGCTTCTTCTTCTTCTTCTTCTTTCCCTTTCTCTTCTTTCCATCTCCTCCTTTCCTCCCTTCGTCTATTTACCGTTACTCCTCTCTTCTTCTTTCTGCATGGATGTGTTTGCACAGCAATTTTTTAATGCGGGAATTATCGTCATCAGCTATGTTAATTCCGTCATTGGCGCGCTAACGACACTAGAACTCCTTACACAACGCACTCACTATAAAGGCGCTTACAACTGGTTAATATCGCTACCGTTTGTCCATCATCATACATTACTTCGCAAACCTTCGATAAAAACGACGAGAATCTTTATTAACGACAGCGACGCACACCCACCGTTTTTTACTACCATCATCATTGTTTAGGCTCCTGTTGTTAGCTGCAGCGATTTCTATGGGTGGCGTCGGCATATGGTCAATGCATTTTATCGGCAACAATTGCTTAACAATCACAATAGCAGCAGAAAACGACAGCAGCAGAACATATCAACTCGCATACGGAGCAGGGTATACCTTCGCCAGTCTTGTCGTCGCCATCTTTTGCATGTTTGTCTCGTTTGCATTTGTTGGAGTTACCGAGGAAGCCAAGTTAATACGAATTGTTCCCAGTGGCATCCTTGCTGGCGTAAGCTATTCTTTCATTACTTCTACAATTACCACGCTAATATACTGGTAATCTCTCTTACTCTTTATCAAACATTTGCTCTCTATCTATAGTCTGGTATTGCATTGATGCACTATATTGGTCAGTTTGCCGTCAAGTATTTTATTGCTCGTTACAAGGTTGCGTATGTTGCTGGGGCTGTTATTATTGCAATTGCTGCAGTTACTGTGGCCCTTTACATATTTTTTAAGCTTCGGGAGCAATGGGCGAACCAATGGTATAAGCGGTTAGGCTGTGCCATGCTGATGGGTGTTGCTGTCTGTGGTAAACTTTTTTACTTTTGTTGGGAGAGGGTAACACACACACAGTGCTATAGCTACAGTGCACAATGCACTGTGTGACACACACGCTTCTACTATGCATATAACTCATCTTCTCTCGCTCGCTTCGCTTGTACCATCAAAACAAATAGGTATGCACTATACGGCCATGGCCGGTACTGAGTATATGATTCCATCTGACACAGCCGTAGCTCCAGTCCCTTCTCTCAGTATAGCAGCGCTTGTCGGCATCATATCAGCTGTTGTTATTGTTGGATGCGCCATCTTGCTATATGCCCTCGTGTTTCGACAGCGTGGACAGTTGTCTCTGAAAACAGCTATTTCTGCAAGTGTCCAAACAGAAAAGGTTCAACGCCGACTGGTGCTGAATTCGGTTGTTTTTGATAACAAAGGGAAAATATTGGTGAAGGTTGATGGCGTTTTACCGAAACGAACAGTCATGGATGACATGAGCACACATATTGTATGGTATTTCGTACAAGCGTATAATAGAGAGTGGAAAAGAAGAACTAATTGTTTCTCCACAGGTGGGACCATTCTCAACATCGCAACCATTATTCTTTCGATTGTTTGAAGCAACGACGCAATGGACACGACATCCCAATATCGAAAGCTATAACGATCCAATCCTTCAGCAATACTTGGAAGCAGCACAACAATTGGCCGAAGAGCTTAAACTCTCGTCGGTTGCTGACTTGGGCATCTTATTCGACAGCGTATTACATGCACAAGCACCGGCGTACAAGCATAAACCACGCAACCGATTCTTTCCGGTATCCATCAGACGGAGCCCAAGCGCAACTATCCGGCTACTTTCTAGAAAACAGCCTTCGTCGTCAAGGCCAGGCACGCCATCGAGTAATGGTGGACAGAACACACATCATACTAGCATGCAAATGCTCTTTGAGCAACAGCCGCAATCACCGTCACCTCTTTCAGACCAACAAAGTCGGCAGCAGCAAGAGCTCGACCTTGAGCTGGGTGGCATAGCCTCGTCTGCGGCATCGCAATTACAGGTAGAAGACGAAAAGCAAACCAACAACATTTTAGGAGATGTATCAGCAGCAGAGGGATACGACAGCGACGACGAACACATTCTACTTGTCCGCAAAATCGGTAACGACAAGGAACTTGCGGTCAAGCTGCTTTCCCAGGGTTTCCGTTTCGCAGACCCAGTATTTATTGCACGAATCATGGGCGCCAAACTTAATTTGTCGGCTGAACACATGCTGAGCTATTTCAAAGACATGAGAGCAATGGTGGAGTCAACGCATATGGCTATGCCGATTTCTGCAAAAGGCTCACTCGAAAGTAGCAACAGCAACAACAACAACAACAATAATCCACCAGGATCACCATCACAGCAATCTCCTTCTTCCAGCGTATCATCCACTCGCAGTCTCTCGATGCCATTTTCCAACAGACAACTTGAAGGTGGTGTTTACGTTGGATTGCTTGCTTTGGTGGAAGAAAAGCATCACCATCCTCGCCATCACCAGCAACCTGCAGCGGCGGCAGCATCTATAGACTTAATGAGCGCTGCTGGTGGCGGCGGTAGTGGAAACCTAGAAATTCTCGTGGACAAGAACCGCCACTTTTCGTTTCCAGTCGTTCCATTGCGATATGAAGACGGCCAACATGCAATCCAACTAGGACGAGAAGAGAAATCATGCGTTCATAACCTACAAGGACAGTCCATGCTCGCAGTTTCCATGTTGGATTCCCAGTTACCGCACGAAACAAGTAGTCAAGACAGCGGCCAATCGACCTCACCCATTCTCCAGCATCATCGACATAACAATAATAGTAGTAACAACAGTAGTAGTAAAAGTAATACCACCAACAATAATATAAGTGCCAGCAGCAGCAGCAACAACTTTGCTGCCGTCACCAGCAGTCTATTTTCGCCTGCCACGATTATGGCGGGTATCGGCGCTCCTTCACAAGCTCAACAAAACGCACAAATCCGACGATTCGTCAAGGCCTTGGGAACAGCTTGTAAATCGCTTGTGCAGACATCCAATTATGGAAAACTACTGGGCACAGGTGCTCGACTCCATGGCGAAGTGCTGGAAATCCCACCATTCACAATTATTCCTGGTCCGTGCGAGCTAATTTTATTCCGCACACTCGTGACGATCCCAGGCACCAATACCGCTATCAACCAAACACCTACCGAACCCATCAAATGCATACCTCTCAAGCTCTTCAAATCATTCGCGTACCATGTCACCGACCAAGCCATTGAACTGTATCGTCAAACAAATTCCGTCACAGCAGCATCCATCGCATCAAGGTCATCGCCACAAAATCGATCCAGTAGTAGGAAAAAGTTCCCACAATTGGTGGAAAATGGAACAACTACTCTGGTGGAAACATTTGCTGGTAGACGTAATAATAGCAATAGCGGCAAAAACCGGTCATCACCTTCACTTACATCATCGTCCAATTCCTCAACGCGCGTGCAGGCTACTGCGGTTGAGCTCCCCATTATGGTCAATTTAATGCCAACCCAAGCAAGGTTTTTATGGCTCGATTTGATGGTCGAGGAAACTTTGCAAGCAAACAAGTCTCATCGTCGATAACAACAATTAAGAATGTATTTATTGCAAAAACAAACTCACATTCCCTGTCAGTTTTGCGTGTATCATAAAGAACAGATAAAATACCAAGAGGACCGAAAAGACAATAAAGGTCACAGCATTATTCGCATCTTACGTCTGTACGCGTACAGTAATAAATAGTATTATATAAGTTTTTAATACTTGGTATTGTAGTTTTTAGCGGGTGAAGTAAAGCAATGACAGCAATTGATATTGTTAGATCAATACAAGACCTTACAAAGAAATCAAGTTTTTACAGTATAGCTCGTCTGATTCTTGAGCATCCCAAAAGTTTCGTGCTTTGAGCATGCCAAAGTAAAAACTCGTCAATCCCATCAACAGCCAAACATGGGAAATTGTGTGGGACTGAAACTATATACGTGTATATTAATAACAGTTGTGTATGTTAGAGATTGGTGGGACTCTTTTTTTTTCTACAATGTTTGACCAACATACCCAAATGTCGAATGATCCCGGATACAGCCTCTCCGGCAACCTGATGGTGACAGCAAAGAGCAAATGATGTTAGTAGCTTGATTTTCTGCTTGTTGTACACTATGACTAATATATTCTCTCTTCCCTGCCTAACCTTGTTGCGTAAGTTAGTCCAAGCAGCAGATAAAAGAAGAACATCAGTACTAGATAATCGTACCCCATATTAAGCACAAAAGTGGTCTATAGCAACATGCTGTGTTAGTATTTGGAAGGAAGACACGTACACGCTGTACAAAGTCACTCACGCCATGAATGTAAACGCTGAATATGGAAGGAATAAATCCTGAAGCTGTAAGGGCTCCAAAAACCAAAGTTCGAGTCCATATATATTTTTCTGATTGGAATCGAGGAACGACCATCATCAATGCCTTTTTAAGGACGCATTTGGAAGAGCAGACAATCTTTTGATTAGTATACTTCGCTGCTAAAAAAACAGATAACAACTTTGTAATCGAGACTATCCAGTAAAAAATACTTACTGTAGCAGCACCCAGTGCAATCATAACACTTATTGATATAGCTTGTGTTTAGAGATAAGATGAGTCCGCAATACATATTCCAGGTCATGTCAAAAGGGGTGGCTGCATTAATCAAGGAATGTCGTTTTTTACCTTGATACACTGGTTCACAGTAAAAGACAAAATGCAAAATAGGACACCAACTACCGCTATGTATGGTAGACAAATGTCATTATCGTCATTTAGCGTCTTTTATTTGAAATTCATTACACGGACTAAAAAAATGGCTTACATGATCAAGAGTGAAATACCGAGGTAGTCGACACAGTTACATGCAACAGACACGGTTTTAGAGTGACAAGCAAAAGTATGATACGTACAACTACATGTCAAGCAGCCGATACAGCAGATAAAGAACGTCACCATTGATAAATCAACCACTCCTGACAAACTTTTCCACTCGCCTTGATGGAACAGATACTCGAGAAAAAGCACAATCGTAACAATCAAGCCGATGAGATGCGTCCAAATGTTTCCTAGAATCTTACAGTTGGTAAACTGATGCAATATATAGCTGTTCGCTTTAAAAAATAAAATGATTCACGATACCATTACTCACCGGTTTCATTATGAATTTGAAAAACACTTCTTATACATGCAGAGTAGCTATAATACGGAGGACGGTAGGATGTTATGATGTATTGATTGAATCGCATCCATTTAGGTATCTCTGACCAAGTCAATAAGCGAAGAGGTTTCGTTCCATGCTTCTCAGGGGCCTTTTCTTTCTTTGCTGAAAGCAGTTGAGGAGACGCTGTGTTCTTGATGACAGTACTATATGTGCTTGGGCCAATGTAAGTCGACGTCGATGATGTTGTGGTGGGCTTGGTTACATCTTTTTTAGGTGACAACAATGGTGTACTGTGATCACTACTATAAGTCATAATTGAAAAGACTCTTCTGCGGGATGAAAACAATGTAGTTAGTCGTACTGTCATCCTCCTCATCTTGTTATTTTATAAACAAGAAAAACTTAAGTTTAACGCACCATGTCGATCCAACCCCCTTTTCTTTTCACCCTCGCTCACTGTCACTCTCCTTTTCTTATATAATGGCAGCAATGTGCATATCTAACTGACATATGAGGGGAAAAGCTTGTGCTGAAGTGAGGCCAGTGACAAAAAATTGCTAGTTTGAGCTAAAACATATGTAGTTTATAGCTTTCTGAAGAAATTGAGAAAGACATTAATAAGAATCAGAGGCTTGAACACAAACTTATGATATATGTTGAGATAGTTATGACAGTTGAGACCGAAGCCGGAATGTCTGAGCAGTTTTTTATAAATGTATTGCCAAATGCTGCATAAGAAGTACATAATGAAGGATGAATAATGATGACCCTTCTTTTAAAATCGCATGAGGGTTGTCGCTTACTGTACTTTGGACAATTGTGGCAGTAGTACTACATACATTACCTTTCTTAATTTTGCCACCGTGCATTCAAGAGGAGTATCATTTGGTAATATCTTTTGCTGCAAGCTCGACTATTTACAAACCTTCCATATTACAAAGTATGTATGCATCATTTATACACTTCATTGCTTGTACGTGTTTTTGCGAGCAGGTTCTTTCTGTAAGTTACAGTACGTAGCAAAGAAAGCATGTACCACTGTTTGCATTCAGGTTCATGCACTTCACGTTTGCCACTTTGCTGTTTGGATGTCTTTAGGAGTATGTACCCCTTCTTTCGCAATTTGATGCAAGTGCTTAGATATCCATAGATGAAGTAACTGTCAACATGTACGGAACCTTATTCAGAAGGAGGATGAGAGGAGGCTGTTTGCCCCTCATTAGGCATTTTCATCCATTTTATTCCTCTCAAGGTTTTTTAAAAGTGCAACTAAGGCATTTGATCACAGAACCGGCATTTAAAAAGCAGCAAAGAGAAGGACTCGCATGTCCTGTATTCTCACGAATGGTGCAAGACAAAGGCGGGCCTGCCAAAAAGAAAGTGTTAAGTCTGTGACCTTCTGGGATTGGCACCATCCACCTCCCGCGTTTTCTTCACTACGTATAGAATCACCCATGTGTCCATGCAAAAACATCGCTTGATGCCTACGGAATACTACTCTTTCTTGTTCAAATGAGTTCTTTTGGCAATCACGAGCCGGTCGAGTGCTAGTGCTTTTAACTTTCGTACTTCTTCGTACACGAGAGACTGGAGACGCGCACGTCTGGAACCGAGTTATTGCTGACATCAACAGTACGTTCACAGTAAATCTAGCTAGAAGATAACACGCCATTACAACCCTTTTTCTAGAATATCGTAAGCCGGTATACGAATTTCAAGAGTACACTTTAGTTAGAATGTGGGATGGTTCCGTTGTAAATGGTATCGACAGTCGGATTCCAAAGTGTACATTTGACGTTTAGATGGTGACTTGTAACGATGTTAAAACTTACATCAGAAAAATCTATGGTACAACTGCTCTTATGCCTTTTAATGCTCGATATAGCAGCTCAATTTTATCTATAGCAATTGGTGCTTTACATTAAGATTTGCTTCTGTCTATCATTGAAAGGCGAAAGCGCATCGACAATTCGAGTGCCTTGATATAATTGCTATGTTATGCCCTTTCGGCAGTTGAAAGTACACAAATCGCTCTGTTGCATTAAGTTCTCTCGATAAACCATGCAGATGAATATCATATCTCTGCCTTTCAACAAAAGTAGTGCTAATCGCCATCCGGCTTTGTTTCTGCTTATTACAAAGTTACAATCATTAATACAGTGGATCGGAAGAAAGAAAGTTGAAGAGGAAAGAGGGATATCACGTGCCCTTTTTTCAAAGATTAGACTTGGGGGCAGGTGTAGCAATAAAGCCGACACTAGGGAAATGGATAAGGGCAGTAATCTTTTCTGTCTTGTGCTCAATGACAATCTCATCCTGAGTTAAGCTTCGCAAGATGCCCGTGGAAGGTACTTTGCCGGTATCCAGCGGCAATACCACGACGTCCTGACCGACCTTTAATTCCGTCAAGATGCTCTGCTCCTGACCATCGAAAGGCTGATACTGGTTCTGAGCGATTTCCAATGCTTGCTCAGCCTTCACCTTCGGCATCTCCTCGGTACGCGACATTTTAGCCTCTGCAAAGATGCGCTGCATGTGACGAGCGAGCTTGGGTGCTTTTCCTTCCACAAAGTCAGGTCCGCATACATTGCTCAAAAAGAAAGTGTTTTTTGCCAACGACAGATCCACCAGGGAGAGCGAGGGCGTATCCAACACATATGGTTTGTCACCAAGCAACTCTTCGGCTTGTGCCAATTGGGCGAGCAGATCCAGTTTCAGGTAAGGCGATCCACCACCAAACTTTCGGCCAAGGAATCCATCGCGATCTTTCTTGAACTTTTCGGGCAAAAGTGCGACATCGAATTGTTGGCTGACGGCGCCAAAAAGCATTGACTCTAGCCATACGGCGATACTCTTGGCCAATGCAGTGGTTGATTCGCCGGATTTCAGCTTTGGATAGATCGATGGCTGAGGATATCTTTGAATCGGAGCATGAAAAAGTAAATGTGTCAGTGCATGCCGCCACGGGTTTTGCTTTGATATTCTTTAGTTTACCTTTTCTCGAGCTCGTCAATAATGCGCTTCGTGTCGCAATAGACATGGTTGCCAATTTGGAGAATAGGCGTCTTGCGATATCCGCCGTCAAGAGGTCTTCGAAGTGGACGAGGCTCAACAGGCGAGATCTGAACGACCTTGTAGTCGATATTCTTGTAATTCAACACCCACGCAAGTTTTTGTGCGAATGGTGACATTGGATACCAATGCTATATGAACTCGTTACTATCATGACCCATATATAATGCTTATACAAATTATCCGTAAAAAGATGTAAGTAAAAAAGTGAATGAGCATCATACCAATACAATATCTGCTTGTGCCATGGTGGTGTTGTAAAAAATAAAGAGGAAAGAAAAGAAGTGTCTTTAATTCCCAGTGTCATAATGGTTTATCTAACCCCGTTCGGGGATTACAAATACGAATTGTACCGTTTTTGTGCCACAGGTAAGGCATAAATTACTGCTTATGCATGTCGGCAAGGTACATGAGAAACTAGAAGCTTTTACATCGCAGGATAGCTTTTGAATATCAAACCGATTAACTCTGAGCGGCAGCTGGATATAATAATTGAGATATGGAGTGTCGTAAAAAGCTGCATTGAGACCATATATGATATGAACATCATTGCTCCTAGGGAGTAATGTAATCTGTAACCTCTTTTTTTGCCCTACGGACTACTACATATTGTGCGTCTTCGATCAGAAGCGGTTAAATACAGTACCAGAAAATTGTGTAGCCAGCGTTGAACTGGTCTAAACATGGCAATACTTGTATCAATGCCCCAGCGATATAATAAACATGTTGTCTTGTGAAAACAACACAATGAATAAAGGGGCTACTGGAACAATCTTTACGCGAGAGTACGAAAGAAAGCCTTTTTATTTGTATTTTTTACAAACAGTTATTACGATGAAGAAGCTTCCTGCATCATATACAAGGCGCCGACGAGTTTTAATCCATTGTCTTCTGCAAACTTGTTGAAATCAAAGTTTTCCCGGCTCTCAACCGGGGTAAAGCTAGCCCTATTGACCTCGGATTGTTCATATACTGCAAAGATATAGCGATGAGGGCCACTTTCTGCAAGGGGAGCTGGAGGGTCGTATGTGGTATGCTGATGTTCTTTATTGTCAACATCCGAAGCAGGCTTTTGACCGTCAATGTTCGTAACAATCCAGTGGAGGTAAGGTCCATTGTCTCCAGCATCTGGGTCAATCTATTGTAATGGAAAAATGTTGATTTTTAAGAATTGACAATAGCTTAAAAATCAAAAATGAGCATGAGTCTATTACCATCATCAACGTATATTGCGACAGATCGTTTGTCTTCGAGAACCAAACGTGAGGTGACTTTACGGTTTCATCAGTGGTGGTTGTCATGCCCATCCGCAATTGCTTTGTCATATGGTAAGTAATCCGCAATTCACTCTGAGGCTCGAACCCAGTGAAAACTGTTTCCGTTTATATCCAGAGAAATAATGGTTAGCAACAAAGCATACCATTTGGTCATCTATAGAAGTGCCCGGTGTATCAGATACCATCAGGAACAATGTTAGCTTTTTCGAGGCCTTCCTTGATGACGACGCCATTAAGAGCCCATGCGCTGATATGGAAAAGCGCAGCGACGATGAATAGAATGGCAAGCATCTCTGTAGCGGCTTAATTATTTGTTTCCTCTCTATCAGATATAGCTACCCTTTTATATATCACTTTTCTTTTTAAACTACCTTAATAGACAATCTCTTTTATTGTACTTGTTTGTATATACTATTTATATACCATCTGCTTGGTGCTTTCCATTGAACGTAACTTTAGTAAGTCGTGAAGATACGTACGTGTTATTGATCGCTCATACTTTGATAAACATCATCGGCGTGAAATGGATGCTGACAGCTTCATTGGCAACTCGACTAACTCTAGCTGATTAATGAGTGCCTTGTCTTTAAAATATGTGTGTACGTACCTGAGGCTTCTCCATTTGTTTTGATATCAATAGCTATTATATGCTGTAAAATGTGTAATGATTGAATAGTCCATTTTTAATTGGAAAATCTATATTTACTGTTAGTAATTTTGAGCATTTCTGTATATCCAAAGCTGGTACTGACATGCCCTTTTTTTTACTATGGCTATATTAAGCATTAAAATCAATTTTAATGAAACTGCGTGTTTCAAAATTGGACTTTTAACGGACTGACTAACATTCCTCACCAATTTAACAATTACATACCAGATTGGCCGTCTTTTAAAACTTTAGACCGAATTGGCTAGAAAGCATAATCAAACGCGTGCAACTTGCCGGAAAAACACTTTTCAACTTTCAACAATGTAAAAGATGCATGATACACCGGGTCCGATGCTATTCTAAGAAGCAAGCCTTGAATTGCTCGCCCATAAACCTCAAATTTTATTGGCCAGATATTTTGCCTATTAGAAATAAATAACACTTGGACTGCAGTTAAAGGTACAACAATCGATCCAAATGAAGATGCATTATACACATATCTAATTATATATATATTCCTTGTTATATAGCAATTGAAAGAGGACGGAGACCTTGTTTGTCTTGATTCAACCCATAAGACTTGCGTGGATGGTACCAAACATGACTGTTATCTTTAAACACTTGTAGCAAGATGCAGGACTACTGGAAAGGGCAAGCCATTGGCGTGGATGATTACAAATCTCAAGGTCAATATCCTATTATGTATTCGCTTCAATGGCTGAAGGATGAGCATGAATATATACCATCCCGTGTTATGATCGACGATTCTGATACAGAATATATTGCTATTAATAAGGCGTATAACTATGTAAATGATTATCCGTCCAAAAAACATTAACTGACAAAGTGAACTTACTTATCTGCCACTGGCATGTCCTTAGAGCATGGTAGAAGAACATTCTGTCCAAACTCACCGCAAAACCGTCCGATCCATCAAAAACTCTGAAGGAGAAGAAAGACATGCGTGAACATGCACTTTCCCTAATGATGAATATGATGAAAGCTGAGGTACCAAAAGATTTCGATCTAGTACATGAACGATTTGAAACTTAGTCCATTGATGGTGAGGATGAATGGGAAAGCGCTCGTTTGTATTTGTACTTTGAAAGGGAGTTGCTTCCTAAACGTGAAAAATGAAGCCAAGCATGGCGCAGTGTAAGTTATTGCTTCATCTAATATTTTTATGTCATTTTTCGACGAATTCTATTACTTACCACGTATATAAAGCACCATCATCACATAAATACAAATAACTACATAGAGAGCTGGCACCGTCACCTCAAAGAAATATTTGCTAAGCTTGCGAAGACAACGTGTTGACGTGCTTATCTACATCCTTTGGAGCCATGTTCTTCCGGGTATAATGCAAGATCATGTATGTACGGTAGCCAACTTTAGGCTTCGTACAATAAACAAGGCAGAAAGAATGAGACTTGCATGAGCCCATGAATTGAACGGTAAGTATCTCTTTCGCCATTTGATTTAATATTATTTCATATATACTATTATACAAACCTTTTTGCGCAAATCATAGATGAAGAAGCCGCTGCCAAAAATTGTTGGTCAAGAAGGGGACGTTTACAAAGTACTTTCTTTCACTGACCTTGAAGAAAGTACTACAGTGCCCGCTCGATAATTCGATCACTTTGGTCACAGCCATAAGTGATCGAATTATCGAAATATCGAGTTATGAAATTGGGACTCCGTTAAGAAAAGGAATATTCATTGGGAATACATGTTAAATCTGGACTCTGATGTATGATCCGACACTGATCGCTGGTTCAATTCCGCGTCACTAAGCATTTCTATTGGTTTATACTTGTCGATATGTCACAGCAAGCGATCGATGATCGAATTATCGATTTGTCGATATTTTACTGCTTACCAGCCTGGTCATTTGAGAAAGTGATCGAATTATCGAAAATATCGAGTTATCGAGTATCGAATTATCGAGCGGGCACTGTACATATGATGTTTCGGTCAATATTGACAAAGATTATCTTGTGTCGTGCACTTGTGTCGATCACCAGACAAACAGTTGACCATGCAAGCATATGTATTTGGTATGTAATTACATGAAAGACTTGAGCGAGCATTAACCTTTTTTTTAATAAAAAGGTCATCCGGGTCCTTGAAATCAGTTTGATCTGTCCACTATCATCACCATCACCATCATCGTCACAACAAGAGCAACACCAAATACAACAACCACAACATAGCATCATGGAAACTGACGAAGCTGCATCCACAGCATCTAATAATCTTTCTGAAGAAGCTATGGATAGGTAATATATTAGAAAAATCATCAGATTAATAATAGTACTTAAAGTAAGCTTATGTTTTTGTAGATTTGTTGATTCTTTTGAAAGATTGAAGAATAAGTTGAAAAAACAAAAACAACAAAACGCGTACAGTGGTTCCCCACTTAATTTCAACCTCAAGGGGTATAAATTTGGTTGAACTATGTGAGGGTTGACACAAAACGAGGGTGATTCAAGCAGTGTTCTATGCTAAGAGGGGGTATGGAAAAAAGTTGAAATAATTGAGGGTTTATCTTATTGAGAGTGAAATTAAACGGGGAACCACTGTACCTGTTCCTGTTCCTGTTCTTGGTCGACTTGCAACAATGTTTCACGATGAAACAAACGTGTTGAAAAGCTGGAACAGTTCAACAACTGGTCCTTCAGAACATCAGCCTCGCTATTAAAGAAGTATTTTATAATTATGAACATTAAGATGTTAGATGTGTGGAATGGTCGTGAAGGGTTTTTTTTTCGTGAGATATGTGAGAGACGGGAAGAAGACAAAAAAAGTTTTGGCGGACTATATGTATTCCAAAGCCATCAGGTATATCCACCGCACTACCTGATCCTGATCGCTTGGTCGACCTCTTCTTTTCTGTGATCAAAGTTATGACCCTAACTCGCAGCTTTTAGTAACGTTTTACCACCGGAAACGTAACAGTCAATGCATACAGTAGCAAATCGAAATCTCTTTGCTTCTCTCAATTGGTACTAGCTTTTTGTACACTTTTAAACTATGGTTTCACTGTAGCTTAATCTTTCAAGCCTTAAAGTACAAAACCTCTACATACATTAGCTTGGCCGTATGATTTGCTATGCAGTACATATATAGGGTGGAAATATAAAGTACAGTTGCAAGAAATACTTGATTATGAATCGAGAAATAGCGCGCATAAGATTCAATGCAAGACGAATATCATACATTTCCGATTTCGAAATGACAAAGTTGTCGAGTTAAAAAAAAAGCTGCATTTATATACATACTTGGCGTGTAACTGTGTGATGACAGTGTATGAAGGTCAGGTAGCTACTTTAAGCCTGTAGCTTTTTGTAACGCGTTACAACATGGAATTGCGGCTATACTTGTTGCTTAAAAATCAGCAAATACTTGAATACACCAGCTTTCTCGATGGAGATTTTACTGTCGCAGAGAATCACCAGGCTACTATGATATACAAGTAATTTCTTATATCGTTACTGGATTTTTATTATGCTTGGCACGAGCGATCTTTTAATTTTGCATCAAGCAAAAGCGTCAATGTATAGTGCCAAATCCCGCTGTTACCATCCTCAGCAAAGATTTGTTTCTCTATCGAAGATGGCATGCGTCTATATATATTTTTCCTTTTCTTTTTACCATTATTAGAGCTGCTATTATACTTCTCGGGCATAATACAGATAGAGCCGATAAGTAATACTATTGATACCTTATATGAAAGGCACTAACTTGAAAACTCAGATGAACTTTTTTTTAGATTACTCTCCTTTTTTGTGAGGCAAAGGACGTGTACTTCGTTGACTCCTGCATGCCAACGTTGTTGCACTTCTCCATTTCCGATACTTATTACCTCTGCGTGATAAAGCTGCTAACCCGTTTTCTCCTTTGCAAGATCGTAAGTGTAGTGAGCGATCATCTTAGATAACCTCCTTCATGATCTGCATCAAAGAAACGTTGTGGGAAAGAATTGTATAAATAGGACAATTTCATCGTAGAAACCATACACATACACGCCATTGCAACTTACTTTATTTGAATACCTCCATCTGCTATACATACAACAATGCGCTTCTCGCTCATCACTGTTGCTGCCGCCGCTTGTATGCTCGCCGCTTTTGTTCAAGCAGCTCCTGTAGGTCCTCAAGATGCTGCTGGTACTACTACTACAACTACTCAACAAGAAGGCCAACAAAAGCCTGCTACTGGCGTAGATGCCATTGATGCTGTATCGAATGGTGGGCAGGGAAGTGCACTCAAGGCCGCAACGGAACTCGGCGATATCAATTCACTTCGAAAAATACGTGGAAAATCGGACCAAGATCGAAACGGTCTTACACCTGCGCAACAATTTTGCGCATATCAATCAGTTAGCGGCAGTGCTGGTTTGCATAGATTGCAACATAAAGTGCAAAACGGAATTCTCGGTGGTAGTCTGGAGTGTACATTAGTGAAAGCTGCGGGAGTCTAAATGCCCGAAGGCTGGGGAGATAAACGAAAGATGAAACCCAAAAGTAAAGATGTCTTTAGATGTAGTAGTAATATCTAATGTAGTAATCTCCCAACAAAGTATATGGTTAATAATGCATTTCAGTCGCTTATCTTTAATATATACCAATGCAGTATATTGCAGTTATTTCTTACTTGCAAAAGTACTATCGGCTGACTAATATGATTGCACAATTATGAATGATACTACGGATGCTCTGCCAAGAAGAAAAAGGTAATGACTTGATGAAAGAGGCATCATATTACTGCAGGTTTAGTGATTGGTTTTTCATCAGGCAAAAAAAGGCAATTATAAGTGTAGGTATATCTTAGTGCATGACAGCGAAAAAAATATAGACGGTATTACACAACACAAAACATCAAAGTTAATGAGAGAAGTGGAGACGCAAAAGAAGAGAGAGGTACTTGCGCAGGCATCTCATCATCACGCTGCTGCTCTTACAAGTAATCCATGCTGCCCAGAATGGTGACATGCTATTCTATAGATGGAAAGTCAGCCATAAACATATAGGTCCGCTCTTGAATAAAAACTAGCAAAATTGCGTAAACAACAAAGACGAGGAGAAGGTTTGATTAATGTTTCTTAGGTTAACTGCTTCTCGAAAATTTATGTAAGACAATATGGGCTATCTTAATTAGTTTAAATTATTTTACAAGCATCAAACTAATAGTTGGATTCAAGACATGGACCAGTTAGTTATTCGCATTGTCTCTCGAGATAGCAAATTTACGTCAACATCTCATTTCTGGCTTTGCAACAAAAAAAGCCGCAGGTGATACAATCGTTCCTGTAAACGGAGAGACGTCGATCATTTGCAAGTCTAGAATGCTGCAGCGACAAATCGTCATCAAAATCAACAAACACGATACCAAGAGTTACATATAAATAGATTGACTGAATAGTACTATCATACTACCACACTATCAGAAACCAGCGGAATACGGTCCTCATCGACGGGTAATTTGCTTATGCTGTCGTTTCTGCCGATGATATGGTCTGAAGAAGCTTTATTACATACTAAAACCAAAAATAGTGTTTCGAGGGGTTGCTTCTCTTTATCACTATAGTACAGAGCCAACATCTCTCATCGTTCTTACTTCTATCATTTCGCTGGTAGCAGCGTTGACCCAGGTTCCACTCACCGGATTCCAGGCTAAAAAGAGTTGTTTGCAAGCGTCTCGTATACATGGTGATCGTCTTTTGTCGTAGCACACGAATTCCTATTTTTCTTCTTGTAGCACAAGATTTCATGCAAGCTTAGCTGCTAGTAGTTTAGCTAGTGATGTCCCTAATAAATTGCGTAGGACCATGTGCTGTGAGAATAAAGGTGTCATCAAGCACTAGAACGATCCTTGCAAAAAAAAAAACAGAAATAGAAACTTTCATAACTATATACACAGGTGCATAATGGTTATACCTAACGTGCATAAATTTTGTAAGGTTCAAGCCGTACTTTTGTCCCAAGGTGTCTGCAAAAATGCGAACGAGCTTTTTCTATTTAAGTACGGCATTGTTTTGTTAGCGATTTAACGCATCATCATTAAACACGAAGGATTTTCTAGCATCTTGAACGGACGTCCCACCAGACACTTTTTTCCCTTGGGTGTCTGATGCTAAAAAAAAGTCGGCGTGAGCTTTTTATTTATGGTTGGTGTATCGGGGATTGTCAACCACATGACCCTTGTCTGTTGTTCAAACAGGATCTACGGCCTCACCAAACGGAATTCCGAGAGTGATCGACCACCATCATGCTTTGTTGCTTGAGAATTAAAGCCGCTTAAACGGCTGTCAAACTTAAACTCTACGTGATTATCATACAGCTGGTTTCTTGCATGTCTATAGAAGTCAGCTATGATAAATCATGTATAAGATTTGTACAGCCGTTTCTGTTGACAGAACACCCTATTTTGCTTTTCCTTATTGTAATGTACTCGAAGCGAGTTTTCATCGCTATGCCGGTTATAAGAATAGAAGCGAAACTCAATTTTCTGGACTCAAAAACGCCGACAAAGCAAAAAAGCTAGCCTAATTGGTGTTTAATGATCGATGACCTATTAATCAATAACTCCTATTGCGAACAAGTATATTGTTGAAGCGCGCACTCTCCCTCTCACACATCACAGTTGCTGCTTTGGTATTAGTTTTCTCTTAAAAATATACCAGGACGGTTACTAGCATACACTCGTCGTTGTGAAACTGCGTTGCTCAGAAATTAGTTGAAAAACTTAACCCATGCTAATTTGTTCCTGATTTTTTTGTATTGATTTATCATGAACCATTCACATTGTTTTTAGATGAAAACTAGTGTCTAGTGTCATTATATTTAGCATCCAAACTCTATTAAATGGCTGATGATGAAGACAAAGAGAATATAGGGCTTCGTGTTGAATGAAAAAACGGACGGAAGAATGAAGGGCGCCACGACGACAATAATCAAACACCAATGATGATCGTCACAAGTGAAAGGAAAATACACAAACAATGAGCCACGCGTGCCGAGCCGATGGTCTTAGCCAACGTTTGCATGCATTTGCATGGCCACGCACAGCAATGTAAAGAGCGACTTCTTGGCTTCTGAATCTTGGTTTCCCTATGCATTGCTGGGTTTTCATCTGAATTTGTTCTAGACTAAAACTTTTAAGCGCTGATGACGATGATGGAAGATTTTCGCTTTTGACGCTTACGTTTCTAGTTGATGCTGTTGTTATTTACTGGTGGCCATATACAGTATAAGGAGACTCGTCCAAAGCCCACAAACAAAACTTGTTTCGAAAGGGGTGTCCCTCCTTTTTTAGCCGCTCATATGATCTTTAGGATTTAGGCCAAATAATAGTATGGTCAAGTTTTCGACTAACTAGTTTATTGATGGGAATAAACGAATCCCTGGTATGGAAAAGTGTTTTGGGACTATTAGGAAAAACAAATTTTAGGGTGGATCGTGCCCCTTTTCTCCTCACATTTCGGTGTTGCTGTTCTATGTATAGCACACATAACAGCCGAGATTTCTGTCTTTTGCCACAGCAACACACTAAAAACAGTAGTGGGGATCATCACATCATTGCTGATGATGATATCACCATTACAGGTCCATTTAGGAAAAGAATAAGGATCGACCAAAAAGTCTTTTTCTAGAGCTCTCATATGGACGAAAATAGTGTAAAAAAGGTATAAATACCAGACAGTTTGCTACGTGTTCCATCCTCATTCAAACAACTCACAAACTCTTCAATCCTTTTCCTTCTCTCTCTTAACTCCCAAGACAAGCAACCCAATCACATCACACAAAATGGTCGACTACTACGCTCAATACCAAAACTTCGTCAAGCGCCAGGAAGCCGGTGCTTCCGACCCTGCTGCCGGTGGTGATGCCGCTGCCTCTGACCCTGCTGCCGGTGGTGATGCCGCTGCCTCTGATCCTGCCGCTGGTGGTGATGCCGCTGCCTCTGACCCTGCCGCTGGTGGCGAAGCCGCTCCTTCTGGTGACGCTGCTGGTGCCGCTCCTTCTGGTGATGCCGCTGCTTCTGGTGACGCTGCTGGTGCTTTGCCCTCCGGTGGTGCTGAAGCCTCTGGTTCTGATGCTGCCGGTGGTGCCGCACCTACTGATGGTGCTGCTGCCGAACCTTCTGGTGGTGCTGCTGACGCTCCTGGTGGTGCCGCTGGCGCCTCTGGTTCTGGCGCCGAAGCCTCTGGCGCCGAAGAATCCGGTGCTTCTGGTTCGATCTCTGGTGGAGCCGCTGAAGAGACCACATCCGCTGCTACTTTGAACCAGCCTTTCTTGCCTTTGCTCCAATTCTTCCTGATTGCCCTCATCTCCTGGAGAGTCTTCCGTGCTTCGCACTAAACTGCACAGCTATATCGAACCTTGAAACAAATCCTTCCTTTCCCCTACCTTACATTTTGTGTATTGAGTAGTATGTAGAGATTATTTTTCTATCCTTTTGTAAAATCACCACCCATCACCGCTATCTCCTCCCCTCCGCATATATCTTCCAGAATTTTGTTATCAAACAAAATAAATTATTTTAGGTTATAGGCCATTATAACAAGAATCAACCCGTTGCAGTTTCTCTGGCGCTGCATGATTCTATGCGCGTGTTTATTGATATATCTATACTGTGATGTTTATCTAAGCCATTTGTAAAATAAAGTATATAGTCCTATACAGAATCCGCTTTTACTGATATCTCGTTGCATAAAAAACCATTTTTATTCAGTCGTTCATACCATACCTCTTTTATTTTGTCCGCTATATATATCTGAAGATCGACTTTTTTAAGCATATGTTATACATACAAATAGTCAAAATATCTTCTCACAACTTCTACTCCTCCAAAAGAAAAAGCAGAGGCTATGCTGTATAATGATTGAACAACTACCTCCACCTGTCTGTTATTACTTGTTAATCTTCGGAGAAATGAATTGAGAAATAGGTTTACGTAGAAAAAACCGCCAATATTGGATGATAAATGTCTGTTCAGGAGGTGCAGTACAGTATTATCAAAGAAAAAGTATTCAGCATTTTCTACATGTACCAATGGTTAAATTGATCTAGTACTCTCCTAACTATCGAAAAGCAGTATTGTGCCACGTAAATAATCGCGTCTGATACATCATATCCCCGTTAAGAATCGCATATTCTTTGTCGATATCAGATAGTGTTGTTTCTCCGTTAAATCAAAATAAAAATAGACGCGGATTCCTTTGGATGCCGTCGTTCGGGCAGTAGCGCCAAAACAGTCTCTGTTTTCTTCTAAGGTTAAAATTATGGGCCATGCGAAACGATCACTATCGTCGTCCAACAGCACAAGGTCCACCAAGGAATACAGTTTTGCTTTTATAGTGTCCAAGACAGTGAACGAGAATTACTAGTTTCCAGTCAAAATTCTCGATGTAGGTCTTCCGAGTCAGGTGGTAATTCGTCAAGCGTTCAAGTAATGATATCGTTTCCTGGATTTGCCGTATAACTAGCAATAGGAGTGCAAGTCACGTGTAGTAATCTTCCGTTGACATTGACGTTTAAAACTCCTATGGCACTGAAATGAGGTTCACTTATATGAGCTCACTAACGCCAGTCCACGATGGTAGATAATACATATTGGTCGTATTTCTGCATTCATGAAAAAGCTCTCTTTTTCCAAAGCACAGGATGAACTTATCTTTTTCGCCAGGTGACCATAAGAAAATCGACCATGAAGTCTAGTATGGGCTGCTCATAATCGACGGTTACATCCTTCATGGTATCAGGAATAAGATTCCCAAACGCAAATACTCTATCGTGCTCTTTCGCTGCTGATGCGCGTATGTGTATGTCTTCAAACGTCACTTGCATTCCACCTTTTGTCGGCGGCGATTTCCATATATCGGTTAATCATTTCATACCACCAAGCATGTACATTGCGACCCACAAAAAGCAATCGTTGAGAAAGGAAAGCCTCTTCTAGGGTCCATACGCTGTAATTATTCCGATTCTTACATGCCCAGTCATTCTATTTACGAGAAATTATTCTCTCTTGTTTATCCGCATGCTATGTACTTCAAGAACCAATACCAGGGTGCACTAGGCGTTTCTAGTGATTGTTTGTGCATATAGTGTGTGTCTCGCGATGCTTCTCCGTGAAATCGTTTTGGATGATGTACATACAATTGGTCATACCAAATATTTTTAATGATAGACTTTTATATGATTGCTGGATAATGACTTCAAACTCGACGAACTTGATTCCATTGTCGACCTTGAGCGTAAATATGACTTTTGTGATAGCTGCGGTCGACGCGCATTGCCTTGCTGGTGCCTTGTCCAGAACCATGTGTCCGAAATGATCCCAAGTATAGGACACGTATAGTACATTTCATTCACGGAGGAGCCGTGAGCCACTTTTATGTCTGGTGTGCGAACGAGTCACGTTGGATTAAATGATGGTCTTGATAGCTGGTGAGGGATTCTTCGCATCATAAAATGCATCGTCAGGAGCCGCGGATAATCGAACGACGAGTGTTATTGTCTTGTCCCGTATGCAATATGTATCTGCAACACGCTGTGTTTTTATATCTCTGAGTTGTCGCTAACTGTCTCGAAAAGTTTGACCTGCATGTCTTTCTATAGATTCACAATTACGTCAATGATGCAGAAGAGTTTAGCGCTAATGCGAGAAAGTAGTTTCTGAAAAAGTGAGTTATGTTAAAGGGTATAAAGATATCGCTTGTAGTATAGATCAAAAACTGAAAAAGAAGCAGTGTGCTTTTACATATTGGAATTCTAATGGTGAGGCCGGGTGCACAAAGCTTAGTCAAAGAGCTATACCGAAACCTTGGTAGACCGTTTCGCAAACGGATGACAAATGATGGGGCCTATCAGCTTTCCTGCTGTAGTTTGGGGTTAATTCATTCCAAAATGCCGCAAAAGCTTATATAGCAGTGATGGTAGACTTGCAAATAACACTTGGGTGAAAAATCATTTATATAGCATCTTTCTACTAGCTCGTGCAATAAAAAAAGGGGATCCGTTGGTGCCTTTTTGCTTCCAACGGAAGATAAATTTTCGAATACCTTGGATACGTAAATCTGGTGGCATTTTTGTAGTCGCTATCATAGCATAGTGGTAGTGGTGATTAAAGCGCCCACAGCCACTATAACCATTTTTGGGATGGAACAGGAGTGTAGGTTTCGTGTAACTTTTCCTGCCAGCGCATTTTACTTTATAGCCCAATGAAACTCTGCAAGCCAAAACGTTTTCCCTTTATATTCTTGACGCATGGCCGACGATAAAGGCAGCAGTAGCAGCAGAAGGCGTGTTGCCGACACCAGCAACAACAACGACCAATCCACCAAAACCAATAGAATTGACGACAACAACAACGATAATGACAATTTACTCGCCTCATCAGCCAAAGGTGCTGGCTACCTTGTTTTGCTCCAGTTTGCTTCGCGCATGTTGACTTTTGGTCTACACCAAATTGTATTACGGTACACCAGCGCTGAAACGCTTGGCATTGCGTCTGTCAAGTTGGAATTACTCTTGTCAACCATTTTGTTCATTTCACGCGAAGGTTTTCGATGTGCTTTGTTGCGTGGCAGCAGCACCAATGACACGAGTTGCGATGGTGACAACAACGTAGGCGACCGCAATGACAAAGGACAACGACAAGCTGCCAACGATACCAATGAACAAAAAGTGACCAACTTGGCCTACATTCCAACTGCCATCGGTCTCGTCACGACATTTCTCGCGTGCAGCTACTACTTGTCAATTATCGACGCTGCGGCGGCGGCCAAATACCCTTACTATCGCACATCCGTCGTATTATTCGGTACAGCAGCATTTGCAGAATTATTAGTCGAGCCACTGTTTGTCTTGGCCATGAATCGGTTGTATTTCCAACTCCGTGTTTCGGTCGAAGGCGTGGCGGTTCTTTTACGATGCTTTATTACGTTTGGATTGACTTTGGCTGGTGCGTCCGGCGGTGGATCATCGTCTTCACATAATGCCTATGGCGTGTTGGCTTTTGCAGTAGCACAATTGGCGTTTGGATTGACCATGGCTCTTGGATATATGGGATTCTTTTTGAAAAAAGTGCGCGAGAATGAGATCGATCTCGATACTTTGGTTCCGAAAAAGCTTGTTGGCGGTGATGGAAGGTAATCCAACTTCTTTGAGGTTGCTGGTGGATGGCGGAGAAAGAGAGAAAAAGAAAAGCAGTGGTTTTCATTATTAAATATAATAGATCGTACTGGTTCGATACGCAAATGCTCAATTTGGCTACTACATTGACAAAACAATCGCTGTTGAAACACGTGCTGACAGAGGGCGACAAGATGTTAATTTCGGCATTAAGCACAGACGATAATCAAGGCGTCTATGCTTTTGTTGTCAACTATGGTAATGTAATTTTTTAAAAAGCAACAGTTGTAGTTACTAAGATTAAGGACTCGTCTCAACGTTGAATAGGATCTTTGATCGTGCGGATACTTTTCCAACCCCTCGAAGAAGCCAGTCGCACGTTTTTTTCCAAGTTATTATCAACACCCAACAAAAACAACACCAAAACAGCTACCGACGTGATTCTTCTGATGCTTCGATTCCACGTGATGCTCGGTCTTTTATTCATTTGTTTCGCCACCAACTATACCGCGACCTTGATTGACTTGCTGGTGGGCAAAGAATGGTCGACCGCACGCAACGCACCTGCCGTGTTATCCATGTACTGTCTCTATGTGCCGGTGATGGGTATCAATGGCATTACAGAAGCATTTGTCCAAGCCGCCGCATCCAAGGCCGACTTGACAAAATTGAGCTACTACATGATTCTCTTTTCGGCCTGTTTCATGGCGTCTGGGTACTTGTTTATGAGTGTGTTGGATATGGGCGCCATTGGGTTGGTCTTGGCAAACATGGTGAATCTGTCGATCCGAATCGGATATAGCTGGCATTACATTACACAGTATTTTGCGCAACGAGGACACACAAACGAAGAAAATGGAGTAGGAGTAGTATTAAAAATACGACAATGGTTTCCAAGCACAGTGACGATTGCCGCATTCGTTGCATCGTGGGCGATCACTCGATGGAGCGAAGAGAAGGTAGGGTGGGGAACATTCCATCAAAAGGTGACGCATATCGCTCTTGGCGGTCTGTGTTTCCTGGCAGTCGCTGGTACGACGTAAGTTAGTTGCGATTTGATAAATAAGACGAGGTCTATGTAGTTATATAGAAAGTCCAAAGGAATGACATCTCTTTAATTAGGGCATGGAGAGAGCGTGGTTGGATCCAAGACTTGCGACGATTGGCTAAGGCACAGAAGAGTGCATGATCTGCTGCTGCTGCTGCTGAAGGTGGCTGCTGTTGTTATCAGTTAATGAGATCTAATTTTCGATTAAGAAGGCTGAGTTTGCTTTTCTGTACCTGCATTAATTGGTTTCCAATAAATAAATGAGCTTTGGACTTGTCGGCCTTTCCAGACAATCTTTTTTTGTAGTGGTAGTTGTTATTACTGGTGTTGTTCGTTGCTCTCATGCGCGTTGTGCTGTAGTAGTACATGATGATCTTTCAAAAGGAACAGCGTTCCGATCTACCGGATTGCTGGCGGTCTATCTGTTTGTTTTTCAGCTACTGCATCTACAATTATAGCAGGTTGTTGATTCTTGTAGTAACTCGGGCCCCTCTAATCAATGCAGACTGAAAAGATCATACGGATTTACCGGGGATGATCGTATGAGATGATGATAGAAGCGAATCACGCAGGCTTTTGAAAGGAAGTGAGAGTGCGTGCGTGCGCATACGATTTCTAATATTACAGGTGTGTGTGTGTGTGGTGCGTCGAAGAACAAGAGCAAAGTTTTCGAAAGAGAAAATTGGGCAGCCCGTCGTCGTTCGTCCTTTTCCCGACGAACAACAAGAATGTGTCACTGCAGCCCAGTTCACCCATATTGGAGCACGCACGCGATTCCCCCACACACGCAACGTACGTTTTACTATATAACTGCCGTCTCTATATCTACCCTGCCCTTTTCTTCTCTTCTCTCCTCTCTCTTTTGATTCTTCACCCTGTATACTTTCCTTCTTTCACACACACACACACACACACACACACACATACCCCACCCCCTTCCCTTTTACCAACGCAAAACACAAAAGATGCCCACCCGTCGTGCCTTGTTACGTGTAGCTGTCGTCGCCAGTGCAGCTCTATTCACCTTCACTTACGCCGCCCCACTTGACCAACAACAACAACAACAACAACAACCTTTCGTCGCCACCTCTCCTACTACCACCTCCGCCGACAACTGCAACAAGCTCGTCATTCCTAGCAGTGTAGCTGTGCAAAACAGCTTGTGCGAATACTATGAAGATATCGTCGACCAAGTCATGGAGACTGTTACCAACAGTATCTTTGCGTCTGCCTCGCACTCTTTCATGACTGTTCGTCACTACCAAGTGACAGGCCATGGTAAATGAAATAGCAACTCTTACTTTCTTTAGACTCGGTATAGCTAGCCTGCGTGTCTCCGTGTATAAAATTAACTGTTGAAAAAAAAACAATAGATCAATGCAAAACGTCGCTGCCTTCATTTGTTCACGCACTCGGTGACCACCTGACACTTGTTCGTTCCAATCTGTTGGCATCCGTTCGACCATTGGTCCAAACCGATCTCGAAGTTATTCTGCCGCTTACCAAGATCACTTCTTCCGAACTTGCCCTTTACACACGTGTCAATGATGCCGTGATTCACTTGAACCAACGATTGGCTGAACAGTTGGGCCAGATGATCAATGTCAACGAAGCAGCCAATATAATCATCAGCCAGTCTCTCGTTGATAATCGGTACTTGGCGCACTGTACCGGTCAAAACTCGCCTCAGTTGCAATTTGAGCAGTTGGTTGCTGTTCTCACATCATTTTTCCAACCAAAAGAAATGCCTCAGCTGCAAGGACAAGAAGAGCAACAAAAGCCTCGTCATCATCGATCGATTGAAAACAACGAGGCCATGATCATGACCCGTTGGTTGCACTCGTGGTTGTCTGAAATTCCAGGTATCCTGACAGTCGAATTTGATAAGCGCATGCATGAAGCTGTTCAGTCTGTCCTCGAAGACTTTTTGACCGAGGATGAGTAAACGACAATCAGCATGTCTTTTCTATGGGAACCTATATACTACAGCTTTTCTACGAACAATATCCAAAGAACAACCATCAAGCCAGCATCATGATTATATCGCAAACGATCCGATACCCTTCTTCTTACGACTGCCTCTATAACGACGATTCATCTCAACTACGACACTACACACATCCTTACCAAGCCAAAACTGTACCAACAACGGCGACGATGACGACTTTAAAATAACGCCTTTTCTTCCTTTGTAACAACCTTCTTTTTCCTACACACTCTCAAGACGTTGCTTCCTTCTAGACAAAGTAGCCCTAATGTTCCACTAGTTCTCCCTTTCCGATTTCTTTGTAATACTACGCCCTACCTGTACATACTATACTAATCTATAGCGCTGCTTTGTCGCCCGCTCTCCTCCTTGACGTCTATAATCACTCGAATAAAAAACAACAACAAACGTAACAATATCAGTTGTATGCTAACACTATATATAATTATCTTGCAGACAGTGTGTCACTATTGGTATGTAGTATGTGATAGTAATAATAGTAGTATTACAGATTACAGGTATACAAAGTATCAATGATAGATAAAAGTAGTAAGCGTGTATCCTTTCATGCGCGGATCAGTGCTTCCGCCTCGGGAATTGTCAGACCGCAAAAATCAAGAGCCGCCTTCCATGCCTTCTCGACATTCTTACATCCAGGAACGGGTTGCCTCACTGTACTTGACCAATATCCACCTGATTCTCTTGGCTTTGTCCCCCTTGCTGCTGATAATTTTGAAGCTGGAGCAAGACACAAATACAATGGAGTAATAGCGCCTTCACTTGGTGTGAGCATAATGAAATCAAAGACATGGGATGATATGGGTAGTGCAAACAAGGTGGTATGTGAAAACAGGTTTGTTCGCACTGCTCCTGGATGATAGCCTATTATGAAACAAAGTTATAATTACCGTGAGACAAAAAAAAGCCTTTTTTTTGTAGAATTATATGATTACAGGATATAGAGCCAAACAGTAATAGAAAAAACTTACAGAAAACTTGGACGTTGCCGTGACTATCACGCAAATGTTGGCCGAGGATTTCACTAAGCACTGAAATATACAGTTTGCTGTGTGCATAATGGGTCAGCCCATCCCATCCATATTCCTTCCGAGCCAACGATAGATCGAGATCGGGTGAGGCGGCATAGAGTGTGGAGCTTGCTGCGAATAGGATCCGACCTTGTTTTTTGTTCATCCATGGCAACAATAGTAATGACAGGTAGAATGGTGACAGACAGTTCTATTTCAGCTTTCGCATTAGACTGTATAAGTTTCTCATATATACCAGAAAACAGACTTGCTTCTCTCTTACTGTTTGAAATTGGGCGTCGAATCCATCGGATGTGATATGACATGGTGTGTTCATGATACCTGCGTTATCTTTTTTTTGGTGACAGATCTCAGTTAATAAAATGCAAAGCTGGTCTCCCTCTTTCACTCTCCCTTTAACTGAGTTTCAACTTTCCAGAACCTTACTTATGAGAATATCAATGCCACCCTTGGGCACCATCCTTTTAACTTTGGCAGCAAATTGCCGGACGCTCTTAATTGATGTCAGTTCCACTGTCAAACACTCCACGTCGTCTCCCAAGTGGGCTTTTGCTTGCTGTGCATGTTCAGCAGTACGTGATGCTATATACCAACAGAGAAAAAAAAAGTTTAGGCCCATCGTTATTATAGCGACGTTGTTGTCAAATTTGTTACCAATGATCACTCGAAGTCCAGCTTCTCGTAATCCTCGTGCAACTTCCAATCCTATGCCTGAATCGCCGCCTAAAGGAAACACAATCTCTTTATATCAGTATGATGGATGGGATGATTGGCTCGTCCGCGACGCTATCAAGGGAATGTAGTTTTTCACAACTTACCAGTGATGATACATAATCGACTGTTGTTATTAACTTTATTGTTGCTAGTGGCATAGGTACGAACAAGTTGCTCAGCAGTGTTTGCTTCAATTATACGCTTCCATAATACAGTTGCTACGGTGTCTACAACGCCAATTGCATACACTCGAAACCAAGTCGGCACCCAAGCAGGCAAATCGTCGTGGATCATGGTGTTGATTAAAGTCGACCATTGAGACTCGTAGGTTTTGGTACCGAATGGTGCAGGTTCAATAGTAGAATGTAGCCATTGCCAAGTGGCTAGAGCAAGCGCGATGACTATACTTATTGCAATGATCATTTGGAAACAAGAAAGTGGGAAGGTTGTTCGGTGGTTGTCGTTTTGACACGTGCAACAAATTTTACATGCACACGAAGAAGAGATTAAAGGGACCAGCGCCTTCTGAATATGGTAACTGGACAATTGAAAAAGAAAAAAGTTATGATGCTGCTGCCAGCAACAAGCAAGAATGGTCCTTACAATGATTTGAGCTTCTGTTATTTTATGCCTAATAAAACAACTGTGGCGTTCGTGTTTCGAGACTGTCTTCTGTACTATATCATGCTCGCATCACACTGCTCTCGACAGAACTGTAATAATAACTTGGGTATGATACTACATTATTGTATGCGTGTTCCTGCAGCATCCCACCATAAATATTGCGTATCCACCACACAATCTTGGCAGAATGTAGAATTATTTACTCCTTATTTCTGCTGCAAGCTAAAATCGTAATTTTTATTTTGGACTAAAAATGCTCAGAGAACTTTTTTCTGCCATGAAAACCGCTCACTCAATATATGGTGGGTATGTACACAAACATAGGCGCTCTTCGTGCCAACAATGAGTTGCTTTCGAATTCAGCGGGATATATTTCCATCAAGTCATCCACAGCTACTTCCAATTGCAAAAACCTATGTAGATGCTACTATATCAATCTCGTAGTACGCACTAAAATACATCATGCCACGTGTCAATAACTCTTTTTTCATATCGCTAGTCCCAAACGCATGTAAGTAGTTACTGTACAGAAAAATTATTTACAGAGAATACCAAGGATATAATTTAGAAGGGTATTTTTTGCCAGTATGAGCAAGAGAGAAGGAACGCAAGTCTACACAGTAATGACACTGTAGACTGCACTCAAAAGTGACATCTTATCACTATAGTCGTCGTCAAACTGTGAAGTAACGTTATAAAAGTGGCGGTTTACAGTAATACATCCTTGAGGTCATACCAGCAGTAAGCGTACATCTTGTCAATATCATGAATTATTAAAAGCATGACTTATCTACGCAATTGCGCAGCTGTCAACCATGTTTGACTTAGTATGAGGTAGTGCCTCTTCACGGCTACTGCTAATTAATGACGACTCATTTCAAACGGATCCCGCGCTATCAGGGCAAATACATACACGCAAACTGCTATCTTTACGAACAATAGCATGGTCTGTGCATTTTGAACAATGTCTCAATAACAGTAGCAAAGGCTTTAGTTTACACGCCAAACGCAAAGACGAAACCTAAAATCGCAATCAATATACTCAAACAAGATGTCTTTCTTTATAAAACATACATTGTGGATATGTCATTTGATCAACGTAAAAGGTAAAGAAACTAAAGTTCGTTGTTTCCCCCACAGTGACAAGTATATCTAAGGTACAACGTGCCACTGCAGAAGCGACGAGAATCGGGAGACCGTGCCAGCCCACAGTCAGCAAATCTCAACACGAAGGGAAATGCTCCATCCGCCTCACAACAGTATTGTTAGATACCATCGGGAAAACCTAATGAGCAGGAATTGTCGACAGTGGACCAACCAACCTGCACACGACTCATGATGAAGAAAAAACCAGGATTTGCTAGTGCGGACCCTCTCTATATATGTACGATTTTCCCGACTGTCACGCTCGGATTTCCAAGAGGTTCACTGGATCCTCATGGATCCTCATTAGTTTTTCCTATGGATTTTTTTTATCATATGGCCCAAGAAAAAGCGCAGGAGGAAACGAAAGAGGCGGGGGAAGTGTAGCAATATTAGCCGCCGTCGGGTAGAGAAACATGCTGCGGGGGCAGTGTTCGGCATGTGTCAGTATCATAAGAAATATCAAGTATTACTGTACTGACGTGAGTCAGCAGGAAGCAAAGGTAGTCTAGGAACGAGGAGCTCAGGAAGAGCGCAACACAGATCTTTCTTCTTTGGATAGTGACAAGTGATGCGTGTGTCAAACCTCGAACGTTCCAACAGCTTTCCCTTGAAACGAAAACTCCGTAGAGTGAAAGCGCATTGTTACGCAACGATTTGGCCAATTTACTTGGTACTCAAAGTGCACAAAGGAATGGCGGGTGAACAAGGTGATCAATGGAGCAACGAATTACGTGCAAAAGGGTCAAAAGATGTACAGTAGGAAGTCATCGTTTATGGTGTTATTCTTCTGATCGTCCCAATGGATCTTGAAAGCTGCTAAAAAAAACGTAGAACCCGCACAAAAACAAACGAACCGATTAACTTTATCAGCAGCAATGAAAATCAATGAAGGGTGAGTCAGTTTCACTAGCGGCAGCGTATACTTACCATGAGCGGTCAGCTTATCTGCGGCAGCACACTTGGATAGAGTATGAATTCGGAATGGATGGAGGGAGGTTACACGGCGTAGTTCAGAGAACTGTTGGCGGATGGCGAAAATTATAAAGCAACAGTAGACAAGCACGCTTCACAGTAAAAGATAACGATCTTTTTTTATATACTGCAGCGTTGGAGTCAAGTGTGTGTTGTATCTATTCCCGCACCCAGCACATGCAATCAAAAGATACTAATCAAATGGAATAGTCTGTGGACTACGCTCTATACTCATGCTGTTTACCTTGTTGGGTGAAGAATAGAAACTGGCTGCTGGGAGGATCGTGTTCTTAATGTTTACTAATGCTGGATCAGGAACAACTGATGCCGTAGAATCTCTTAAGCTGTTTACCTTGTCAATCACTCCTGTATTGCCATTTGATTGCTCACAGAAAAGCATTTCTTCCGTGAATCTACATGCTCAGTCACATTCGTGTCTTTGTTTTCGCTTGACACGGTGCCGTGCACGGCCCACTCACAAACAAGCGCCGATACCATCGGAGGGTACAGCTCCGCATGGTGAGAGACACGTACCACTACCGCCGAAGCACGCTTGTCTACTTGACCATCAAGTACCACTCCTTTCATTTCCTTTGGTGCTGTATGTTTTGTTATGTCATAGTAGGCAACCCACAAGTTGATTCGCAATCCGTTATCTGGGCCAATGAGAATCCACGGGGATTTGAAGTCCCGAACGAGAAAAATGTCTATATAAAGCGAGCAATTTCGCCTTTCTTTTTTCTCTTCTCTTCAGTTCGTTTTGGTACAGCTTTGGTCTGTAGTACAGATGCACTGCTCTGTGCCATGATCGGGTCATTGCTTGTGCTGGCTATTGTCATAATTCTTCTGATGATCGGCAGATTCAGTGGTCCGCTCTGAAGAAAATTTGCAATATATACCAGTGGGAATGTGGTCATATACTCCGGCAGCCGATCGTGAACCTTCGGGTGCATGTGATGCCAACGGTATATGTTGGGATAATTGAAACGAACTTTTTTTTTATTATTTATTACACACAAATAAGAAAATGATAAACAAAATAAAAAATATATTTTTCTTTTTCGCACTTTCCGCATAAACGTTTTACCGCTTTTGCCTCGCCTTTTTTTTATGTGCACGACAAGTTCCTTTTTCTTTTTTCGCGAACAAAAAGCTAATTACTCCCCCCTCCATCCATTCACAGCTCCGTGCTAAACAAAGCGGGGAACAGTGACAGTGGCTCTGTATCGTAGCCGAAAGTAACACGATCACAATGCTTTGGCACTCTTTTTCACTTTCTGTGTTCGCCTAAATTGCCAAAGCAATTGTCAAGAAAAAAATTGTTATCGAGGATATGGTCGGTTATTTTATAAGAGGCAACGCCAGAGCATACGCCAGCAGACCTGTATAATTGTCAGATCTGTAAAAAATTGGAATGTTTTTTTTTCAGCTGTTCGTCTCTCTCACTCTTCCTGCACGTAGCTTATCACAACACAATTTTCTTATCATTTTGGGTTTCACCTGGATTGAAAAGCTTGCACTGATCTTTCCGGTGTGTCTGCTTTTAAAGCGTGATTCTTGTAACAGCTCTTTCCCTCCCCATACACCTTCACTTCTCTCTTCCTTTTCTTATTTAACTTTACTTCGTTACATATTTTCAAGGTATGCGTTACCTATTTGAAAGTGATGATCGCTCACCAAAGATATCAGGGGGACCTGTTGAAGATATGATATATTTGCTCTACCAAAACATGCACACAGGGATGCTGTGTTTTCCAGGCCAAGCGATTGGTTACTAATATATGACTTTTGCGGCTCGCAAACAATAAACCCGAGTATTGATTGAAGCCTTTTCCTTCGTATCGAGAAGTCGATGGTTTTAGAAAGAGCCTGTTCTAATGTGTATCTGCGTATCGCTATGATAGCATAGATTTAATGAAGTTACTGGTGGTTACAATAGATCAATCTTCAGGGTCCCCCTTTTCCAAATAAAATTCAGGTGAGCTACCTGGTTCGACTTGCTTTTCCTTTGTCGGACATATTATTTCACGAGTCCGGATTATGTTATACAGGCTTTGTTCGATTAAAAGCCTCGTGCCAAATTTCTTTTCGCGCGTCCCCTTTCGCATACACGTAATATGACTGATTTGATCTCGATTTTGCCTCCCGAATCATTCAGTACATCTTCTCGTTTATCGGACAGCGGGCTGTGTCGAATGTGTGAAAGTATGTCGCCGCTGGTTATACGCGATCCCCACTTACCAGACAGCCCTGTGGACACTGGTGGGAATCTCGCCTGATGCATGGAACAAAAGGAGCGACGCGATGCTTCGATGTTTGGGACAACAAGTCGAATCAGTATACATCAAATCTCAAGCCACGTATAAAGTACTGGAACGACTTGCTTGGCGAAGATACAGCATTCGCTTCCTTGGTGAAGTAAAACGATACTCTTTTTTTTTGCGTTAAGAGGATCGCGTATTCGGTAGTACTAACTACTGCTTATGAGCAAAAGATATACTAAAGCTTTTTCTTTGTTTTCAATAAGACATTAGCAACCATGTGCATAGCAAACAATTACAACCTATTTTCGACAGTAGCACGTTACTGCCAGGATTCATCAGATATTTCTCGCATACGCTAACTGCTCTGACGATTTCATTTCACACTTGCGATATCTCGCTGCCAATGCTACTGGACTTCTTGCCGTCATTAACGAATCTTTCAGTGATGTTTGATGGCCGCACTAACTTATCAGATGCTACTCTTGAACAAGTTGATGGCAGAAGCAGACACAAAAGGCCACCGATACACAACATTATCTTCTTAAGACTGGACGGTGTTCTCAGTTTTAAATACCGGATCCGTCCCTTATTGCAGCGTTGCTCCCACATCAAGTACTTGATATTATCGCCTTACTCACGATTCAACAACGTATCTCCAACCAACATCTATACAGCTTATGAGCTGTGCCCTCTATTACGCTACATTATGTGGGAATGCAGCGAACCAGTCATAGCAGACAGATGGATTTCACTATCAAGAAGCACGAGTGCTTATATTAAGTAACTGAAAGGAAAGCATCGAATGATGGCGAGGAAGGCAGTATGGCTTATGAACTGCTATTCAACGGCAAGGGACACGAGAGGATCATGCCGATAGTAGTAAAATCGCAGCCGATACTAGAACATTTACGTATAGTCGCCTGTGGTCTTTCTGTATTCATTGCTGGGATGTCTTGGCACGCAACCAATTCACACAGCTGACAAGTTTGGGGTTGACGGACATCACTGGTATGTCAAGCGAAGATTGGTCCCAGATTTTGCTCATGCAGCAACAAAATGAGATCTTGGAAGTTGGAAATCGCGCTGGAATAACGCAGTATCTGAACAGCATTATCGCAACCATCGGTACGCTGCAACGGCTCCGTATACTTTCCTTGCGAAATTTCCTTCACATGTTCAGCGAGAATCCTCTTTGCGATCTTACTCCGCTTCGACGTTTGCAACAGCTTGAAAAAATGCGTCTCACGAACATACCCATCGACAACCAAGGTCTAATGCAGTTGTGCGAACCATCACAGCACCCACTAGTCAGGAGATTAAGCTTGAACCCGCACATCACCGTACAGTAATAGTGTCGACGACTTTCTCACAGAGGCAGGATGGATTGTGTGGGCACAACGACTTGAGGAAACCAAAATACTGAATCTGGAACTGACAGCCGTGAAAGGTGTTACTGGTGCTGTCCTTGAGCATTTTGAACAAGTCGAGAGCTCGGTGCTATTGCGTGTTTCACGGATCTATAGTCTCACCAATGCAGGCATCAATGCTTTTCGTATCATTGAAGGATCTAGTAAAAAGATTGAAGTCGTGGGGTGTTCAGGATTATCTCGGACAGATGATCTTCGTATGCCATACAACATATTTTTAATAATTGAGTACCATTGCGGTGATATTTGCAGTCTGGCTTGTACTTTTATTTATAATGAGCTGATAAACAATATTGGCAGCATGTTTAATTAATCAGTTTTCCAGGTTGGATTGTTGTGATATCTGTATAGTCAAGCATCGATTTGAAATGTTTACATATACACTTACTAGATCCAGGATTGATGGAAAGGCAGCACGATGTGGATCTGGTCGGCAGCGAGTCTGGTGCCCTTTCAAACCTGAGCGAAAGCACAGACTAATTTTTTTTTGGTTACCCTATGCTTTCCTTATATATCAGAAATGCTTGTGTACCTCTTTTCGTCACAAAAGGGATCACCTCGCACTCTATATGATATAGTCTCTGTGACAGAAGAGAGAAAAAAAAATGAAGTGAGAATATTCTTTCTTCCGTTGTTGAATAGAAAGACCATCGTCGCCTCCTCCCCTCTCCCTTTATGACCAAAAAAAAGCAGTCTGTATGCTGTATGTATGCGCATACGCGCGTTCCTGTTCATGTCGGGCAGTGGATTTTTAATGCCCGGTATTTGGATTTCATTGGCCAACGTGCTGCTGCAACTATACTCGAACCGCTTTGAGAGTTATACTACGCAGAGGACTTATTGGAGTCAAGTTTACTGACAAAGGTCAATATTTATGGTAAGCGGGAACATTATCATCTTCCACATGCTAGGATATATACGGGATCAAGAACATCTTGAAATATAGCGATTCCCGGAAAGTGTTCCTCATATTTTCTGGGCAAATTCTAACTACAGTACTTTGTCTGTTTAAACTCTATATGTAACAAACTCATGAGCAGTTGTTCAGTAAATGAACCCAGTGTCTTAAGCTTGATGCTTACCAAACGAACAACAATACGATAGCAAGCTCAAAACGCCAGAGAAAAGGCAAGCCTGATACAAGACGCTGGAGTGCTACTGTGTGCTGTCAACCAAGATTTTTTTTTTTGTATGAGAGGCGGACCTCTAAAAGAATTTATTGACGAACACTTGTTCAAAAGAAGGGAAGTGCTCGCGGCTTTGCAAGCGCAGGTAGGGAATGGTTGTCAACCAAGATATAAACATCACCCTAGTAAGCTTCCTGGATCCCAACTCCGCTCAATGGATTGGATAGCATTGTAATACCCTGCAGATGCGGTAACGAATAAACAACAGCATTCAGGATGTCTAGATTATATAACTAAAGTCATCCTGGCAATAGCAACATAGAGAGCAAAAGCTAGTTCAGTCTTCCTTACTCTCAAAGAAAGAAAAAAAGAGATGCAAACGAATTATTGAAAAGTAATATGCAAAAGGCAACCATGACTGAATCAACCCACACTTGTGACAAGCATTTATATGCCTGTGTGCTCTCCGCTTGTTATATAAAAATAAGGTAACCGTCCGTGCACGCGTAAAAAAACAAGAAGCTTCGAGTGTAATGCTTTGAACGATCATTTTAATTCTGTAGCTCAGGAGCAAAATACGTATAAAACACTACATCTCAGAGTACAGATAACGCCCAACTTGAAAATAATGGGCCAAGCGTCGGTCGAGAACTCTTCCCGCTTTCTCAGGTACGACAGATTCACTCCTTGCGTAGATCCTACATAGCAGATTTCAATAAACGTTTGCTTTGTAAGGTTTTGTCAAATCGCAGCCTAGATGTTGAGGAGCAAGCGTAGCATTTGAGCGTGTTATGTATAATTGCGCAATAATCGATTATCATCTTGCGTAAAACAACGTTGCAGTAAGTCGATAAATCAGCACCGCAATTGGATCATCCTTTGCACTACATCAAGAACCTTTCTATACAGTACTAGCTATTATGGTGTGCTTGGTATCCATCCAATGGTGTGTATGGAACCAGTACACATTTTCTAGCCTCCCCAAAGGATAACGGGATATATATCAACGTAAAAGCCAGAAGAGATTTCTTGTGGTTCTTTCCTTGGCTTACTACCGTCGACACCGCCTAGCGAACAATTATATCTATTTTCTCGTTGTCGTTTAATTCGGTGTCCAGGAACTATCCGCTCATGCAGTATCAATGGCGATCGTTATTATTGTTGCTGTGGTGAGGTACGACGTGATTCAGCTACACTTACATGTGATCGAGCCAAAACTGTTGTACGATTTTTAGTATCCTACCCTCCATTATGTACCAAGTATGATACAGCCCTCTTTCCGCAGTCAAGGAGAGAGAGAGAGACGGTAGAACGCGACCTCAAAACTCGTAATAAAACAAGGAGGCAGACGCTATGGGGTTAAAGTGACAGAGTGACAGTTAGCCACATTCTATAGAATGCGAGGAGAGATTCGTGGCAAAAAAGAGTAGCCACCATACGAGGATGTTTTTCGTTTATTGGCCAAAAAAGCAGATAGTATTCTTTTTGTTTGTATAGAGATTAAGAAAATGCTAGGAGGAAAATAGTAGAAAGAAGGAAACTTTATATAAGAAAAAGCTATATAGATTAAAGAAGGGCTTTTGTATATCCGTGTGTGTGTGTGTGGGAGGGGATTGTATAGATTGCTTTGATATGTTGTTGCAGTAGTAGTAGTAAGTTGCTATCCTTGCTATTGATAGATGAATGGTTTTCATTTTACTTGGTGCGTCTGTAGATCTTGTCCATGAATTCGGTAAAGACGGCCTTCTTGAGACCAAGCGACTCATCCAACTTGCTGATCATACCCGAGATTTCCTGATACGACTTTTCTTCGTATGCCTTGTAAGTGCCCTCAATGTCCATTTCGACATAGAGTTCCTTGATCTTGGTCTCAGCAGCCTTGTCCTTCTTGCCATAGTTCTCATCAAGCACCTTGCGTTGGTCAGCATTTGCCTTGGCCAGGGCTTGGTTGATCAACCAGCTGCACTTGTTGTCTTGGATATCCGTACCGATCTTGCCGATGAATTCGGGCTCACCATAGCAGTCGAGATAATCATCTTGGACCTGGAAGTATTCGCCAAGAGGAATCAAGATTTCTTCAGCGGCCTTGTATGCAGACTCGTTCTTGATACCAGCCTAGAGTTTGTTCCCGTAAAAATATAAATCCGTTTATATGTCAACTTTTTTTCCCTTTCTTTTTGTACGACCTGTCTTTTCAAACCCCTGATTTTTTGGATAGTTGATTTTCCAACGGTAATGTACAGCAAGCAAGTAACTTGTTGTTTGTTGGCCAAAAGGAAAAAAAAAGTGGGATCAAACTTACCATATGCATGGCCATTGCCACAGGGAGGTAAAACGAGTAGTAAGCGGTCTTGTAAACAACAATGAAATGGTGCCTATGCGTTTGTTTGCTCAAAACGTTAAAATCCCTGAAAATACACAATCCTTTGTTGTACACATATAGCCTATATACTACTACTACTACTACCACTACTACTACTATTACTACTATTACTACTATTACTACTATTACTACTATTACTACACCGACCCCAGACAGTGATAACTTACTTTTGAACCGAGAACTTGCTCAAGTCAACGTTATCTTCGGGAGCAGTGATCAAATCACATAATTGGCCCAATTCAGTTTGGAAAGTGACCTTTATATCCGCATAGTACATCAATAGAACACACAGAGAGAGAGAGAGAGAGAGTTAATATGTACTTCTTTGCCATTGACATAAACGTCCACCTTTCAGCCCCACTCAAAACTACCCTTTGCCCTTTTGTTTCCATTAACCACACCCCTCCAAGACGGGGGAAACGCATACTTTTTTTCCTTTCTTTTTTTTTTTACCTCATGGAACAACTCGAGCAAATCGACGTAGTAGTCAGTGCTCTTGAAATACTTTTTCAAAAAGACGTAGATGCACGATTCCAAAATGAAAGCATCGTTGATGGCAACCATACCAACACCATCCTTGCGGTACCAGCAAGGCTGGCCACGACGGGTGATAGAACTATCCATGATATCATCTGAAACGAGGAAGAAGGCTTGGAGCTAACGTAAACGATAGAAAAGCGCAAAACAAATTTTTTTAAGTTCACTTTGTCGATCATTGCCGAGTTTGACAAGTTAAAAGCCTATCTCTCACATCTCTTCACTCATGCGCGCGCTAATGCCTACTACTACTCCACACCATTTTTTTTGCCCTATCTCGCTCGAATCTTTCTCTCTATTATTACCACCTCCTCGTAATAAGCTGTCCTAACCCCCCCTTTTGATCTAGTATTACCGACTACTTACGAGTTCCACAAGCCAACCAAGGACAGAAGCCTTGAAAATATCATCCTCGGTGACAGCATCACCCTTCAAGATACGGATGGTGTCGACAACAGAAAGACCGCGGTTCAATTTGCCTATAAAATATATCAAGTCATTCGAGCTTTGTTCGCGTCATATATCGAAGAGAAAGAATATATCTGTATATGTCCAAATTCTAGAGCCCGGGAAAACTCTTTCACCCCCATTCCATCATCCCATCATGTCAAACCATTAATATTTTACCTCCAGGCACATTGTAGAACAACATCTAAAAGAAATGCAAAAAGACGCTTAGCATCCTCTCACAATCCGCTACTTTGACAACAATAATATTCGAAATGTGTACCTCCTTGGTCCATTCATAAGCATCTTGGGGCATGTTGTACTTGCGCAACTCGGCAAGGACTTCCTCGGCCAAAGTGGGAAAAATATCGAGGAAAGCCTTGCGGTTTTCTTCCTTTTGCAACTTGACGCTGACCATGATGATATGAAGTTTTTCTATAAAGGGCGTCCAAGAGAAAAGATGGTTTAGAAGAGGATCCAAGCTACTGGATATCGCTGGGAGGAGAGTACGTACCTGTAGCGTAGATCCAGGAAAGAGAGAGAGAGAGAGAGAGAGAGAGATGCTGGGACAAGAGAATTAAACCTCCAACTCAAATATTAAGTATGTATGCGGGCCCTGAAACCTTGTATTTTTTTTCTTTGTGTTGCAAAGCCCTCTAATAACTCCTCGGTGCTTCAATGTTTCTATTCCCTCCCCCCTTCCTTTTCCGCAATACACCGGCATTCAATGCAGCAGTCTTGCACTTTTATGGAATGTGGATCCCTACATATTCTGCTGATCACTTCAACGTACAGCACACTGCTTACGGTCTATATGTACACAAGATTCGAATTTGATTTATTATATAATCGTGCGGCAGTCAGTGAAAGGATAGTTCAAAATTTTAATGCGGTGTGGATGTGATGTAGCAGTAAAGTGGTAATGCGAGAAGACATGTTGGGATGACAGATGATTGTTAGAAGATAAATAATGTGAGTGAGAGAAGAGAAGAGAGGAGGGGAACAATGGCTTGTGCTTTTTTCTCTATGGAATGTTTCAGGATGTGTTGCTGGATGGGATGAGCATGGCTTTTAGTTGGTTTCAGCGTAATAGTTTTCACGCATGAACTCAAAGAAAGCAAAGTGGTCAGGCGATGCACCATAGCGGTAGACAAACTGAGAAGCCAGATAAGCTCCAAAGATAGCCTTGACATAGTTTTCAGGTACACGAGCCAACAGGGTATCGAGCCCAAGCTTTTCGAGCAACAAGCTGGGGAATGCCTTGCGCAACACCGCATGACGGAGCTGGACATTGTCCCACAGACCCGTGTTTTGCAACTGCTCGTTGAGCTGAACGATGGCCACTGACAGGTCGTCCGAGAGGTTAGAGATCGGAGTACCTGACTTGCTATGCTCGCGCCACAATGCTTCAAATTCAACTGCTGCGTTGCGCTCAATGATGCGCTGGACCTGCTCGACGTAGGCTTGGTAGAATTCAGGCACCTGACCATCCTTGACACACATGTGCTCGACAAACTCGGCATCGTTGAAAGCCAAAGCAGCCAAGACTTCGAGCGAAGACGACGTGACACCACCCTTGTTGGCCGAGGCGTCCTTGAAAATTACAATGCCTTGGCGTTCGAGACGGAGACGGGCTTCTTGAGTAATGAACAGGTTGGCACCCTCAACAATGTATTTAAAATGAGGCACGCCGTCGTTGTCGACAAGTTTCTGGACGTTGTATAAGTCGATCGATTCAGGTCGGCCACCACAGGGTACAAATACGGTGGCCTTAGCCGATGGGTGTGTGTGGAACGTGTTGCGGAATTGAAGGCCATTTTCAACCACATCGCCGTTGGGCAATTGCACATTGTTTTCGTCCACCAATACCCGGAAACCGTCTTTGCTCAACTTGGCCGTGTCAAAGTTGTTGATCATTAAGCGCTTGTTGGCCAATCGTGTCAACTCTTCGCGCTCAATGCCGTTGGAATCGTACAAGACACCCGAACCATCAACAATGGCAACCGTTTTGTCCTTGGAAATCTTGATTTCGTTCGAACCCAAGTCGCCATCGGGACCACCGGTCTGAAGCTTGGTGCATTCTTCTTCCTTTAGGCCAAACGTGCGATAAATGCCCAACACATATTGATGGACCGAACGAGTGGTCATGCCATAAGTGTCGTGAGGAATACCGCCCAACGACTGGCTCTTGCCGGTAGTGAAAGCCTTCCAGAAGCTGGCATTACGACGACGTGCGTGTTGCGAGGCCCAATCCATGTAGTCAGCAGTACCTTCATCAGGACCAAAGAAAAGAATTTCGGGCTTGCCCATCAAGTCGACCAAAGGTTCCTTGATACCCATCGTCTGGCCAGTAATCAACAAGTCCAACACTGAATCCACGTATTTCTCGAATGCAACACGGGCCTTGTCCTGCTGGTAAATGTCGAGCAAAATCGTACCCTTCGAACCGCCTTCGGGGATATCCTTGTTCTTGCGCTGCTGGGTCGCGGCCAATGCATAGTTTTCGTCAAACAAGGTACGCTGGTTGATCGAGTAGGCTTCACGGTTGCGCGAGCGGATAATACGGATACCACCACGGGCAACGTCACGGAAACGTAGATGGAAACCACGGAACTCGGAGCCGACGACCAAGAACATGCCATAGAGTTTGGTAGGGTATTCGATTTCGGGCAAAAAGCTGGGATCCAAGCGGAAGGACAGAGCGACCTTGGTGGATTGGTAAAAGTTGGTCTTCAAGACATGCTGGTTGAATTGCAAGAAGGATTCAAACACCAATTGCTCGTGTGCGTTCGAGGTGACGCTCTTGATTTTCTTGCTCAACTGTTCGTTGGTCAGATTCTCAACTGTGGTCAGACGTTGGTACGAGATGGTAGGCTGAATCGAGGCCTCGCGCTGGTTGACATAGTGGACAGTGGCAAAATTGGCATACAAGAGCTTGATGAGGTCAGGGTATTGCTTGATAATGTCAAGAATGTATTCACGCGTAAAGGTGTCCTGGCGCAAACGTTTCTTCATCTTGGTCAACACTTCTTCGTGCACAGGGTTGACCTTGTCCAGAATGTTGGTCAGACTGAGGTATTCCTTGCCGAGTCGGTTCAAAAAGTGTTGTGAAAAGATCCAGCAGACGTAGCCATAGACGGTTTCTTGGACAGAGAGTTTGTTGGTTTTGAAGAATTCTTGGAGAGGCGTGGTGGGCAAGCAGTACAAGAGTGAGGTTTCCTTCATGACTTGGTAGATGGAGTGCTCAATGGGAACGGCTCTGGCGTTGGGCAATGGGTTCAGGTACAAGCCCATGATGGTGACACCATTAGAGAATTGTTCTAATAATATTGACCGGTATATCAGTGATTCATTCCCATTGTAAGCTCACAATCCGCTTCACTTTCAAAAACTTACCGACATATTTGCGGGTAGAGTACAAATCATAGTAGTGGTACAAATCAGACATGGCAGAAAAGAAGCCTTGTGTGCTACCCTGTCGGTAGCCGATCACGAGACGACGCTCGCGTGTGCCCTTGACTTCGTACATTTCAATCACGGGGCCGGTGCGTTGCAGCACATTTCGCATGACATCCTCATAGATTGTGCGGGTGTAGTCGGTGGCCTTTTTCAAAAAGTTTTGGTCGGCAACCTGCTTGATGTCGGTTTCTTGTTCAGGCGTGGGGGATGGGTTGACAAATTGGCACTTTGTGACAAAATAGCAGCGGAGTTGAGGGGTCATAGCGTTGGAGACGGTGGGGGATGAACGATAGGATTCGACACGGTAAGCGGAGGATGCAGTGGATGGGTCCAGGTAATGCTCGTCAATTCTAGTGTATATCGTTATCAGCATACCAACCTTTGTCTAATAATAGAGCCACAACACACTCTGAAGGATGGTTTACCTCTTTTCACATTGCGGACCTTGCAATTGGGAAATACCAGGCTCAGACGAGTGGATATAGATGGAAGAGTCCTCGGATTCTTTCTCAAGGTTGATGGCCAGGGCATTCTCGTGCTTTGTAAAAGCAAGGATCTTGGCGCCATAGAGGGACATGATGTGATTGGCAATGGTCTCGACCGATTCCAGCGCAAAGTAAAAGTCATCAATACCAAGGTTTCTAATGATAAAGAGCGGAACAACGAATTAATCGATTTCAGTTTCCCTTATCAGTTTAAAAAAAAAGAGATAAGAAGCACCCACCCCCTTACTTTTGACACACTTACCCGTAGAACCACGATACTTCATTCTGGACCAAAGCCTGGGGCAAGAAGCCAGACTTTTCGAGATACTCGCAGACTTGGACCATCTGTTCTTCCTTGCCAGCAAACACGTTGGCGTTGTATCCACCATCGTCGACGGTAGTATGAGTCTTGTTCACACCATTGGTGGTGGTGTTGGGAGGTGCCAGGGTAGCTCCTGTCATTTGGTGGTTATAAAAAAGGTGAGAGAGAGTGTGTGTGGAAAAAAAGATATGCAGAGAAGAGAGGAAGCGGATAAAACGTAATGGGGTATTTATATGAAAAAGACCAACAACCGAGGTATGAGTCAGGAAACGTTCAGGGCACCCCCTCTTTTTCTTGAAATCGGGCAAGGTCCAGAATGAACCGCCAGCCCACCCCGTTTTCTGTGATGTGATTGGTCGAGGCGTGAGAACAATTACGTTAAGGTAAGAACCGTACATCATTTTAGCCCAATCCCCATTGAGCTATTTTTACCCCTTGTTCCCCTAAACACGTAGCTGTCTCTCTCCGCTCTCTCTCTCTTCTTTTTTTTTTTTTTTTTGGCACGGCTCACACAACAACAACGACCCCGCGGAACTGAAACAAACCAAAATCTTACAAATCTTGCAAAAAGTCAAAAAGGAGTTGGGTCGCAAGAAGCTTCTGTATGTATGTATAGCCATCAGCACAAGAGTTAATCGGCTGCCATGACAATAAACAAAGCGTTTTTAAGGTTTGTTATGGATCGTGTGTGGTGGTTGTCATGTGGTCCCGCCAGTCGCCATGGTAGCAACAAAGAATTGAATTCGAAAACGATCCGTCGTCCAGGCGCAAAGAAAGTGTGGGGCTCAAAAAAAAATGCAATGTACGATTGAGCTCTTTTTTTTTCTTACCCCGCTTCAAACTGACAACAACAGCAACAGCCCTTGAAATTTTCCCGCGGAACCGATTCCATGGCACCATCCCGCGGGGTGTGTACTAAATTCAGTCGCATTCATCTATCCTTTGCCTCTGAACGCTATTTCCCGCAAATGACGACATGGTCCATACCCTTTGGAGTAAAACAAGCTACTACTACACTGCACAAGTCGTTATGCGGAGGGAACACGACCTGGGCGCCCTATTCAGCATGTTGGCGTATACGCTACGGGTTGCTGTTGTTTCGGCTGGTGCTCTGCAAATGGAGTCAAAGTGTAAAAAACCCCGCAAAGAAGATGGGCTGGCTGGAAAAGGAAACTTTACTTGACTCACGCAGATCGTCGTGAAGCTCATTGGGAGAGTGCCCTGACGCTCTTACTAATAAGAGCACGCTCCTTTAGTAAGAACTTACTGACGCTTATTACTAAACAAATATATTATTTTTTCATATGAAACAACCGTCGTCATCATCATCAGCTTCTTTACATCCGTATTTAAACGTATCATTATCATCATATACATCAAACTTCTATCAAAGAAAGTGTCGCACTTTCTTTTTTTAGTTAATAAAAAGGAGAGGGCTCCGTAAGCGTGTCGCGTTTAAACTATTAGGCAAAACATCGACAATCCTGTGGCGTAAATGAATCGGCCGCTGCGTAGTTGATAATCATTCATGCACATCTCAATCGTCATGCTGTTGTACCTCATCTGTGTTTTCGACGGTGACAGTCATCATTCACTTCATATCGTGTTTCTTACGATGAATTGGATTCAGTATTAATGACTTATATTGTGCTGCGTTATCATAAAGGCATCAATTGTAAGCACTTGTTGATCACACTTTGCTGCGTATTATAGATTTGATCAGGCAAATAAAATGCATTTCACAAAAAAGAGAAGAAGAGTATTTGCCACCGTATCCGGAATATCATTGTATCATCAGGGGTGAGCAAGTAAAAGAAAGAATGACCATGAGCTGCATTATTCAGCAATGCGCATGATATCTTTGGTCATCATGTCAAAGAGAAACGTAGATAACGGTCAAGTAGACCCTCCTTTACCCTGAATTTACATAAGCATCGATCGGAGAAGAGATTTTTTTTGACATGTAGCATCACCATCATACGTGGGAGTCTCTTGACTATGAAACAACTGCATGATAATACTTACCATCAATCTTCTAGTAATAGCCTAATGTTTCATGCTAACTACAGATCTTATGAAGGCAGTGTTGCTGATGATGGCCCAGGTTTAAAACAATAGTCCAACACAGCAAGGCGGCGGTTCCCCGTCATCATCTCTTGGGACTGGGTCTGTGTTCTTACCCAACAAGACGCAACCCCACAAAACAAGCGGAGTAATATAAAACTAAATAACAAGGTCGGGAACAGGGCACGGGACAATCTGAACCGGGCATGACATATATCTTGATTTCAAAAGGGCGTCCATGTTGGCAACACTTGTTGGTCACACCTCTTTCGGAAGGAGGTGATTGGATAGTCTCGTCGTTCAAAAGGTCTAACTTAAAAATAGATAGTGTGGCTACATAGTACTCGTAACCTCGCTAACAAAATGATGATGGTAATCGAACGCTTGTTCTTTCCCAACCCGACAACGTAATGGCTTGCTATGATCTCATGCCACTAATAATGGAACGGTGCATTGAAATGGAGGAATGCTTGTGGAGGATGATGAAAAACAAGGTTTGCTGTGGGGCCGAGCGCGCGCGGCGGGCGAATAATAACCGTGGGAAAAGTTTCCATAAAACGCAAGAATTTAAGGTTCGTTATTGCTCCTAAGAAATTCACGGAGGGAGCTGCTGCTGCTGTCAAAAAGAAATTTTTAAAGGGTCGGCCGCTGCTGGTAGTGGGCGTTACAAATCTTATTTTTGATGTACCTTTTATGTTTGTTTATTTCAATTCTTATTACACTAGTTGTATGTTTTTTTCAACGGTAGTTCAATCACGGTTTGTCATATTCATCACGAAATACAATATTGGAATGTTTGTTTTGATATGAAAGGGCAGAAGCAGAGTGTATCAACATTGAAGACTTGGAAAATCTGAGCAATATACGCCTTCAGGGACGGGCGAGGGAGCGAGAACGCAAACGTAACAAGAGGGCTGAAAGCATTTTGTATGGGAAGATCGTTTCTTTGTTTTTGGAAAAATAAAACTCGAAGAAAACATGTTCTTATAAAAATTGTTTTATTAATGTTCTACGTTATACCAGCTTGTGCGGTCTCCCCATCTTCTCAATTTTTTTTTTCACTGGTGCTGTTACCAAAGCCGAAGTTGAAAGGCGGCATCATCTCCTATAGAGAGATTGATTGCTCATTTTCTATTACATGCACTTCCCCCTTTGTCACGCATATACTATGAAGGGTTTGCAATAATTGCTTCATAAGCCATATTGGCCATTGTTGTAATATTGTATATCTACCTCGTCATCGTTGATTTTGAGATTCTTTTAGCGAGGTGTGCACCACTCATGTTAGAAGTTTGAAGGTCATTCTATATAGATGCGTGTGGTAACGTCTTATCTTCGAGAAAACCAACCAAAGTATCTTCCGATCTAGCTTGGATCTTTAAGACATGTGAGGGTGTTTCACCAACATAATTTCAATAAACAGCAGGATATACTTGCAATACGGTTTGTTCCAATCCTTAGTACCACCGTAAGCGTGTACCTGATACCATCTTGATGGATGGTTATCTAATATCTGATTTTCACTGGATGGAAACATATCCTGGCGACGTAGTGACATGGTCACTTTGAAGAATGTCGGAATATCTATACACTGGTATGTACCCCCAGATTTTGCCTATAAAATTAGGGATCATCCTCATTTTTGCCGCCAGTGGTTAATAAGCCTATCTGCCAGCCGAGACACTTGGTACAGAAAGAATTTGATGTTTTAAACCTCGTAGAGGAAAACGGATCAAAGTAGAACTAGTTGGCAATCTTTACATGCTGTAAAGGCTTTCTCCTTCTATTTCCGTAATAGAAGGCTACATTATATTAATAGTTTTCTTCTGTGCCTGGCAAATACTGTTACAACGAACTAACATGAAGTACGATTTACATTTTTCATACGGAACTTTTTCTTCTGTATTGTCCGGTATTAGAGACGCATAAAATCCTACAATCTACTACAGTAGCAAGATCATAAAAGTACTTCAAATTGTATAACTACAGTACTATGATACCAGCGCTTAATTCTTACTACTTTGCCAGCCCTATAATAGTGAGTAAAGCACCTTAAAACGAGTGTTGCTTTACAGACAAGATTGGTGATATTTCATTTCATTAGAAACATCATTTAGTTTTAGCCAGTAGTTAATTCAAGGCTTGTTTAAATGTAAGTTAATTGCCTGTCAGGTGTTGCTATAAGTTGCTGTGGAGCACTACGAGCATTGAGATTAGCTCTACTACAATGCGTTAGGTTCATTAGCGCCAGCTGTTACACACCGAGTACGTATACCTACGTATAAGAAGAGCAGTATTATACGCTTTTGTCCTTGTTTATCACTTTCAACATTACCGTTATGATACGTAAATCTATGCATGTCTCACATTTTGTTTTAGAAAAAAGGAAAAACAGAATGCTTTCCCACATTTTACTACTAGTTTCTAATATTAGCGTACAATTTTTTCAGAGTGTATCTAAAAGCAAGCCGATAAACATAAACCGATCACCACAGCGAAAGAGATTTTAAATTATCGCCATGCTCTCCCGCCCAGAAGATTCTCCCAGCCACTACTGAAATCAGCATTTAGTCCTTCATGGCTCGTTTGCCCTGTAGGTACGGAGATGATCCAGGGTTCCTCGGTGAAAGAAGGATACTGCGCGTTGTCATATTCTTATGGTCAATAAAAAATAGATGTAGACAAAACTGGAAAGGCATCATCTTTCGATTCTAAACAGTACGGAAACAGCTGCGGGGCCGGAAATGCATCCGCCGCAACGTTCGAGTACGTCGAGTTCGAAAGCATTGTTAAACAAGTATGCAAAAGATTCTAATGTCTAATACATTTGGTATGACTAAATGTGCATTAAACAAGATGATTTTAAGGAAAAACACGGTAAACTACACCACACATGCATAAAATATACAGCAATGTATACTGCACCGTGGTTCTAACTGCAGAATTTCATACCTATGACAGCGGATTACTCTTACTCTTACAGTACCTGGAGCTTCATAACGAGATTGTTGGTTTACCAAGCTTACAGAATCAGAGTGGACGTAGCGCCTTATGGACCTTAGAAGAGGTACTCCTGTCTCGGAAATTGCTACTTGTTGGTCGCAATTCACATACTACTTGATGGTATAAACAACGTCATTACCTCGCGTATCAGTGACTTATTTGCCCACAACCGGCAACAAAAGTGTGTTATTTCTCACGCTTTTAAAGAAGCACATATGCGCACGAGCAGTGAAGAGCACAACTCGTATTAGAATTTGTGAAGTTAGGTTTACATACAGAACGGTTTATCATTTAAATCGTCGCTACATCAAATGTATACAGTCAACTACACAGTGAACTGTATCGATACTACAGTTTATGATTCACGAGCCAACTCACTCGGAATCGGATTGTGTGCTTCTGCTCTTCCTTCAAGTGTCATTAGAATAAAACAGCAGCAGCTGTCGATTCCTACTTGACAATTTACTCTAATTTGTTTGTTTCGTCAGCATTATCCGGCAATATGTTTCTGCGATCTGAACAGCAACTTGAAATCATGTTGTGCTGTTCAAGAGCGTATAAAAAAGTCCAAGCACTTGGGATGGGAATCAAAAGTCCCGTCATGTACTTTGCTATAAACGTAGGAAAAAAAACTTCCCTTAAGCCTTTTCCTTCTCTAAAGATTGGACGGACACGCTGGTTGATTGAAATCAAGTGACGTTTCAGTTTCAGTGCATTAACTCAGCAACAGGTGACTTTGCATGAATTTTTGCTTTGAAATGGGATGATAATGGGGTGACAGCAACAGCAATCTTTTCTCTTCCTTTTTATCCCACATTGTTTCACCTACTTTATATTTTTTGGGCTTTTACCACCGATACTACGAAGTAACAGAAAATGCAACCCGCAGAACCTATGGGAGTACCGTTAAATAAGAACCAAAACAACAATCAAGAAATACCTGAACATATACCGGCGCAGATGGCACTTGCGCCAGAGCAACGGCCATATGAACAAACACATACAATCAGACGGCAAGACTTTGAAGACGACGGCACGCACCGCAACAGTCTGGCCAAACACAGTCTGTCCCCCGAGCAGTTAGGCGTTGTCGGTTATGTGAAGGATGTTGCGGGGTTTGTCAAGGACGCAGTTCAAGAACGACGAGTCAACAAAAAGGCAAACAAAGCATCAGCTTCATTGTCATCTTCACCACCGCCGTCCGAGGAACGTCGTGGAAGGGTAAATGGTAGCAGAAGCAATAGCAGCAATCAAGCTCCCGCTAGTCCAGCTATATCTTCGTCACCGGAGGGCCGGGAGTCGACCCCGTTGGCGGAAGCTGTCACAAGCCTGTTTCCTGGCCTTGACCCAAGCGCTGCTGGATGTAGCCACGCAGATGAATTGCGACATGATCTTATGCGAACCCATAGCAGAGACTCAAATGATTCATCCAAACTTTTAAACGAATAAAAAACACAAAAAGATTGTGAACAGGAGTATAAGCTTGTGTTGTCTTTATTGCTTTCGGCGTCGAGAAATTTCAGTTGCGTATTGACAGATCAGCTCATACTGTTGTCATGGATACTATTTTTAGTAAAGCCCCATTTACATCATTGGTTGTCTTTTAAAAATATAATTACTCACCAAGCTATCGTTCCGACGAGCACAAAGCTTGGAATTATGAAAGTTATTAGAACAATGGTATGGATTTCGTCTTTGATAATGATATTAATAACAGTAAGACTATTGGTAGTACCTTCACATCTTCCATGGAAATCGTACTTCGCTTTCCATGCCTAAATAAAAAATAAATTCATCAGTAAGCAGTGTGCGGGGATTGAGTATATGTCTTGATACATAAATGCGTCATGCGCACACGCGTTGCAGAATTTACCTTGCAAATGCCTCTAGATCTTTGGCCATGGTACCTAAGAAGTCAAAGTCAGTTTCCTATTGTATTACCTGTCAACCGTGTACTAACAGCAACTTTCTTAGTATAATTACATACCAGTTTGCTCGTAGACGACGTCTGCTAGCGATGTGACAAACTCTGATGATACTGTCTTGCCTATTTTTTGAGCTATATAATCCATACATATTCATGGCCAGGCGGTGAGATATGTGTATACGGGAAATGAGCTCTTTCTTTCTAATAAACCTTCTTGTTGAACAATCTGATCTACTGTCTGCCAGATTGCAAATTTTAAGGCCTATGTAATTTTCACGCTAAGGTTAGCTAATACAGTCCATTCGCCAAAGATCTTTCTTCTCTTTTCGTACCTGTTGATCTTCATCTTCCATTGTGGGAGCAAAGAATTACTTAAAAGTGAGAAACACACTCTAAAGAGACTGCGGGCTCTAATTAATTATTATGCCAATATTTTTTTTAAAAAAGGTGACTCCTCCGCCTCCACCTTTTCTTTATATCAGCACTATACGCAAATGAACGAACAATTACGAGCACTCGACGACGCCACGCTACCCGACAACAACCCTGAACTGGACGCGATCCGCGCGTGTCTTGAGCAACCTCTTGAATGGGCGCAACCGGTGAAACCGGTAGCGTGGAAGCACCATGTTCGAACCATTGCACAAACCGTTATACCCAACTGGGCCTATGCCCTGAATAGCAAAAGCAATAACAACAATTTAGCACTTAGAAGAACCATACTACGCGAACCTAAAGTGAGCTTGCCGATTCTACTCGACAGCCTGCGACATTCCAGCGTCATGGCGTTGGACTTATACATTGATCTACTGAAATACCTTACGGACGATCCAATGGTGTACGGGGACGATCGGTTTTTCAGCAACTTGCTATGCTCTGTGCCCACACGGATAGCCAATGCTCTCGGACTTGGCGGCAGCGATAGCTGGTACTTCGACAAGAACTATTATGCACGACTTGCTCGACATGTTGCCCGTAACAACGATACGGCAATGCATCAACGGCAAAAATATCAAACTTATGCGGGCGAAATTTTAGGCAAGATCATTCGCCTCGGACACGCAGATGTCTGTATTGCCGCCGTATACCCAATTGCGTTGGAACAGGAAGGCAAAGGATGGCCACATATTTGGGCTTTGGCTGAAAGTCACTCGTCTGGTACGGGTAAAATAACAGAAACAGTACTACGTCTTGTACAACAAAAGCAGCAGCAAGATGGGGCCAGCCTACAAAAAGCTGCTTCCCAGCTAGCGACAATCCTCTTCGCCACTGACGGAAAATCGGATCGAGTGGATAAGTTTTTGTCGCATGCTTACATACGGATAGCCAACGCATCGTGGACGGATGCCACAACACTTAAAATCGCCATGACAACAGCCATCTATGCTGTAGAAAGAAGTTCACAGGGGTAATAACTGTTTTGATTAATGAATTCTATTGCAAACACGTTTACAAGGTGTTGGTAGTGTTAGAGGGAGGGGCACACCCATGGCGATTCAACTCGGCATCTTTATTGACTTATTACGCGCAGGTTAGATGAAACGAACCTTTCTCCTGGAAGCTTCAGCACGGTCGATAGCTTAGTACGTCGACTTATTGATAAATGGACTGATCCGGTATTTTTGAAACATGGCAGCTACAAAGAGCAAGAGTGTAAGCAAGAAAAATAAGCACACACACACACACACACACACACACAAGCCAAAGAAAAACAACTAACGCAATCATCGTAACCCTCTTACTCTACATAAAATCGAATGTAACGTTATCCATTTAGATACCACCGCTGGATTGGTGTATGCTTTGGGGCATTTATCAAAAAATCAAATTGAAACTATTATGTACGAAACAGCTTTAAGAGGTGTTATTGATCGATGGTTTGAAAGTAGTGATCCGATCAAAATGAAGCTTGCTGTGGTAAGTCACGAAGACGAAAAAAGGAGCCTGGGAACGATGTTTCTTTCTCGCTCTCTCGCTCTCTCGCGATTTTTCGATCAAATGTAGGAGAAATGTGTGATGGCCCTTTCTTATTCAATCAATTTTTTTTCCTAAACTAACAGGTTCTCGCCGAATCGCTCTCAGAACTAACTGAGGAAATCACATCTCGGTTAAACTTTGGGATATTGGACGAGCATGATGACACAAAGTATCTGGATATGAAAATGCTGGCACGGAAACGAGATGCACTAAACAAAGGTAGGTAACATAGTGAGGATGGGTTCCCGGAAAGTTCACTGATCGATCGCCCTCCCCCAACGGCTTTCCCCCAAATAGAGAGCGGTGACGGAATGACATGTGACGACGGCAATGGGCCTATCTTAGAAGAGTACGACTCTCCATCGTCTAGCGACCACGAGCAAGAGGATGAAGAGTTCGATCCGGATGCTATCATGACGGGGGATCAAGAAGGTCAGTTTAAGTGATGATTTGTTTGGAAAGGGGCAGAAGATAAAAAACCTCGTCTCTTAATATATAAAACAGATAGTGAAGATGATAATGATAGGGAGTCAGATTTGGAACCATATCCCATGGAAGAAGAATCAGATGATGATGAGGCGTTGCAAGGCAGTAGCGTTGCAGCAGCCAGGAAAAAGCGTGTGAAGGCACCAGTGTATGTTATGTTTGGTATTTCTGATCGTATTGTTATTGTCTTATGAAAAAACATGTGCCTTTTTACTGAAAATCACACAATCATATACTTTTGTACATTAGTTATATATTGGACCTTATAGCTTACTTAAAGGATGACGAGGACTCCGTCAAGCTGGATGTTGGTTTAAGCACGGCAGAAAGACTGGTACGAGACAAGACGGATGCTGGATCGGAGCTGAGTAAGTGCAACAACACTATCTAACGCCAAAGGCATACTGGGAGGGAAACGGGAAGATACGGCGCTTTATTGAACTCACCTATACTTTATATTTATAAACGCACAATAAAAGCTGAATCGGCTGTCGAACTTGCTAAGAGACTAATTGGTTTTCCCAAAGCATATTATTTGGACAATACAACGGAGAGACAAAAGCATGCGTTGGCGGCCCTGGTGGCAGCTGCACCAAAAACAGTGGCAGGGTAAGTGTATAGCGAATCTTTCGTTAGAGGTAAATAAGGGAAAGAAGAGAAGAATTTTTGCAATTACCTGGTACTCACACGCATGCGTGTGCGTTTCAAGTTATATGATTGATCAGATTTTTGATCGAAACATATCTCTGGAGCAAAAGCAGACGATTCTAGCTTCCATAATTCTGGGAGTGCGTGAATTAGCGGGAACACGAACTGATCCAGTTGGACATGATGAGGTAGGATAAAATATGATGATACATATGATCTTATCGTATAGTTTGATTAACTATTAAAATGCAATATCACAACTACTTGATTTTGCTTTCTGTAGTTATCAGAGGAATTAGAGAAACGGTTAGCCATTCAAGAGGCTGGTGATGATGCAAAAGCAGCAGCGATCTCCACGGCCACAACAGTGATAGGCAAACCCCGCGTATTTTCTCGAAGAATGGATATAGAAAAAAATAAGCGAACCCAGCGTAACCGACTTAGCGGACTTGCTGGTCCGGTGTTTTTCTTCCCCTTGTTGGTAGGTTGGTGGGAAGGTGCCCGTGGAAAGGCAAAGTAAGTGTAGACTATAACGAGAAAAATGGACCCCCTGTTTTGATGGTTGCACGAGCATGTCTCAGTTTGGGTAACACAACGAGTTATCAGATCTTGGATGGGTCGCGATGCATTGCTTGCCGAACGCTTTGTCATGACCTTGCTTGTGATTATGCATGGCGCGAGTAAGTTTGGTCCCACTTTCCATTTTTGATCGACTCTGATTGTCACTGTGCTCGCTGACGCTATTACTCACGCGCAAAACAATCCTTCCTGTATTATTCTTGATACGCAATATTCTATTCTGCTTTATTTGCCCTAATCAGCCAATACACCCGACAGAGGACGCATTGTGACCGAATATTTTGAGTTTGCTTTGCCACTACGCTTTCTCAAGCTCCCAAGACCTGTAATCCGTGGTGCCCTGTTAGGCTTCGACATCATCGTTAACGTCAATTACGCACACCAAGGCACTCTGCTTTTGCAAGAATATCCGCAACAACTTGCCGAAACTAAACACTGGCTGGAAGGTCCGCTCGATCAGATAAGATGATGGTTGAACAAACAATGCCAAGTTGCAATCCAACGTATTCTTACCGCTTTCTGTTCTCTTCTATTTTATTGTTTCATTATCTAGAAATCATGGAGATGATGAATGCAGATGATCTGAATCGCATTGCATTACGAATATTGGCTCGCCTGATGGAGATATCAATGTCTGCATGAAAAAAGTAATTGATTGACAATCTCGGTAAGCTAGCATCTACGCACTGTATATAATTCCTTATTTCAATCCGTTATCATGATATTACCCACTGTTTCACAAAGCTAAGTAAAACAAAAGATTTAGTCCTGTGGATGATTCGAATCCCACAATAGGAACGCACTCCAGTTCCGTCGCTGCTGCCTATACGGTAGATGGATAAGATGGCGGAAAATGTTATATAACATGACCAAACCTTAAAGAATAATATGTCCATACAAAACGATAAAGAAATCCCAAAAGTGTTCAGATAATGATATTGAAAAGGTTCAATTAATTAGCCGGGCGATCAATCGTCTATCCTGCTTCTTTGCTTATTGTCGTCGTTGAAAACCAGCGGAGCACTAAAAAAAGTTTTATACAAGCGACACAAGTTCTATGGATAATCCACCATGACGGTAAGGAAGGTTCAATCTCTCGTTTACACAGGCCGATTGGCGAATTGGGCGGGATGGGGAAGGATGAAGCCCTCTCACTCTCTCTTCGTCGTTACAGTCGCATGGCCCTAATCTTGTTTTGAATTGGAGATCCGGCAAAGCATTTAAACCAAGGATGGGTGGTGTAACTTGACTACATATCCCATCATACAACACAGCCAAAGAATCTAAAGAAAAAAAAGCGCTGGTCAATGTGACACAAGTTCGTCATGTATTATTCAGGGCACGAACAACTTTCTGGTTTAAAGAGGCATCGTTCTCATCTCTCTTTCTCTTCCACTCTTTTTTCACTTCCCTATCCTCTCCATCTTATTGTGGCTTTCATTTGTATCTCTCTCGTGCCCTTTGGATACAGACACACGCCGGTTCAACCCCACCCATTCATCCATCCATCGACATATCACATTTCACCTACTATGGACGGCATCCTCTCATTGCACGACTTGATACATGCGACTGACAAGGCAGAGCATGTGCTCGAGGATCTGACTTTTGAGCAAATCACTTTGATCGAACAAACAATCCGAAGGATTAAAAAGAGAAAGCTCAGCTGCCAAAAGGAAGATGATGACGACTATGTACCCACACCAACAAGAAGAAGCTTGCCACGCACGGCTTCGACGCGTAACACTAACAGTCGACATGAGCCAACAGTGGAGATCCGCGACGGCATCGAGTGGGTTTCCTTTGTGTATTCTCACAACCGTGTACTCAAGCGCTACTCGATTCGAACGGATATTCAGACAGTCGCCTTGGATAGTTTGGATGAGCAATTCAAGTTAGATAACTGTGTACGTTATTATTTTTGTAGCTTATCAGATCAGAACATATAATCTCAGACCGTGCGGTGTATGCTCATATGGTTGATTTTATGATTAATTAGGTCTACCCCAGAGCACATTTGCCCAAAGAAACTTATCGTGGCAACCGATGGAACTATGAAACCGAGTGCAATCGGTTGGGGTGGAAGTTGGCATGGTTGAACAAGTCAGAAATTGCTGGTAAACGAGGACTCATTCAACGCGCTGTCGACTCATATCGCAATCGATCTCCTAGCATGCGATCGCGCCGCGTGGCACGTCAGGCAAAGTTACTCAACGGCACCCTCCGAAAGCGTAAACACCAACCTGCAGCGGCTTCGCCACCTTCCGCCACCTCCACCTGTATGGATGAAGAAATGGAAAACAGTATATCTGCTACCGAAAGGGAGCAATTGGAGCAGCAGTACGAGGAAGATCACATGGCGGTTACGTTTCCATCTACTCTAGCTGCTGCTACGGTAAAGTCAGCACATTCGCCAAAGACCCTGATAATGACAGACGACAATGAGGGGCGATATCGCATCAAAATTAACGTGGAGAACGTCGTACTCGAGGTGATTCCAGAAGAGTTCCGCAAAGTCAATTGTGTGTTCCCTCGGGCAATGACAACGGCCGAAGAACATTACAATGACAGACGACGATGGATTGAGGAGACCATGTGTAATGAATTAGGCTGGAAACTTGCATGGCTAAATCAACGCTATTTGGCCGGCAAAAAGAATCTGCTGCAACGCGCGATCGACATTTATCGCATCAAGTTTATGCCGGCGCTACAGCCGCGCAAGACCGCTGCTTCCGCTGCACCCCAGATGCCGCCAATTGTGGATACCAGCAGTCCTTCGTCACCTTCTAGTTGCTCATCGACGGCCGAATCCTCGCTGGACGAAGATCCAATGATGCTGCCAGCACAGTTCTTGTCGGCAGCAACGTCAGTACCCGCAGATTTTGCAACGTGCTTCGTCGACGACATGATGCTCAACATGGCAATAGAACCTTCGTTCGTGACACCACCACCATTTGCTCCCGCACAGATACCAATGGCAACAATAGAAGAGACTCCATTTGCGATGGATACAACATCATCTATCCCAACGCCCACCACAACTACCACAACCATATCCACCATGGAATCCGAGGATGACAAGTGGCTCAAGTTCGAACAGGAAGATTTCGGTGAATCTGCCTTTTTATCCTATGATGCTCTTTTCTAAAACCACATATCACACATTTCACTACTACACAAAAACTGCATTACTCACATAACTACATACGATCATATATTACTCTCATATATAGCCTTATATTTCCCCCACTCTTGTACATATAAACAAATCCCTCTTCTCAGTTGACTTTACCTCTCTCATCCATCCGTTCATCCATCCATTCATTCACTCATTGCTTGCTACATATTTCACTTGTAATATTCTTTGTTTCCCAACGTGCTCTAAGCACCTCTCCCTGATCTCTTTTTCTATTAATTTTCCGTACGTTGTTTTTTATTTACCTTATCTTAATTAGTAAAAAAGTTCCACTGTCAAGTATATTTGTGTTTTTCAGAATAAACTCATAATGGTCATTTGTTATTTTCATATACAGACAATAAGAATAAATGTTTGGGGGGGGGGTTGAGAAAGAAACAAGGAAGAGGGAAATAGGGTGGTGCGTGGGTATCAAGTTAAGTGGGAGGGTAACATATATTCACTAACTAAACAGAAAATAACTAGGTAAACGGATCAGATGAAGAGCGTGTCAGCCAATTTGTTCTGCAGATAGTAACACATCGTCCGGTGTCAAGGGAAAAATCATCTGCTGTTTTCACAAGCTGCGTTGCGTCTGTAAAGTCATAAGCAACACCAAGACATATTTCATTGATGTGCGGGAGGTTCTGCAAAAGATGCAGAACCACAGCCGGAGATATGTCTGGCTCCAGCCCACTGATATTGAGTGTTTCCAGTTGTGACATACTAACATCAACACCACCATCTATCCATGGACTAAATGCGTTATCGGTCAATAATCGGCATCCGGAAACGTCGACTTGTTTCAAATTCAGGCAATATCGAGTAAAAAGCTAGATACCAAAATAGTGATGCCACCCTTTTAGTCAATAGCAAGAGTGAAGAAAGCGAAGATTTTTAGAGCGCTTCGAATTTACCTGCACAACTTCGTCCGTCACCGAGAATTGATGCGCCAGTGACAATGTCTCGAGCGATTGACAGCGGATAGCAAGATGGATAAATCCTTGCTGGTCCACCAAGTTACACTCGCTCATGTCCAAATGAACAAGCGTATCTGCCGTAGCGCACGCCAGATTATACATGGGCTCGGCATTCAGAGTAGTTATATCGCGCATGCGTATTCGAGTGAGTCGAGTCTTTTTCTGACGTACTAGATGAGCTGCAAACTGGTTGAGCCGTGAGCCATCAAGGGCCTCGGAGCAGTGCTCCAGACCCAAATCTTGCAGTTTGTCGCATTGCTGAATGGCTGAAAGGATATTGTTATTGATGTCGGTCAAGCGGATACATTCAAGGCTATTGCTATGGCGGAGGATGACGGCGGAGAGAGCGTCCTGGTCGATCTTACCGCAGCCATAGAGGATCAGGGTCTCTAATGCAGGCGGAATGTGAAGCAGAGGACGAATGGCTTCGGTTGATAAGCAATAGCAATGCGAGAGATTAACATGACGCAGCCGCGAAGAGCTCTGCATGATCTGCTGGACAGCGTGGTCTTGCGCAGCCGCATAAGAAAAGTCGAGGCGAACCAGGTTCGGAAATTGGAACACATCAAAGAACTGCCGCTCAAAGTGCATCGTTCCTTTATCGTGGGGGTACCACCGAAAATGCTGGACTAGTTCTCGATAATCAAAGAACGGGATGCGCTGTTTAGAGCCGTGACGCCCTTCAAGCGCCTGTCGAACTCGTCGAAGGGTAACGTGTGTCCTCGGATTTAGCATGCGCCAAATTCGTGCACATGCCGTCGAGAAAAAGAGCTGGCATGTGAATGCAACGTTCAAAAGATCGTCAGGATCAACAAGATCAATGACCATTTTCGCAAGCTCTGGCATGTCGAGCGGGCTTGTCGACGAGTGGACACTCATTTAGCCATGTACTGACTTGTGTGCGAAAAGAGAGAAATACGACTGTAGCTTAAGATTGAGAGAGTGAGGGAAGAAGGAAAGGAGTAAGAAAGGAGACTGTGGAAAAGGTACACAGAGTAAAGATACATGTAATTCACTGGCAAGCCAGCAGAATTCTATTGGCGACCCCGAGATCCAAAATAACACCCGGCGGCGGTGAAGACTAAAATGCAGATATGCAACAGGCAAAGAAATCTATAAGAACTAATAGGAAGGAAAAGAGTGGAAAAAAAAAGTAAATAGCTATGTGCTTCTAATCTTCTGAAGGACTCATCCTCTGAAGGAAACAATGCCAAACACAATAGAAGTCAGCTAACAGCCAGTTTTATTTTTATTTTATGATACAGATGGGTAGCGTCACCGATTTCGTCGACGACGGGAGTACAAAAACCAAGGTGAGCTATATACCATTTTTGAATTTTTTCATATCTTTTCCTGTAACGAGTCCAGCAAACTTACACGTTCTTACCTGGCAGCATCAATTTACAAGACCACGACAACAGCCCGGGGGGGGGGGGTCAACAGCAATGGTCGTTCACAAGCAAGAGAAATTGACAACCAGCAAGAGCTGCCTTGTTTAACGGAGCATTCGACTGCTACTGATTTTCTGCTTTGCTCCTGGGCAGCATTCGGTGAATACTTGGAAACCAATACTGCAACAACTATCAATGACCTCACAGAATAGGGAAAAAAAGACATCGCCATGATACGTTCTATATTGAACGATTATTATGCTAATTGTCTTAAGCTGGTTTTCACAACAAGAACCAATGAGCGAACGCCATTCGCGGAGCATGTGCTCCCGATATTCAAGTACTTCGGCGCATGGACAAACCTCGTTGGGTTTTTATGGTAAGCAATATCATTTGGTATGGGTTAAAGTATGTGAAAACTGATTGTTCCAACGGTACTTTTGGGCTCCACGAATAGGTGTTAGATCGGCTCCAGCTCTCAAGAAAAACGTGATCATCTGCTTGTCCGTCCGATGGGCAAAAAAGTTGATGGAAGGAATCGCTTATGACTCGGCGAAATTAGAACGATTACTGGTAGAGTGCTCAGGGTATGTATTACAAACATTTCAGGTCTTAAAAAGCTGATTTGCAAGATAGAGACATAGTGAAATTCTGTCTTCTTAGGAATTGCTTGAGGAGCAAGATGAGCTCACTCAATTACGGATCAAGGAGCACGGCGGTGATGTGCTTGTCAAGGAAGACGACACGATATATGCCAACTTGAAACGCGTCACAAACAGCACTTTTTAATTTTACCAACAACATTATCATTCCTTCTTATATATCGTCTCTGGTGCATTACTTTTGTATACGCTTTGTTGATTGTAAATATGATTTAGTGTAGTTATAACGAAATTCTTTGCCATTATTAAATATTGTGGACATCTTAGTCATCGATGCGAAGTCGGGCACAAAGGGACAAAATTGCTGGGGCACTGTATATCATGTCTACCAAGAAGGTTGGCGGGGTATCTGTCCACGGTAGCCCGTCGATCCTCATCAACAAGACGGGCACCTAAAGCACTCTGAACAACGTAGGCACCTGCTCATGTGGACTTGTTCAATTGTTCTAGATTTATTGTAGAGCAATACTGTCTGTATTGACCAGAAGAGGCTCTACTGTCAACCATCACACATAGTGCACTCAGTCGTCCAAACTTACTTCGCTCCTCCCCATACAGTATTGTATTTACTCTTTCATTTATAAGCACCGCAAGGAAGCAACAAGGATGTAATGAAAAGCGCACCGTCATTATTCTTCTAATAAATTACATGAGTTTTAAACTACAGCAGTACCATATAAAAGCGTATGCACATTATATAATTTAATGTTTTTAGCGGTAGAAATACATATATCAGCTACCATATAATCTAGCACTTTCACGGTGGTAAGCTGTTATTTTCTCTCTTTAATACTCATGTACATAACCACTAAAATAGTATCAGTAGCACTATTATGTCAAATATCATGTAATGAGTACCGCTATCATATCATAAAATTTCCAAGTATCATAGTCGATGGTGCAAAAAAAAAGAATAAAGGACGGTACTCGTATGTCATCGTATGGTGCCATGCCTGACAACTAACGGATCTGAGGATACCCGGTGATTTTGTCTTTCAGGATGAACAAACGGTTATTTCAGGCATTCGCTATGCCATAGATGCGTGATTCAACAAGGATGTTGATCCGCGAGACTCGGTAACATCTTCACATATGTACTGAGGCTCAAGAAATGATGGTCGTATTTGCAGACAAGTAAAAGATCATGCCAATCATATTTAAGTTTTCCAAAATTTATCAAAGATGTCAATATTATAATGACGATGGTAGATAGAGTAGTAATGCTTTCAATTTAAATAACATGGGAGATAGCTAGTATTTTATTATACAGTAAAGGATGACAGTCGCACTATGTATGGTCTAAACAAAAGAACGGTCCGAGTTCTGAATTGGCATATATCGTGTCGTCTTTATTGACAAGTACATCACCGCCGTGCTCCTTGATCAGTAATTGAGTGAGCTCATCTTGCTCCTCAAGCAATTCCTAAGAAGACAGAATTTCAGTCTATCACATTCATTAACTTACTTCTGAAATAGCAGACGCATTTTTCACCTTCAATTTGAAAAGAAGTTCAAACACACGCTTCCATGTGTAACGACTTTGGTAGTCGCGCGGGACATCAGCGGATCGTAATTTAAATGAAAGACCATTTGCCTGAAGGCAGTAGGCTGGTTGACAGTAACGTGATTTTATCACCGACGCATTGTACAGAGAGTACGCGTCTTTTGTTGAATGTGTTCCATGATGCTGACTGCCGCTTCTTCATCTCGACATTCAAGCAATGATGGGAGCATTCCATTAGCTTTAATGTATCTTCTTCGGTGTGAGTACCATCGATCTCCCTAATATCATACATGACACATATATCAGCATGTAAATAAACCTGCGTTTTTTCACTATGCCTCAATCTTTCAAATTAGCTTATTAGCGAACTTAAATGTTTGTACTACATACCCTGAGCACTCTACAAGAATTCTTTCTAGTTTAGCAGAATTGAACCCAATTCCATCCATAACATTTTTTTGTGAATTGGATCCAATTTCACACCTATTCATGGAATCCAGAAATACTGTTAGAACAATCAGCTTTTACTTCAACCCATACCAAAAGGTATTGCTTACCATAAAAACCCAACGAGGTTTGTCCATGCACCGAAGTACTTGAATATCGGGAGCACATGCTCCACGAAAGGCATTCGCTCATTGGTTCTTGTTATGAAAACCAGCTTAAGACAATTAGCATAATAATCGTTCAATATAGAACGTATCATGGCGATGTCTTTTTTTCCCTGTTCTGTGAGGTCATTGATAGTTGTTGCAGTATTGGTTTCCAAGTATTCACCGAATGCTGCCCAGGAGCAGTTGAGCGCATTTGTTAGATACTCTTTTGCGGCGGAATGCTTTGTTAGATATTTTAATTCTTGCTGGCTGTCAATGTTTTCTTAGAATTCTTTTTCTACAAGAGCTGGAACCAGCACAGATGGATCATCACTTCTTAGGGCGATGATAAAGTGCCCGTCAATTTTTGAGCGGTGGCGATATACTAAGAGTTTTAGTTTTTTTTTATTTTTATGGATAGTAAGAATATTATAGGTAACAAAGATTTTATAGTTTGTAAGATTATTTTCTAAAATTAAAACTATTTTATTTTATCATAAAAACAAATTGAATTTTTTTTAATATAAAAATAATAACAATGGATATTAATAAATTGATTACCGCTGAAGTAAATTCTATACTTGTAATGCATTGGGCTTTTTTAAATTATAATTGGCCCATCATTAATAATAAGTATAAACATAGAACAGAAATAAAATATATCAAGTACATTGATATTATTAAAAAAAATTACTAGAAAAATTAGGATATATTGCAGTCTTTTTCTTTTTGGTTGTATTATATACTAATAAAGAATATCCTGCTCCTTATTTTGAAGTAGAAAAAGGTTTATTTTTATTATACTATTTAGTATCTAGTATTTCAGGAAAAGATGATATTGATAAATTTATTCCTCAAAGTTCCTTTTTTAATTTTTATAAAAAAGTTTGGATAGATGAAGAAAATTATAAAAGAATAAATAAAATAGTAAATGATGCATTGGATAACATGTTTTCAAATATAAAATTAAGAATTTTATCCACCCATAAATATAATCCAGAATTGTTTAAACACATAACATTGATTATCGACAGTCATGATCCTAGAATAAATTATAGCGACACAGAAATTAAACGTAGCAGATTATATAGTTATAAATTTAAGAAAAATGGATTAAGAACTCAATTTGTTAGTGATATAAATGATATGATTATTTATACTTCTAAAAGTGATTATTGTTCAGATAGCTCTGATAGTAGTATGTTCTTGAATATGAAATTATATAGAAAACTTAATAATAAAGATACTATTGCAGTTGATGGTGGTTACACTTTATTTTTAAAATATTTTGTAGATTTATCAGTAACTAAAGGTTATAATTTTACTGATGATAATTTTGTGAATCCTATTAGAAAAAATCCTGGTGAAAACTTATCAATTACAGAAGACTATTTTAACAAAACATTTGGAAGTTTCAGAAGTAAAATTGAAAACCAATTTTCAGCAATAGGTAATAAATTTCATAGATTTAATAATAACAAATCAGTTGTGAAAATGGATAATGTAAAGTTTTATAATTTACAATTTAAGGTTGCTTGTTTATTAAAAAATATACATAAATTTTGTGAGTTATATAATGTACCAACTATGCCACATCATAAGTTATGGGAAACTGAGAACTTTGATTTTCCTATTGAAAGAAAATTAATAGATATTGTTGTTAGTAATGAAAAGTAAAATATAAATAAATTAAATAAAATGCTTGAATTACAAAGTAGTTTCTTAACTATGGATATATCGGATACTCCTATAATAGATAATGATTATTCAGGTGATGAAATTAATAGTGATGCTAGTAATTCGAGTGATGATTATAAAAAAAGTAAAGAATTATCAAAGAAAAGAAAAATTAAAGGTAAAGGAAAACAAAGAGGATACAAATCTTATGAAATTGAAGCAATTGTTACTCATAAAATAGAAAATGAAGTATATCACTTTTTAGTTAAATGGAAAGATTATTCAGAAAGTGAAAATACTTGGTTAACTATTGATAACTTTAATGAAAAGGCAATGCTAAAAGAATACATTGAAAATAATAATCTTAGTTTACTTCAAATTAATTTCTCTAATATAACTTTATTACCATCTTTAAAGATACTATACTCTACCTTATATATTTAAAGAGGATAAACTCCTTTATTTTTTTAGTTTTATAATGAATAAAGTCAGCTGCTATTATTATTGCATTATCTTGTTTATAATATCTACAAATTTAATTATTCCACCATTGCAAACATAAATTTTTTTCATTTTTCTTTTTTCAACTTTTTTTATATCTTTTTTATGCCCATATTTGCTTATAATAACACAGGGTAATTCTGGTTTTTTAATTTTTTTTGATCTTTTTTATTTCTTTTTTTTATTATATGCTTTTTACTATATTTACAGCAAAGATAATCAGGCTTTTGAACCTTCTAAATTAGTATTGATTTTTTTGTGACACATATATCCTTTTTTCTTTCCACGTTTATGTACATATGTACATATATTATTACTACTATTCAAATACCAAAAGTGATTACTTTCAACATCTTGCATTTTTTCTTTTATTTTTTTTCCATCATTTTTTTTTAATTTTCTTTAGTTAGGTTATCTGTACCTATAAGTATCTCAGAATTTAATAAGACCATTTTAGTTTTTACTTATAGATTGGATAGTTATTATTTTTATATTAAGAAAAATTTAATTTTTTTTATATGTAAAAATTAATTATATGCACGATTTGAAACTCCGAAATACTTAAAACTTTATAAATTTTAAAAAAAATTATAGGTTATAAAAATTTTATTGCTACGGATATACCTGCTATCTCATTTTTTTCATTATCACTATTAAATATTGAGCAGTCACTATTGTTGACTCTCGGGCTGCTGTTGTGATCTTGTAGATTCATGCTTCCAGGTAAGAACGTGTAGGAGTGTTTTCCTCGCTTAACATTGGCCAACTCAATCTGTTCATCTACTATATGTATATAAATTTAAATGTAATCATAAGTTTTGAATTTCTGATTTTATCGATTCAATTATGTACTCACCACTTACTTCGATATCCAATCTTCGTTTATCCTAAACATATTGTCTGTGGTATTTGTGAATAGCCAATGCCTTTACTTACTCCCAGAGCAAACACGTTTTTGGTGATATTCGAGCAAGAGTTATATGTGTCATTGTTATCGCCTGTAACATTTATTACGGTGGACGGACCTGCTGAGGAAGGTGATGCCGCTCTTGACTTTCCAACATACTTCTCAAAAAACTATAGAGATAAAGGAATCGCGTTAGGTATTGTTTTTGTCTAGAGCAATTCTTTATATATAGTGGTTCATGCAGACCTTGAGATCCTCCAAGATTTCGCGTATCTTGCCCTTCGCTCCTCTTTTCGACTTCAAATCGTCATCATTCAAATCCTTTTTTATCACACCACAAATGTCAACGCTGCCACCGAGGTCTTGTTCATATACGGAATATGCTTTACGAAACAACCAGTCTTTGACTGGTATTCGGGCAAAATAGTGTTTGTAGTTTTGGCTGTTGGTGTCCATGATAACAAGTGTGAAGGTGAAGAAGGTGACTGTTTTGACCAGCTGACTGTTTTGACAATTTGCTTATTCTCTAGATCCTTTAGCAAACCTAAATTATCTTCAACACCACGCTTACAATCGATCGAGCTGCTATGGTCAACCAGTGCACAGTTTGCCCTGTGGCTATCCTTGCTGAACTGACGTGGAATTCGTTTATGTCGCTTGCACTCACCCGTCATTATATGGCACGTGTGTGATTGTAGTAGTTCTCTACTTCCATGCTTCATTGACCCGGTTCACGTCACTTGGCTTGCTGGCGACCTCCTGCAGGCCATCGTTGGGTTTGGTATAAACATGCTTACTCTGCATTGGATCTCGCCTGGTCAATGTTTACAAGGTAGTGTATAACATTCTGTTTTACTCTGCTATCGGTCAATGAGAATCTATTTCATATCAATGACGCATTTTCGTATCCATATATTAGACTCGGTTCCCGTTCAACACAATGCTTACAAATCGATCGGGCCGCTATGGTCAACCAGTCCATGATTTGCTCCTCGGTAAGGTATAATTAACTTTAGATATTTCAACGTTACATACTGTATGTGGTTGGTTTATTCAAAGTGTGTACAAGCTATTAAAACTTTTAAATTTTTCCCTCTAAAAAAGCTAGGATGATGATGTCATCTTTGGTATTAGTACGGTGGTACTATCGAGGGCAAGGTTATCAACAAATCGAGATAGGATGACTTAAACCAGGTCAAGTGCTGGAGGAACACTGCAGTGATGTGCTTGTCAATAAAGACGACACGATATATGCCAATTCAGAACTTGGACCGTTCCTTTGTTCAGACCATACATAGTGCGAATGTCATCCTTTACTGTATATTAAAATACTAGCTATCTCGCATGTAATTTAAATTGAAAGCATTACTACTCTATCTACCATCGTCATTATAATATTGACATCTTTATTAAATTTTGGAAAACTTGAATATGATTGGCATGATCTTTTACTTGTCTGCAAATACGACCATCATTTCTTGAGCCTCAGTACATATGTGAAGATGTTACCAAGTCTCGCGGATCAACATCCTTGTTGAATCACGCATCTATGGCATAGCGAATGCCTGAAATAACCGTTTGTTCATCCTGAAAGACAAAATCACCAGGTATCCTCAGATCCGTTAGTTGTCAGGCATGGCACCATACGATGACATACGAGTACCGTCCTTTATTCTTTTTTTTTGCACCATCGACTATGATACTTGGAAATTTTATGATATGATAGCGGTACTCATTACATGATATTTGACATAATAGTGCTACTGATACTATTTTAGTGGTTATGTACATGAGTATTAAAGAGAGAAAATAACAGCTTACCACCGTGAAAGTGCTAGATTATATGGTAGCTGATATATGTATTTCTACCGCTAAAAACATTAAATTATATAATGTGCATACGCTTTTATATGGTACTGCTGTAGTTTAAAACTCATGTAATTTATTAGAAGAATAATGACGGTGCGCTTTTCATTACATCCTTGTTGCTTCCTTGCGGTGCTTATAAATGAAAGAGTAAATACAATACTGTATGGGGAGGAGCGGAGTAAGTTTGGACGACTGAGTGCACTATGTGTGATGGTTGACAGTAGAGCCTCTTCTAGTCAATACAGACAGTATTGCTCTACAATAAATCTAGAACAATTGAACAAGTCCACATGAGCAGGTGCCTACGTTGTTCAGAGTGCTTTAGGTGCCCGTCTTGTTGATGAGGATCGACGGGCTACCGTGGACAGATACCCCGCCAACCTTCTTGGTAGACATGATATACAGTGCCCTAGCAATTTTGTCCCTTTGTGCCCGACTTCGCGTCGATGACTAGCACCGCGCGAAAAGTCCAATATCAAGGGCTTTTAAAAGACCTTGATATTTGTATATAAAGAGGCAAGGTGGGCCTCCACAGAAGGTGGGGGTTTTTGGAGATTGGATGCGGTAGTTATGCATGAAGTATTCTGTTTGTGTATGTAAATTTACTATATTGGTACAAAAAGTTCCCAGTATATGCAATAGCTGCAAGAACAGAACCTCATGTTAGTTACTCAACTACTACATCAGATGAAGCACTCCGAGTGTATGCTTTGGCTACCAAGAGAAGTCTTTTATGAGTTTTCTTTCACATACACCAGTATGCACCATTCGATTATCTAAAAAATGACAGGTCTCGCACTACCACTGTTCTGCATCATCTTCATTAATCCCCCTACAAACCCTTGCATCAAAAGATCATATGTACTTTCTATAGTGCTGTCTTACAAACATATACAGAGTAGCCAAAAATGCCGCTCTTGTATACATAATTGATATCATGCTGAAACCAATTGGATCTAAAAAAGGATGTTATGATGCATTTTATATATACAAACATTCTCATCGCGTATTACAAGGCAGCACATGTTTTACGATGCTGATTGAATGTGTTTATCTTTCATACTGTTGTAATTGACGATTGCAATCAAGATGAGGTTCATAAAAGTAAAAGTATGGTAATAAAGTTGCACAATATAGAATGCGTTGAGGGAGTAATCAATGGTCTCAGTTGATCCTCTTTTCTGCATATATACTTAGACTGCTTCCATGCATTATTTCTTAAACTTCCTTTTTTTCTGCATGGCCTGTTACTTTTCACTATGGTCATGGCTTTTGCACAGGCCACTACTTTCTACAACGCTTTAATATTCAGTACTAAGGGAACGCCAAGTGGATACAGCTTCGTCATGCCTTCATAACCTCAGGTGTAAGGTGGTAGGTAAAGTTGGTGTACAGAAAGATGGATGAAGTATCAGTCAGTGGAATTGACGTGCTACTTGCATAATCTGTTACAAATGTTTGTATTGGATTTTGTGAGTATGCATGTGATGAGTACTTTTTGAAAGTTTTTTTATTTGGTTCACTGAAATACCTTTCTCTTCCTCCTCCTTCTTCGATTTTTACTTATGGTCCTATTGGAAGGTGATCCTCTTGGCTCTTATCCTTTCCTTACATTTCCTACGACCTATATTGCTAATACTAGTGCACGCCTTCACTATACCATTTCCTACAACAAAGTTCGTACTTTATGCCTTTTGAAGCTGCCGTCGCTGCCAAATGTTATATACTAGCTAGAAGAGTGTAAGTTTCTCTTTTTTTTAAGTATAACTATATATACCATTTATCCATAACCCTGACTACCTACAATGTACCATTCCTCTCACCGTGCCGTATGTATACTACGAACTTATTCATGCTTTGCTAATGTTTCCTAACGTGATGAAATGGAGTGCTACTATTATGGTTGACTCATATGGACGGTAAGGATCAAGGCCACATAGGTATGTATATCTTTGTTAGTGCTTTTTTCTTATGACATATAACGAGCTTCGTTATCTCCACACTACTGGTATATATCAAACTTCTCCTTTCGCGGCCGGTCTTAACTCCTTCATCCTGTGAATAATGCATTCTGGATTCTTCACTAACAATCTTCAATGTATCTTTTAGGTATGTCATCTTCAAAATCGTCTATGAACATCTCCTTCTGCACTGTTTTTGTTTTCACTTATAAATTGACTCAACATGCATCTTTCCATAGTAGGATCGCTGTCCTTTGCACTAGCTCTTTTCAACTACAGCCTTCCTTTTAAAATCATCACATAACGTAGACTTACATTTGATGACGTTCTTTAATGTTCTATAAAGCATAATCTTGTACTCGATTTTTTATACAAATATAATAATAAAGACGGTTGTGAACACCATAATAATATATATATTAGACCATGAATATAAAAACCAATAGCATGCTTTGTCCATTTACTATATGTGTAATATAAAGAACGAAAATATGCAATGCGTAATCCTTCTTTTTACGAACCTACTACAGAAGGCACCTGGTCCATATGCAATGTATGGTAAGACCGTTATCGACATCTACATGCATGATGTAATCAAATCATAAGCTTGGGGGACTATATGCATATAAAAATATCAAGGTGTAAAAAAACCTTAATATTTACTCGAAAAGCTGAATATCAAGGTGTTTGAAAACATCTTGATATTTTATAATAAAGCTGTATATCAAGATAATATCAAGCTTTTTTCTACCCCTTGATATTCCCCTGCAAGCCCAGTGTAGGATGTCCACAATATTTAATAATGGCACAAAATTTCGTTATAACTATATTAAATCATATTTACAATCAACAAAGCGTATACAGAAGTAATGCACCAGAGAAGATATATAAGAAGGGATGATTGTTGGTAGAATTAAGAAGTGCTGTTTGTGACGCGTTTCAAGTTGGCATATATAGTGTCGCCTTTCTTGACAAGTACATCACCGCTGTGCTCCTTGATCAGTAATTGAGTGAGCTCATCTTGCTCCTCAAGCAATTCCTAAGAAGACAGAATTTCAGTCTATCACATTCATTAACTTACTTCTGAAATAGCAGATGCATTTTTTACCTTCAATTTGAAAAGAAGTTCAAACACACGCTTTCATGTGTAACGACTTTGGTAGTTGCACAGGACGTCAGCAGATCGTAATTCAATAAAAGACCATTTGCCTGAAGGTAGTAGGCTAGTTGACAGTAACGTGATTTTATCACCGACGCATTGTACAGAGAGTATGGGGGACATCCAACTCCAATTAGATATTAGATAATACTATTGGCTGTAAGAAATCTATTGGCTATAAAAATCCAAATTATACAAAAAATTGAATTTTGTGTATATATAAAAATAATTGGTAAGAAAGGAATGCCAGGTATGAATTCACATTATGTTATATACCAGTTGAAGAAAATGCTGTAAATAGTACTGAATTTATAGCAAGATAATGAATATAGGTTTCGAGAGCATTTAATAGAAATGTTATCAGAAAACTATTAATTTATACTAAGAAATAAATTTCAAACTCAATTACTTTTTTGACAAAAATTGAATTTTTGTATTTGAAAAAAGAAATTGTTTCAAAGATTCAATAAAAATGTTGCATTAAATGAATTCCTCCCAATCAACCATATCCAATTACGTAATGATCTTAACAAAGAATTAGATGTATTCATGGAAAATGAATTGGATTCTTACATTAATAAAAATATTGTAGAAAAATTAAAAATGAAATTACAAAATAAAATAAAGTCATTGTTTTCAACAGACTACTTTTTATACTTGAGCATGAATAATGATTTTTGTACCCATAAATTTAAAAAAGGAAAACGTGATGGTTAGTTTTGTGGTAGAAAAATCAGAACAAATTTACCTGATGGTAAAAAGGATTACCTTTGCTGTCAACATAGTAAGCTTCATATTCCTAAAAATAAAAAATTTGTTGTTTATAAATCTAATAACACTAAAGATGAGAAAATTGAAAAAAAAGAAAACAAGAAAGAGAAAAAAACTAAACCTATTAAAGCTATTATAGGAAACCCATTTTATTTATGTTTCAATTCAATCATTCCTTAAATATAATCAATATTTATAAATAATATGGTATCAATGATACAGGATTTTGAATCCAATCCCGGACACGGGCTCAAAACTTTTCGCGAACGGGATTTTTTTTTCGCTCATGGGATTTTTTCTTTTGGTTTACGGGATTTACTATTTCGTTCGCGGGCTTTCTTTTTCGCCAATGAGATTTTCCATTTGGCCAACGGCGTTTTGACTTGGCCAACAGCATTATATTTCGCTAATGGCCCCTTTTTTCACTAACGGCATTTTCACTTGGTCAACGGCCCTCTTTTTCGCTAACGGCATTACTAATTTGCTTGCAGCAGTTTATTTCGCCAACGGCATTGTCACTTGGACAACGGCCCTCATTTGGCTCACAGGATTAATGTTTCGCCCATGGTACTGTCGTTTGGCTAGCAGCATTTCAATTATTAGTCACTGCATTCTGCATCTTCTACTTAATTCAAGCAAAGATGCTTTGTTACTGCGTATAATTTCAGTTTCGAGTTTATAGCTTTTGGCGTTTGACAGAAATGAAGCCTGCTATTGCCATTTACATTTAACTACAGTAGTACAAAAACGGAAGAGCAAGATTCTAAGACTGACAGTGTTAGCCAGTGAGCGATCATTAGAAGAGTTGGCTCGAAAAGAAAGCTAGAAATAGTCATTTCAACCCATTCTGTTGTCTATGTTTATTGAACGTATTTGGTACGGATATAAGTAAAAACGTATGTTGTATTTGGAATCAAAAGCTTAAACGAAGATGTTGAATATGCCTTAACTAAATAAAAGAAAACTGTAAGCGAAACAATAATCTTGTGAGCCAAATGAGGGGCCATTGTCCAAATGACAATGCCGTTGGCGAAATAAACTGCTGCAAGCAAATTAGTAATGTCGTTAGCGAAAAAGAGGGCCGTTGACCAAGTGAAAATGCCGTTAGTGAAAAAAGGGGCCATTAGCGAAATATAATGCTGTTGGCCAAGTCAAAACGCCGTTGGCCAAATGGAAAATCTCATTGGCGAAAAAGAAAGCCCGCGAACGAAATAGTAAATCCCGTAAACCAAAAGAAAAAATCCCATGAGCGAAAAAAAAATCCCGTTCGCGAAAAGTTTTGAGCCCGTGTTCGGGATTGGATTCAAAATCCTGTATATTACCCAGAGTATGCAATTTTATAATATACCAAGATTATGCTTATTGATATATTCCTTCAATAAATCCTTTTGATAGAACTTATCAATTGATAACCAACTGTTATCATCAGCACTATATCCAACCTATTTTACTTCAAAAAAATATGTACCATTTTCAGTTTTATGCCTAATAATCTCTTCTATTTTATATGATGCCATTGCTCGTTGTTTCCCTTTATTTCGCTTTATTTTTTTACTACGCTCATTAAATCTTGGAACATCATCATTATCACTATTACTCTGATTTGAATTATTATCAGATTCATTATCAACAATCATTTCTTCATTTGATATAGCCATATCAAGCAGGTCATTTTGCAATCTGATCATTTTATCTAGTTTATCTTTATTTTGTCTATCATTGCTGACCACTATATCAATTAGTTTATGCTCTACTGGAAAATTAAAATCATTACTGTGCCATAGTTTATAGTGTGGTAAAATAGGAATATTGAACATTTCTACAATTTTGTTATATTTTTTAATAAACAAGCTACACAAAATTGCAGATTATAGTATTTTATGTTATCCATTTTAACAACTGACTTGTTATTATTGAATCGGCAGAATGTATTCCCAATTTCTGAAAATTGATTCTCAACTTTTGTCCTAAAACTTCCAAATGTCTTATTAAAATGATCCTCAGTAATCGTTAAGGGCTCATTTACATTTTTACGTATAGGGTATACAAAATTATCATGGCTAAAGTTATATCCTTTTTCATTAGCAAGCTCTGTAAATTGCGTGATAAATAAAGTATATCCACCATCAACTGCCATTATGTCATTCTCATGTATATATTTAAATAATTTCATGTTTAAAAACATGCTACCATCTGAGCTATCAGAACAAAAGTCACTTTTAGAAGTATAAATAATCATATCATTCATATCACTAACAAACTGGGTACGTATTCTATTCTTCTTAAATTTATAAGAATACATTCTTTGAAAGTGGTCAATTTCAGTATCTACATAGTTAATTCTTGAATCATGGCCATCCAATACAAGTGTTACATGTTTAAATAAGTCGGGATTATGCTTTCTAGCAGATAGAATATGTAATTTGATAGATGAAAACATGTTATTCATTGAATCATTTACTATTTTGTTGATTCGTTTATAGTTGTCCTCATCTATCCAAAACTTTTTATAAAATGTATGAAATGTGCTATGTGGTAAGTATTTTTCAAATTTTTCACTACATACTCCAGAGACTAAATGATATAATAAAAACAATCCTTTTTCAATTTCAAAGTAAGGTCCGGGATATTCCTTGTTTGTATATAAAACTACTAGAAAATAAAATACAGCAACATAACCTAATTTACATAATAATTCATCCTTAATTTTTTCTATGAATTTAATATGTCTCAAATCAGTTCTATGTTTATATTTATTATGTACAGTAGGCCAATTCCAATCTAGGAATTGCCAATAATTTGCAATAATTGAGTTTACTTCATTTGTAATCAGTAGTGTATAGTTTGTTGTATCCATTGGGTCGTTCTTTATTTATATTATGGATTTTCAATTTTTATAATCATTGAATACATGATTTTGGTCACATGATGTCATAAAATTGATAAAATATCAAAATGGATGATATAATTTAATATGGCAGCAAGCAATTTATTAGATTTATCAAAAACTATTGTAAATTTATAGCCAATTTGGTACTGCACATCCCACTATGCGTATTTTGTTGAATGTGTTCCATGATGCTGACTGCTGCTTCTTCATCTCGACTTTCAAGCAATGGTGGGAGCATTCCATTAGCTTTAATGTATCTTCTTTGGTGTGAGTACCATCGATCTCCCTAATATCATACATGACACATATATCAGCATGTAAATAAACCCGCGTTTTTTCACTATGCCTCAATCTTTCAAATTAGCTTATTAGCGAACTTAAATGTTTGTACTATATACCCTGAGCACTCTGCAAGAATTCTTTCTAGTTTAGTAGAATTGAACCCAATTCCATCCATAACATTTTTTTGTGAATTGGATCCAATTTCACACCTATTCATGGAATCCAGAAATACCGTTAGAACAATCAGCTTTTACTTCAACCCATACCAAAAGGTATTGCTTACCATAAAAACCCAACGAGGTTTGTCCATGTACCGAAGTACTTGAATATCGGGAGCACATGCTCCATGAAAGGCGTTCGCTCATTGGTTCTTGTTGTGAAAACCAGCTTAAGACAATTAGCATAATAATCGTTCAATATAGAATGTATCATGGCGATGTCTTTCTTTCCCTGTTCTGTGAGGTCATTGATAGTTGTTGCAGTATTGGTTTCCAAGTATTCACTGAATGCTGCCCAGGAGCAGTTGAGCGCATTTGTTAGATACTCTTTTGCGGCGGAATGCTTTGTTAGATATTTTAATTCTTGCTGGCTGTCAATGTTTTCTTAGAATTCTTTTTCTACAAGAGCTGGAACCAGCACAGATGGATCATCACTTCTTAGGGCGATGATAAAGTGCCTGTTAATTTTTGAGCAGTGGCGATATACTAATAGTTTTAGTTTTTTTTATTTTTATGGATAGTAAGGATTTTATAGTTTGTAAGATTATTTTCTAAAATTAAAACTATTTTATTTTATCATAAAAACAAATTGAATTTTTTTTAATATAAAAATAATAACAATGGATATTAATAAATTGATTACCGCTGAAGTAAATTCTATACTTGTAATGCATTGGGCTTTTTTAAATTATAATTGGCCCATCATTAATAATAAGTATAAACATAGAACAGAAATAAAATATATCAAGTACATTGATATTATTAAAAAAAATTACTAGAAAAATTAGGATATATTGCAGTCTTTTTCTTTTTGGTTGTATTATATACTAATAAAGAATATCCTGCTCCTTATTTTGAAGTAGAAAAAGGTTTATTTTTATTATACCATTTAGTATCTGGTATTTCAGGAAAAGATGATATTGATAAATTTATTCCTCAAAGTTCCTTTTTTAATTTTTATAAAAAAGTTTGGATAGATGAAGAAAATTATAAAAGAATAAATAAAATAGTAAATGATGCATTGGATAACATGTTTTCAAATATAAAATTAAGAATTTTATCCACCCATAAATATAATCCAGAATTGTTTAAACACATAACATTGATTATCGACAGTCATGATCCTAGAATAAATTATAGCGACACAGAAATTAAACGTAGCAGATTATATAGTTATAAATTTAAGAAAAATGGATTAAGAACTCAATTTGTTAGTGATATAAATGATATGATTATTTATACTTCTAAAAGTGATTATTGTTCAGATAGCTCTGATAGTAGTATGTTCTTGAATATGAAATTATATAGAAAACTTAATAATAAAGATACTATTGCAGTTGATGGTGGTTACACTTTATTTTTAAAATATTTTGTAGATTTATCAGTAACTAAAGGTTATAATTTTACTGATGATAATTTTGTGAATCCTATTAGAAAAAATCCTGGTGAAAACTTATCAATTATATAAGACTATTTTAACAAAACATTTGGAAGTTTCAGAAGTAAAATTGAAAACCAATTTTCAGCAATAGGTAATAAATTTCATAGATTTAATAATAACAAATAAGTTGTGAAAATGGATAATGTAAAGTTTTATAATTTACAATTTAAGGTTGCTTGTTTATTAAAAAATATACATAAATTTTGTGAGTTATATAATGTACCAACTATGCCACATCATAAGTTATGGGAAACTGAGAACTTTGATTTTCCTATTGAAAGAAAATTAATAGATATTGTTGTTAGTAATGAAAAGTAAAATATAAATAAATTAAATAAAATGCTTGAATTACAAAGTAGTTTCTTAACTATGGATATATCGGATACTCCTATAATAGATAATGATTATTCAGGTGATGAAATTAATAGTGATGCTAGTAATTCGAGTGATGATTATAAAAAAAGTAAAGAATTATCAAAGAAAAGAAAAATTAAAGGTAAAGGAAAACAAAGAGGATACAAATCTTATGAAATTGAAGCAATTGTTACTCATAAAATAGAAAATGAAGTATATCACTTTTTAGTTAAATGGAAAGATTATTCAGAAAGTGAAAATACTTGGTTAACTATTGATAACTTTAATGAAAAGGCAATGCTAAAAGAATACATTGAAAATAATAATCTTAGTTTACTTCAAATTAATTTCTCTAATATAACTTTATTACCATCTTTAAAGATACTATACTCTACCTTATATATTTAAAGAGGATAAACTCCTTTATTTTTTTAGTTTTATAATGAATAAAGTCAGCTGCTATTATTATTGCATTATCTTGTTTATAATATCTACAAAGTTAATTATTCCACCATTGCAAACATAAATTTTTTTCATTTTTCTTTTTTCAACTTTTTTTATATCTTTTTTATGCCCATATTTGCTTATAATAACACAGGGTAATTCTGGTTTTTTAATTTTTTTTGATCTTTTTTATTTCTTTTTTTATTATATGCTTTTTACTATATTTATAGCAAAGATAATCAGGCTTTTGAACCTTCTAAATTAGTATTGATTTTTTTGTGACACATATATCCTTTTTTCTCTCCACGTTTATGTACATATGTATATACATTATTACTACTATTCAAATACCAAAAGTGATTACTTTCAACATCTTGCATTTTTTCTTTTATTTTTTTTCCATCATTTTTTTTTATTTTCTTTAGTTAGGTTATCTGTACCTATAAGTATCTCAGAATTTAATAAGACCATTTTAGTTTTTACTTATAGATTGGATAGTTATTATTTTTATATTAAGAAAAATTCAATTTTTTTTATATGTAAAGATTAATTATATGCACGATTTGAAACTCCGAAATACTTAAAACTTTATAAATTTTAAAAAAAATTATAGGTTATAAAAATTTTATTGCTACAGATATACCCGCTATCTCATTTTTTTCATTATCACTATTAAATATTGAGCGGTCACTATTATTGACTCTCGGGCTGCTGTTGTGATCTTGTAGATTCATGCTTCCAGGTAAGAACGTGTAGGAGTGTTTTCCTCTCTTAACATTGGCCAACTCAATCTGTTCATCTACTATATGTATATAAATTTAAATGTAATCATAAGTTTTGAATTTCTGATTTTATCGATTCAATTATGTACTCACCACTTACTTCGATATCCAATCTTCGTTTATCCTAAACATATTGTCTGTGGTATTTGTGAATAGCCAATGCCTTTACTTACTCCCAAAGCAAACACGTTTTTGGTGATATTCGAGCAAGAGTTATATGTGTCATTGTTATCGCCTGTAACATTTATTACGGTGGACGGACCTGCTGAGGAAGGTGATGCCGCTCTTGACTTTCCAACATACTTCTCAAAAAACTATAGAGATAAAGGAATAGCGTTAGGTATTGTTTTTGTCTAGAGCAATTCTTTATATATAGTGGTTCATGCAGACCTTGAGATCCTCCAAGATTTCGCGTATCTTACCCTTCGCTCCTCTTTTCGACTTCAAATCGTCATCATTCAAATCCTTTTTTATCACACCACAAATGTCAACGCTGCCACCGAGGTCTTGTTCATATACGGAATATGCTTTACGAAACAACCAGTCTTTGACTGGTATTCGGGCAAAATAGTGTTTGTAGTTTTGGCTGTTGGTGTCCATGATAACAAGTGTGAAGGTGAAGAAGGTGACTGTTTTGACCAGCTGACTGTTTTGACAATTTGCTTATTCTCTAGATCCTTTAGCAAACCTAAATTATCTTCAACACCACGCTTACAATCGATCGAGCTGCTATGGTCAACCAGTGCACAGTTTGCCCTGTGGCTATCCTTGCTGAACTGACGCGGAATTCGTTTATGTCGCTTGCACTCACCCGTCATTATATGGCACGTGTGTGATTGTAGTAGTTCTCTACTTCCATGCTTCATTGACCCGGTTCACGTCACTTGGCTTGCTGGCGACCTCCTGCGGGCCGTCGTTGGGTTTGGTATAAACAGGCTTACTTTGCATTGGATCTGCCTGCGCACTCGCCTGATCGATGTTTACAAGGTCATGTATAATACCCCGTCTTACTCTGCTATCGGTCAATGAGAATCTATTTCATATCAATGACGCATTTTCGTATCCATATATTAGACTCGGTTCCCGTTCAACACAATGCTTACAAATCGATTGGGCCGCTATGGTCAACCAGTCCATGATTTGCTCCTCGGTAAGGTATAATTAACATTAAATATTACAACGATACATACTGTATGTGGTTGGTCTGTTCAAAGTGTGTACAAGCTATTAAAACTTTCAAATGTTTCCAAAAAAAGCTAGGATGATGATGCCATCTTTGGTATTGGTACGGTGCTACTATCGAGGGCAAGGTTATCAACAAATCGAGATAGGATGACTTAAACCAGGTCAAGTGCTGGAGGAACACTGCAGTGATGTGCTTGTCAAGAAAGACGACACTATATATGCCAATTCAGAACTCGGACCGTTCTTTTGTTTAGACCATACATAGTGCGACTGTCATCCTTTACTGTATATTAAAATACTAGCTATCTCGCATGTAATTTAAATTGAAAGCATTACTACTCTATCTACCATCGTCATTATAATATTGACATCTTTATTATATTTTGGAAAACTTGAATATGATTGGCATGATCTTTTACTTGTCTGCAAATACGACCATCATTTCTTGAGCCTCAGTACATATGTGAAGATGTTACCGAGTCTCGCGGATCAACATCCTTGTTGAATCACGCATCTATGGCATAGCGAATGCCTGAAATAACCGTTTGTTCATCCTGAAAGACAAAATCACCAGGTATCCTCAGATCCGTTAGTTGTCAGGCATGGCACCATACGATGACATACGAGTACCGTCCTTTATTCTTCTTTTTTTTGCACCATCGACTATGATACTTGGAAATTTTTTGATAGCGGTACTCATTACATGATATTTGACATAATAGTGCTACTGATACTATTTTAGTGGTTATGTACATGAGTATTAAAGAGAGAAAATAACAGCTTACCACCGTTAAAGTGCTAGATTTTATGGTAGCTGATATATGTATTTCTACCGCTAAAAACATTAAATTATATAATGTGCATACGCTTTTATATGGTACTGCTGTAGTTTAAAACTCATGTAATTTATTAGAAGAATAATGACGGTGCGCTTTTTATTACATCCTTGTTGCTTCCTTGCGGTGCTTATAAATGAAAGAGTAAATACAATACTGTATGGGGAGGAGCGAAGTAAGTTTGGACGACTGAGTGCACTATGTGTGATGGTTGACAGTAGAGCCTCTTCTGGTCAATACAGACAGTATTGCTCTACAATAAATCTAGAACAATTGAACAAGTCCTACGGACACTTTATTCCAAGCTCTGCGCAGTCGCTCTCAAATTAAATGCCATCCTTCACCACAGCCACATGAGCAGGTGCCTACGTTGTTCAGGGTGCTTTAGGTGCCCGTCTTGTTGATGAGGATTGACGGGCTACCGTGGACAGATACCCCGCCAACCTTCTTGGTAGGCATGATATACATACAGGTGGTAGGGGAACTTGCTTATTTTTGGGTTTGCTGCTTAAGCACTAACACACAGTACAGCGTTCTGTATATGTTGTATCACTCCCACTGCATACGGTCTTTTTATGCGTCTCATGAATCAGCACAATTTGGGCAGCAGCTCCGTATAATCATTCCATACACTGAAGCTAGACCTGTTACGGCCTCCCATAGCAACAACCAACAGCTCATGTAGGCAGTGAGAAGACCGCCAACCTGCTGCCGTGCACATGTACAAACTCGTTTTGTGTTTCCCGAGATAATTTTCTTGCCTCTCCTTCCGTTTTTTGACCTGCACCCGCTCCCCTTCAGCATAAGCGAAGTAACCTGAGCAAAGTCGGTCCGTTCTTTTCCGTCTGCGCTTCATCCATATGTGGTTGCGATAGCATTCTGTATTCCGTCTGAACTGCGTTATGCAACCACTAATCGCTTCAGGCACGCGCCTTTGCCTACTCGTGGCGTCCCGTTGTCGTGAGACGGTTTAATATACTATTCTGCATCCTGTTGCTCTTGTAGACTCTTGGTGAGCGAGCAGAATTAAAATATTGAGCTAAAATGCTGTCTAGAATAATAAAAGTTATCACCGAATGCTCTAATGGACATGTTACCTGGCGAGCGTCTTTTTCGCGTAAACAACTGGTACAAGATACAGGCGTAGGAAAACATGTCCCGATATCAAGTCGGACAACGTAGTAAGCTGTATTATTTCAAATTCCTTGTGAGCAGCACTATCAGGTTAGGCTACTTGTTGCTATACCCACATTGAGGCTCAACATATGCTATGTCATTTGTTGTTATTGTATCCCTTCAATCGGATTATCTTATTTACTTTCTTTCACGTGCGACTACATGAGAGTTTTGTGGTTAGTCGATTATATGACTTCCTATATGTATCTAACAAGGCCCATTATCGGCGAACGCGTACATTCATGATAGTACTGTCTGCAAACATGTCAAGATCCTGTTTTTATGCTGTTATCAGCAGATGACCTGTTAAGAGCCATTTCAACTAACTCGATTGTTGACGATGGTCAAACTCCCACAGCTGAGCAATTTCTTCTCACAATTCCTAATACTATTACTAGCTTTCCATCGTCTCTGTTATGGCGTGTCACGATATTTCGGCAAATATGGTATATTTATGTTTTAAACTAATAATGTATTGTATATAATTTTGTTTCTTTTTGGCAACCTCTATACGATCACAAGACATACAGTATGTCGCCTTTCTTGTGTATGCGCCTTGTGCGAGGAAATTATAAACTAAATTCATATATTATACATAATGTGTACAGCATTACGTAACGAAACGGAGCCTTCTTTCGTGAATGGATGTAATGTTTTTTGACATATAATGTGGTAAAGCACATAAGTGAAATACACACGAGTACATAATGTTGTATGAAATCAGATATGTAAAAGGGTGGCGCGAATTCCCTCAAAAATATATTCGGTGCGCTGGCAGCAACTGCCGCACAGATACGATAGCATTATAAAATCCTACACGATTGTACATTTATTTCAATGAAATGAATGACAGTAGTATTACTTATCAATGCTCCATAGCGCACAAAATCTTAACTACAGACTACTATTGTGGATGACTACTGCTGTCGCTCTTTGCATTACCATACACCGCCCGAGAACTCCATAAGCGAAATTGGTACCTTGCTCTTTATGAGGCACACCTCATCCACCTTCACCTCCTCTGTAAACAGAGTTTGTTCCTTCAATCATCTGCGTTGTAGCTTCAGTTCGCCGCTGAAATTTCTGTAAGCTCACCACTTTATACTAACATATTCCAAGTAGTACATAAACAGATTATTCACCAGAGGCGAGAAGAAAAAAAACGGTGGTTCACTCACTTGCTTTCTTGCTCAGTTATTAAAGAGGAATCGAAACCATTCGCAACCTAAGTACATCGGATCAAATTACTGGCTTTATTTGCTCCTACTACTCCTCGTCCAATCCATCATAATCCTGCTCTTACGTTTAGTGCGTCAAACACAGGACATGTCGTCTTATCATCTTCGTGTGCTTGAAGATCGAAATCTTTATTGCTGACGCACTTCCTTGATGATGCAGCCACGGAACTTTCTCGCTGATGGTGCGCTGCATTCTTTAATCGCGACCAACAATTTCTCACAAAGACATGTTTTTTTATCTGCCCGGTAAAAAGGTCTAAAGAATGCCTGCAGTAGTCGTCTAGAAGCTGGTTGTTCGATTAATCGATTATATTTATTCGAACAAGTAAAATGATCAGCATATATCAAATCAAATAAACAATTTTACCTTGCGTAGTGCCAAGCGAATTTTCAAATGCCAGAGTCTTAGCCTTGTCACTGTCAGCAATTGGTGCCGCTCGCGAGGATGGCGAGATGAATATTTTATCGACCAAGGATCGACAACGCACCTGTGTCGCCGTAGCTGTAAATAACCTGCTTTACACCTTTCTCCTCTTCAGTGCCTGGGCAACGTCCTGACGTAATCAACGAAAATGGTACCATTTATCTTGTATGGGATTTATGAGGATTCGGTATCCTTGACAGAAAACTCGCAACATGTTACGGAAATTCGTGAAGGGCTTTGTGTTTTTGTACTGGGAAATAGTTTCCGCTACACTCCAGAGTACAGCATTGACCTCAGCAAGGGAGATGTCAGGCGCGCATTGTGTGCAGGTCAATGCTACAGGGAAATCTGCCGAGCACTCTGTTTCGTCTCGTTCATAATATTGAAATAATTTAAAACTATCTTATGTAACTCGCCGTGAGAAAGGAATCCCAGTCCTTCCATGTACATCCACATGCTCACAACGCACGCACATAGAGAGAGAGAGAGAGAGACCATCACAAAGTAAATAAACAGACCTCTGCAAAGCCTGCCACTGAGAGAAATAAAAGAACCATGAGAAGCTGCGCACACTACATACACACTATTGACACGTCACGACAAACATCTTTTCATTTTCCCAGACACGCAACCACAGACACGAGATCCTTTCCAGCTACACTAACCGTTGCTGCTTCGTTGCGTTGGAGAGGGGAGTAGCACTGAAGGCACGACCAAAAAATGCTGGAAAGAAGAAGAGTTGCCATCCTGTACAGGTCATGGTCAAGGCTCTTACCTGACACGCTGTTGAGCACACTATACACGTTTGACACGTTATCCCCAGAACTCTCCGCCATCATTCACGCATTTCTTCCTATCCATGTCAAGTTTCCAACTGTTTACACCTACAACTTGCTACATACTTTGTTTGGAGGAGAGAGATGACTGTCAAATGAAAGGGAAAGGGAGCTCAAATGAACAATCAGCACATTCTTCAGACACATTACACACAGTTTCATTTGACCAGTCCTATCGCTCACTCTCAAAGTTCTTCCAGCACTACTTGCATTCAAGTCCTCAAAATGCATTGACAATGTTTGAAATCACAGACAAAACAGTTATGTCAAAACAAAGGATATTAGTCAAAGTGTGCAGCATACACACGTAGAGTTCCTTTCATGCATGCACGCACGTTTTCACTCTTACAAATCCGATAATATCTTTTTGACAGCGCTCCCATAGATCGTTTTTGGTGTGTGCAGAAAGGAAAGAAAAGATAGGAGGTATTAACCGCTCTTCAAATAGGTGAGAACGCGACACACATCACTAAATAATCCTGGACCATTCTGTCCAGTCAGGGCTGACATTTTCATTCACCCCGTACCTTCTCCTACTGCACACAACAATGTTATGCTTACATGGAAGAATATGAGCAGTATAAATAGATATTCTCTTGAAAGTAAAATGCATGGAATTTTCTATGTGGTCTCACAAAGAATTAGTATGACAGCCTGATGCATGATCATTCTGATTATGCCAGCCAACCACCAGCCACAATCTGATGCTGAACAGCCGACTGACACACACACGGCTCCGCTGGTGCTGCTGTTCCTGGAACCTTCTTTGAGCACACTCATACTTGTATAGCATGGCATTACCCCGATCACACCAAGCAGCATACACACCATCGGAAATTGAGTTTCTTGCCGGGGAGGAAGAAATTCTAATAATTCCAACGCATTCAATGCCAAAGTTACAGTTCATTAGTGTAAATATTCGCCGCTTGACAATAAGGACATCAGCAGTGCGCGATTGTAAAAAAGAAAATTTAACAATTGACTCTTATAGGGCGTATTTGGGCCATTTCGCCCACCACTGAAAGCTAAAGTGCCACTTTGGCTTGCACTCATGTTGAAAAAGCATCACATGTGCAGTATATTGGCTCCAGAATGGCTTAGTGTTGGTAAGTCCTCTTGAAAATATATTTTAAACGCGAACAAACGCGCTGTACACGACGCGGTTACACCTAATATAATTGCTTGCTATAGATAACTTGAAAAAGCTGCTTGATGACGAAGAAACGGTCGCCGAGTTTAGTCCTTTACCATTTCATTATATGGAAATATCAATGATGCTTCTTGAAAGGTATATCTTATAGTAAGATGACTGGATTACCCATATATGTATTCGTTTACCAACTTCGTGCATTCATGCTAATTTATATGTAGTGCACCCGAAGATGTTCCGAATAGCGAACAGATACGAAGATATCTTAAAGACTTACGCGAAACTAGGCAGTCGAAAGCACGAGCAGGTCTTGCTGTACTCGATGATAGATACTTGGGGGTAAGTTTGGACCATAAGCAAATACACCAGTACGAGGAATCATGCAAAGGCAGAATGATGAACAAAGATATTAATGGGCTCGGTTTTTATAGATGAACAACCTTTCTTTAATGGAAATCAATGAAATTCGACCATTTTTCTCGCGAGCATTCTTGGAGATGCGGAAACTGAACCATGAAGATTCACGTTCTTCGCAGCCTCCCCCATACTAATACCCTCCATTTCCTTCCTCTTTTTTAAACCATTGCTACCAATCGTGTGTAAATAAAGACATCTTGTATCTTGTATTTTCTTTCGAAATCCTCAAACATAGCATGGCAAAACGGAAAATGGCTGTATGGGGCGAGTGCTTTCAAGCTCCAGTGCATACATCATACACTCCTTGCCTCGATCCGCGCGTGATGTTCTTTGATAGATACGACCAAGATAGAACCTAATTGAACAATTATTTGTATGAGATATTGAAAAGAAATCACTTAGCCTCTTCCGATATCTTAAACTAATGAAAGTGAGTTATACCATGCTTCAGCGCAATCCCAGCCGGATCCCTTGGTCACAGAGTCTAAAATGCCTTCTGCTACATCGAGATCCCCACTCTCGATATGTACACGCGCTGTCCATACATGGGAATCGACATCGTTTCCATCTGTCACTATACTCTTCTCGAAGGCGTCAATGGCTTGTTCCATATCGCCATTCGCCAACATGTATTGACCATACATGCACCATACGCGTGGGTTTGACGTCCAATCTGCGTTCTCGGCTTCTTCGATAGCTTTGAGCGCTTCTTCCATTTTGCCCAGTTTGAGAAAAGATGAGGCGGAAAGGAGCCAGAGATCTGATAGGATTCGTGCCGCTTGTTGTTGCCGCAATCGTGCCAACAGAGGGATTCGGGGTGATGTGAGTGTACGGATACTGCTTAATGAATTACTTCGCATGGAGGTATCTGTAGTAAAGGATCCGTTTTCTTGGGAACCTAACACCATATACACAGCATAAGTTTCCCCAGCGCTCCTTTTCATTTTGATGTTATCTTTTTCATCCTTCTTTCAATGTGTACCATCATTAGCAGCAGGGGAGATAGATGACTTGCTTTGATCATTGGTTGTTAAATCACGCTTGGATCGACGAGTAGCGCTACGAGAACTGAATATATGTAGGCCATGGTGATGATGGTGGTGATGCTTTGATGATTGTGTAGTCGAAACAGTCTTGATACTGGCTGCGTCAGCGTTGTCGTCGTTCGGATTTGGGACAGTCAAAAATGGAGATGGTTTTGCTTCTGGTTTGCCGTTGAAAGTCGATGCAGATCGCGTCCTACTACTGGATGAGATGCTTGCTTTGAGTCGTCCGTTACTAGTACTGCGCATATCATCATGGGACCTAGAAGCAGATATATGCTTTTCATCCACTTGAGCACGTCCGGAAACACTGTTGCTACTGACGCTGAGTCCTCGACGCCGTCGCTCCGATAATTGTGTCTCGCTCATGTTGCCCAATGATCCCGATATTACGATTCCGTTATTCTTATATAATCCAGTTCGCTGTTCTTGAAACACACTTTCTCCACTGCTTGTGCTCGGCTCAAGGGCAGAAACTTTTCCATACGCCGCAAAAAGCTCTTCTTGAGCCTCTAATGCTTTTTCTGGACCGTCAATTGCACCCATAAGGAGTGATCGAGTAATTTGCAAAGCTATCCGCTGCTCTGCCTGGTCTGATGTTTCTGCCTCTTCCGATTCTTGTAGGCCAATATCGCACGTTTTCAGGGCTCGAGGAAGATCGTCTTGTACTGAGCATGAACAGGCCAACGTCAGCAGATGCCACGACAAAAGGTGCTCTGGATTGAGTTGTAAGGATTTCGCAATGGTCTGAACGGCTTGCTGGATACCGTGCATCTCGGCATGTTGCAGGGCAAGTTGATAGAATGTTTCCCATGCTTCGGGATCCAGATCGGCCGATTCGTACAAGGATTCCAGAGCCTTTTCATAATACGAGGAGCGGAGAGTTGCGTCTTGCGCTTTTCAACGGTCATTAGTATTGTCATCACTATCGTATTAATAGTATCAGTGCTATTGAACAAAATGGTACTCACTTTGTCGAGCTAAAAGGCTATACGCTGAACCAACCGCTCTATGAACCTGAGCAGCCAGACGTCTCCAACCACCCGGTTCTTCTGATTCTGGTACGTGCTCAAGTTTCTTTTTTGCCAACTCAGCAAGAATGAGAGCTTGCGCGCCATCGCAAAGATATATACATTGTGTTCGGATAGCTGTCAAAAATACTTCAAGAATCTTGTCCAATGGTTCGTTTTCGGTTGTGTGGTTAGCAGTGATAGAGCTCTTTCCGTCATGCGACACGCTATCTCGTACGAGATTATCAATCAAGCCGTCTTCCACTGGCGGTGTAGGTATACATTTTCCGGATTTGTCCACGATCAGTGCCTCGCCTGTTTGACATGCCTCCTCCCATGCTTGTGAGCTCAGTCCTATTAAATAGATATACGTTTTTAAGGCATGCTTGGCCTCTTCAAAATCACCAAGTCGATTCAGCGTAAGGAACAAGTGACGCACGGTACCCGGCGAATTGAATGTTCGTTGCGTTGCACGATTAAGGACCTATCGAGAAGATAATTGTATAAAAAATGGCTCCCTTCCTTCTTGTCCGAAAACACTAATGCATCATATACATTATTTTAAACTCACCTCTATAAATCCTCTCAACTGGCTTGGAGTCGCTCCGCAGAGATCCACATCCTTGGCAAGTTGCTCCACAAAGCTGAGAACTAACGAGTTTCCTTGGCCAATCTTGGGAAACTGGACCATTGAAAACAACATTTGTTCGTAAAGCGTGTGTGTGCGCATAATTTCCGTCGCGAATGCTTGCTGGTTTGTAGCTCTGCACGTTTAAGAATAAAAATTGTTAATGTTTTTAACGTGAAATGTCCTTTTCCAAAAATCCTCTCTTTTTTGCTCAATAGCTACCCTTGGACATCAGTGGGCGGGGTATATTCGTCTTCGGAATAGAGATAGGAAATGTATTGAGCAGAGTATTTTGCTATCACCATTCTTTTATAGATTCTCCAAGAGAATGGTTGTGCCATTGTTACTTTTTGATATGCTCGTACGAAATCAAGTGTCAGTTTGTGATCTGAACTAGAAAAAACTCGAAATATAAGCATTTCATTTCCCCAACCTTCAGATCATCCTCCCAATAACTTACTCGTGTTGCATAGCAAGTAGTGTTGCCCTGTACAATGCTTCCTCGGCCCATTCAATAAATACACTGTCTTCTTTCACTTCAATCGATTCATTCAAGAGGAATACGATGCCTTGATGGCTAAGCATAGCTGCGTCCATATTTCCAGTTTGCTCTTGGGAAATGGCTACAATAGGAAATAAAATATTACCATTATTAGCATGTGCGTATTGGTAACAAACTTAAATCTATAGATATCTTGTCACTTGCCTTTCATAGCGCGTGCCTGAAGGAACAAAGTCAGGCCGTATCCAGCTGCAACGTCCCCCGGGTTGAAGGCCAATTCCTCCACTATTTCCAATGTCTTTTTGAATTCACCGGTTTCAAAATAACATCGTGCCAATACCACTTTAGTGAACTAGTGGATGGAAAAAAAAGACATAGTAAGCATGATTATCACTATGGATAACACCCCAATCCCCCTCTCAACGATCCATCCGCGTTGCTGTATTTATACCTCCTTTTCGCGTTCGGGAACGCCATCATCTTGAGTTTGAAGAGCCGACTCTAGCTGTAGTAGTAACGGGCGGACCTGTTCGCTTTCCAACCGACACTTCCAAGTGATGGTGTCTGGATTGTCATGCTGATGAACAATGCCGTTTGGTTTGCCTCCTCCTTCTGATACGTTAGACAGTTGAGAAAGCGTTGCTTCCACGAGAGCAGTTTGCTCCAAAACTAGTATGAATATATATAAAATATATATATATTATATCGCTGGCTTGGTTCGGTTTCTTTTTTACTTTTAAGTGTAACGTTGAATTTTCTACCTGCGCCGGTACTGTTGTACTTTTTATATCTTCTAGCAAGTACAGGAATGGCTTCCCAATTGCCTTTGCATCGAGCAGTCTCCAGATCTTTGGCGAGCTGGGAAGCTTTTGCAGTGATCATCTATTTTCGAGGCAAATAAAGACAAGGAACGGAAAAGAATAGAAGTAAAAAATAGAACAAGAGTGAAAGAGGTTTGGGCGGAAAAGACAGTTATGACACGAAAAGAGAGGTGAGTGAGTGCATGGAAAGGAGTTCGAATAACAGGCATACACACGTGACGTTATGCTTTGTTCGGCACAGGGATGCATCCCTCGAGCTTTTACAATTACTCCAAGCACATATTGTATTATACTTTCCACTTATCATACTATTATTATCGTTCTTTATAACGGTGATATTTACAGGTTCACTCAATTTTAAAGTGCTTTAAATTTCCTTCTGCGTAGGCCTGTAAAGCAACTGATATTGGTGTACACCGTTTCAACCAGAGATTTTGCAGTGATTTAGCATTTGTTATCAGACCGCGAATCCCTCGTTCCGATATCTCCTCGAGATCCCATAATTCCAATTCCTTTAACGACTTGCTACCAGCTAACTTCTCGAGAGTCATATCGGTCACATAATCGATATTACCCAACTTGATAGTCTGTAAGCTTGGTAATAAACCCAGTCTCTCGATAAACGAATTGAATTCCTGGACGGATGCTGCCTGTATACACTCATCCAAGCTAATCTTTTGCAAGGTCTTCATGCTAGCCAGTGCTGTTAGATGGGCATTCGTCAAGGATACTCTGTGGAGATGGAGCTCTTCTAGACGGTTTCTACGGCTAGATAATGTTGCTTGTCGGCCGAAAAACTCTGTAATCCCAATTGCTTGCATCTCGTCGTCAACGTCATCGGCGCCGATTTCCAAAAATCGTAGCCTTGGTAAGCCTTCCAGCGCAATGAATATAGCAGGTTCGATCTGTTTATTGTAAACGTGCAGATCAAATTCTTCGATTGCAGGCGATTGCCGTATGATCGATGCAATGACGTTTTGCGCCCTTGATCCACCGGCACTCGTGTGGAATACTGTAAGCCGCGGTAATGAAAGTCTGGGGTAGCTAAAGTCATTCACCATACTATCAGTGTAATCGAAAGCGCAGTAAAGTTCCTTCAGAGTGTTGTTGCCACAGCGAAGAACGCGAACAATGTCCTCCGCAGATATGAAGTAATGTGGATTACAGAGGTGGAGTCTGGACAGTACTCCAGGAGTTGTCTTGTTGCTTCCATCGACGAGTTTCCATCGATCGAGCTGTGCCTGAAAGCCATCGTATTTGTTAAAGACAAAGCTTTCCAGTTTTGAACAATGCTGCATGACAATCGGAATAAGCTCTTGTTCCAGGTATCTGTCCAAATACAAGCTTCGTAGTTTCGGGCATCGTTTCAAGATAATTTCTGCTTCGCTAGCATCAAAATACTCAGATCCAGTATTGATATCAAGCTCAATCAGGTTACAGTTTTCCGGTAACAGGTCTTGCTTGTTTCGTAGCAGTTGCCACGATTCACTACTGTATTTAAGGCGGATGAGTTGTGGACATGCGTGAATAAGTGCTGCAAGAGACGGTGGATTGGAATGTTCACTGAAATCCAGCGACAAATCTACCAATGCGTTGTCGAGTCGGCACAAAGCCATGGGGATCAAACTCGTATCAATGTCGGGGTGCATAGACAGACTCGAGTAAGCTTAAAAATATGATCAAAACAACAGTATGTTAAAAGCCTACGCGTACCACAATCATATACATGAAAAAGGCCCTTACGTGACAATGAGAATGAACGAAGCCTTTTAAAGCCTCCTTTTAACATTTCTCGTATTATGGTGTTGTAAAGACGGTCCTTGTCCGGACATTCGACTGTTAATTCTTTGACATGGTTGTTGGTGAGAGCTAGCATAGTATAAACAGCAGAGGGCTCAACCCAGTTTTCAAAATCAAGAACAGCCAATTCGCTCCATACGTCTGGGCATTTGGTTATTTTTCTACGCCATCCTTTGGACACGCACAGACACATGCTACGCGTGTTGGTAGAGAGCCGCGTTATCACGTCAGAAATGATTTCCAATGGTAGTAACGAGACAAAATCGATACGTCGGTTATGTTGCTCTTTGGCCATTTCTCTGTGTTGCAAGAGCTCCCTGTATCCTTTGTCTTGCTTTCCGACGATATCAAGACATTTATTGTAGATCTCGACCGCACGTAAAGGTTTTCCTTGCATACGATAAAGCTCGCCTGCACAGAGGTACCCTTTGCTCAATGTAGGCGCATAGTCAATGATCTTGAGAGCGTCTTGTAAAGCCAGGTCAAACTTGCCAACCATACCATAGCTTGCTGCGCGCAAGGCCAGAACTTGTGTGTGAACTGTCTTGAACAATTCGTCGGTGGCGAGTGATGCGTTGTGAACCGTGTTAGAATAGTCCCCTTGCGAGAAAGCTAGCTCAGTGCTGTCAAGTAACTTTTGCCAGGTATAATCGTTATCGTTACTGGGGTTGTTGTCGTTATTGTTACTGTGATTGCTGGTTTTGTCATTGCCAATGTCACCGTCGTCGTCGCTGTCATGTGCAATGGCACGACGTTTGACTTTGCGAGTTTGTTGGCGCGTGCTTCTTTTTGTCATGGCCACACGAACAAAGAAAAAAAGAAACTGGAAGAAGAATAGTCTGACTTTCTTTTTTCCGGTGCTGAGCTTATTCGATAATGCTTCGGCAGACACTGTGTAACTAGCATTTTGAAAATCTGGGATGTATGCTTAAGCACACTGACAACGTCTTTGACCATACAACCCAATTGCTTTTTTCAACACATCATTGTAATTAATGAATAAAGGCGATTCGGTCCTCAAACTCTTATATAAAGACACAAATCATATTTACATCTGAAAGGGGTGAACAGTTACGCGCTAAACTCCAGTGGTTTCACTTTGAAACACCAATAATGCCTGATCAAAAAAGCTTGGCCAACTGCTGCAACCCCACAATACTACGCTTTGTGTGATAATAGTGCCCTGAACATGGTTCGCGAATCGCGACAACGAAACATTTTGATAATCTTTCAATAGCCTGTCATCATAATTTTTGACATTAAAAAGGTCCGCGTTAAGGCTACTTTAGTTTTCGGAGAACGCACAAAATAAGTAGCTACAGTATGTCGTTTATTTTGCTCCACGATGTGATAGCTGTTGTTATTGAATCTGAGTGTCGAAGGAGTAGTGTAGCACTGTAAATAAGTATGCTGCACGTCTTTATTTATACAAAACTGTCTATGACATCTTTTAACAGATAATGGCATCTCTGAGCGATTGCCATGATAATCAACTTGGTAAACCTTTCGTTTTCTTTGGGTACCTGCTGGGGCGTGCGTTGTCAATGCTGGAGGAATTATGGTCTTGGCTTCTTTGAACTTTCTCTTAGCCTTAAAATCGGCTTCGGTTCCGGTTTTAGCCTTGTATCCTTCCAAGATCTGCACGACGTCCTTCACTATCATCTGTTTCTTTTTATGTACATAAAGAGCATCAATAAAGCTTTGGCTAACACTGTTTCGTCTGTATATACCTTGGCTTGAATTGTCAGTTTCAGCATTCGGCAGATGTTTGCAACTATTTAACCGTTTGTTGAAAGGAATCTTCAACTCATCGGTATCCATCAATCTGCAAATGTATCCTGCTGGTGAATCCATCAACGACAATTTCATCCGGCGTCCTGTGTCGTCATTATGCTAGTGGTCAGTACTAGTTTTTGCTTGTGCGAGCTTAAAGTAATCATAATATGATCTTACCGGTGTGATGAAAGCATACAATTCGCAGCTTCTTTGTCACGCCTGCATTAAACTCGACTTCGTAAGCCGCACGAACAACAGGTCTTTCATCGTCTTTGGGCTATGGAGAAGAGTTTCCACTATTTCTTTCTTCGTTGCTGCGACGTCGCCTGATCTTTCGACTTCACCACAACCGTATTCGACATTTCACAAAAGCAAATCCGGACGGGTCGTCGATTTCTCATGTTCAGTGCACGCTGCGCCACTAATACCTCGGTTCTCGTTCACACGTAACGATGTTGCAGCGCAAGATCGATCTCTTGAATAGATAAACGTAACTTAGTATGAGCGATAATAAGAGGATAAGCGATGAATAGTGGTATTAAAAATGGCAACATACCTTGTTATACACGTTCTTAGCATTTGGAAACAACGGTCCAAAACTGACCAAAACAGGATGTCATAATCCATCTCACTAGCGAGCTCACTTATGTTCTGGACCACGTTGTTCTGATAGTAGCTCAGGAACTGTTCCATAGCCAAACGCATCCAGAAAAGGTCATACTCCTTGCGCATGTCGTAGGGTGGTATTTTTATGACAGTGGTGATAAAGGTCTTGTAGTAACGCGTCGCCTAACCGGTCAACATCATCAATTTCTTCCGCTTGATTGTCACCAACAATCTCCACAGCTTGTTCTGTTAACACGCCATAATGCTTGGTTCAAAGCACGAATAGGCATTGCTGTATATTAATATGCATGATTGTGCGATCTACTTTGCTGTCAACAGAAAAGCGCTCGATGGTTACTCGTTCGTTTTATATCGCCGTATGCCAGTAGTAAGAACCATGCGCTGACAGTAGTATATGAGCAATTTGTAGTTGTGGTACATAGCAATTGCATATGTAAAATAAGGGGTGCTTTTTGCTGACAACCCGCGTTGTCTAATTAGCAGGCGGAGAGAGGAGAAGTACTTTTACGAAAATCAATCGGGCCCGCCACTGCGTTTCCTTTTTGACGCGACCACACATACACACCATGCCGATCCGACATTTCGACAGTAAGCATCTCCTTCTCCATCCTGGGCTTAACAGATTGCAACCTTGCTAACCATTAAAAATGCAAACACCACCATACGCGCGGATAACAGTATTTACAGCAGAAAGGCGACTTATTCAAACATCCGGCGTGCCACAACTCAAGGACACCAGACTCGGCATTGATGGCAACTACTGGCTACGCAAAATCCTTGCCAAAGAGCCTGCCTTGTCGGCCATGGGAGGTGTGCCTTTAAAATTGCGTGATTCCATTGAAACAGAAATCAAAGCATACAAGTAAGCTCGTTGTTTTCTTGTTTTCGATATATTTTCTTTCTCATCTGTGGAAAAAGGGATCTAAAAAGTAACGTTACAACTCACACATCGTTTTGTTCATTGATTGAATTATCTATAAATTCATAGAGCCAACCACATTCAGCCCATCTTTGTGTTTCCTGGTCTGGCGATAGTTCGTAAAGACAAACCGTTCTCACATGAGGATCGTCGACCCTCACAACGCGCAGCAGGATGGGATTATTATGATAAAGGTCGGCCAGATATGGCGATGGGTAGCTGGAGCAACAGTGGTGGCGTGCACCCAGCCGATATGTTGAGTCAGGTTCTCCATATTTTGCATGAGAATGGTGTTGAGTTTATTCGCGCACCTTATTCGGCATGGGCTCAGGTAAAATAGAGAAAGAGAGAGAGAGAGAGGAAGCGAAATGTTCAAGAAAGAGAATATAATAATTTTAATACTTTAAAAAAATTACAGCTCGCATACATGTATACGCACCCTAAACAGATTGTCAATGTCGTGTATGGTGGAACGGAACTCTTGATGTTTGATATCGATAAAATCATCACGACTATTGACTTTGAGGTAAGAACAGCACGGAAGAGAAGAAAGGAAAAAGGAGGAAGCCACGAGCATTGATGGATGATCTTTTCGTGTAGAAAGGAAACTATTTGTGGATGAGTAAAAAGACCGTGCTGCAGGATTTGCACGTATCAGACGATCAGTTCCTGGACATCTGCCTGCTGGCTGGATTTGAGTACTGCAGCAGCTTTCCAGCCCTCAATCACAATGTCATGAGCTTTACATTCAAAGGTTTGAAGAGGAAAAAGTTACACGTAACTTGAGTGGATCAAATTAGAACGAATGCGTGCTCAATTCACATACGCACAATATGTAGACGTGCATGATTTAATCAAACAACACAAGACGGGATTCAACACGATCCAGGCATACATAGACGACCCTAGCGTATCGAAAAACAACTACATGGACACGTTCTGCCGCGCACGATGTGTCATTAAATATCATCCAGTACTGACCGACGAGGGCGAAGTGCGACCACTGAATGCAGAAATGGCACCGAACGACATTCACGAGTTTATCGGCTATCGACTACCCGACGAATTGTACTACTACTTGATGCGTGGCCTTATTGGTCCTCAATCGATTAATACGCTGGTATCGGGTGTTCTTATTGAAAACGCACCCTTGGACAATGGTGAAACGACCGAATATCGCAACTTTTTGCTCGGATTATTGAGCATTCGAACGCAAACGCTCAGCTTGTTGACCCAGCCTCTTCATTCGTTCTATCAAAGCCGCAAAATCGCAAGCTACTTTTACTTTGATCCATCCAGTGAACATATCATGCACCATCACCCCAACTATAACCACTCGAACGCGGGCGGCGGTACCTCAGCACCCAATAGCAACGCAACTCTCCTAAACACCGTTTATGACAGTACCCGTTCATGGCATGTCACCCACGACTTTGTGGATGCTGAAAAAAAAACACAGAATGTGAGACATGGGAGGAGATGAAGGGAGGATAGAATAGGCCAAGAGGAAAGAAAAAGAAGCTTCGGAAGGGGGAAAAGTAAGGGGGCTCACTTGAAGAGAAAATTATCGAATTGAGATGCTGACCAACGACAACAACAATAACAAAATTGTCCCCTCATGATTCCATTTCTTTAGACCACTGATGTGGATATTGCATTCTGCATGAAAGCAACGGAGAACGAAGCAAATGCTGCAAAGACGATTGCTCGGACCCCTTCGGATAAGGTTATATGAAAGACTTACTGGAATTTCCTCATAATTCACTATGCACTAAACAGATGAAGGTTTTAAATTGTTTTAGGCCTTGCAGAAAAAGGACGAAATCGTGGCCAACGTGTTGTGGAAGACTTTGGAAATTCGAGAGTAAGTTTGGATCTAACTATCTCTTTCTCTCTACGTGATGTGATACGGAATGTGGATCTCACGAATTTCATTCTCTTTTGAAGTCTGTTGACATCGTCGAAGCATATCCATACACCCTGGGGCGAAGCACTCACTGTTGCGTTGGCAACAGCTGGTGGCAAAAACAAGAAACCCTCGTTCCACATGCAGGAAGCTTTGTTGAGTGCTGTGGAGCTGATCCGATTTGAAGTGCTAACCAACAAACCTTATGCAAAGACTTACTCGCGAATTACTGGAAATGGTACTACCACTGCTTCTATTAGTACGAGGACGACGATGACGATTGGATTGAATGTTATAACAAATGAAAGAAAAACACTGATGATGAATTACTTTTGTCAGATGCTGAACAACGACATATCAGATTAATTAGTCGGGCAATGTCATTGTTACCTATGGAACTCAAGGTACCCCAAATACGCGCGGGTCATTTTAGTTCTTGAAAGCAGGAGATACATGTGTTAGCAAGCAAGGAACTGATTTGTTTGATCCCGTCTCTCTTTTATCTACTTAGAACACACAATGGAAAGGACCTTTGGATCGGGACATGTTGGTATTCAACAGCTTTATCAAGGCATTGAACCGTAGCTACCGAAACCTTTGTGAAATGCTTGCACTATCACTCTTCTTAAACAACCTTGCCGAAAAAGAACGCTCGGATTACTTTGACATTGCTGACAGGTATTATATATCTCTTTTACTTTATGCAAAAATAGAATACCATAGTGAAGAGAGAGAGAGAGAGAGAGAGAGAAATCTATAGTTAAATCTTATTGTGAATCTATCTAGCTTGCCATACCAATCGGATGTGAACGTAGCTATGGGTTTGGTCAGCAAGTATTATTTGGAGCAAACGGTCAATGACTCGGATAAGAATGCAGCAGTATCCGCAACGGAATCTGCGTTCCCGGTCTGCAACTCAGTCAAGTCAGATTTGGTCCAGGCGTTCCAGTTCTGGGAAGGGTTGGTTGCAGGTATCCGAGCCATCAAGGACACTGTTGAATGTGCTAGTATGTTTTTAGAAGCAGATGAATGGTTACAATCGCGAAGACTCTAAAAAGGGCAAAAAAATACGCAAGACACTCAATTGAAAAAAAAAACAAAGCAAACTCTCTGGCACCCATTTCTTCTGATCTCACTTTGATGATGTGATTTTTTTTCCTTCTATATCATGGCATTGCAAGATTTACTACATACATGTCTATGTGTACGTTGATTGTGTTCCACCAGAAGATTTGATGCGTGGCATCCATCACGGTCTATATTAAAATAATTTCAATAGCATAGACTGTGATACAACATACACGAGAAGAAAATGCAATTTGATGTTGCTAGTGGAGGGCCACTGACCACTCTATACTGTGTTATCTCATCATTTTCGTGGTGGAAAACATGACATGCAGAATTTGAGACAGTAGAGGAGTATGTAGGAGGAAGGAGAGAAATTGACTGACGCAATCCCAACTCAGACACCCCTTAGTTTATCGTTGTTGTTGTTTTTTTCAGTCGTAAATGATATTGCATGATTGAACGACTACATAAACTAATTCAGCCGCTGCAAACGTTGGAGGTGATGATGACTACTATCACCACTATGTGCTGGGTTGAGTTCCTCACGTTCATCAGAAAAAGGACATATTAATGACATGAAAATGGTTGGCCAGCCAACATCAATCATAACTCCCTCATGCACCGGACGGATGAATGAGGTCACTTTATTTATCATTAATTATATATAAAAGCAATTCAATCGTACATAGTGTCGGCAGTCTACGAGGGGCAGTATGTAAATCTTTCATTATCTACATGATTGAGAATGTTTATTAAAGTGGCCATGAAGAAAGATCTGTTGGGTCGTGCATAATACGGGGCTCAAGATAATGTGCTCTGATAGATGCTGGTGAGTACGCTAGAAACAACAAAGACATCAATGTCATGTGGTCATTAAAAAAAGCCCTGGGATAAAGAACAGGGACGACATGAGAAATAGATTTGTAATGATGATGATATTACGCAGGAAAGAGAGCACGCGGCAAAGCAGCAGCAACAGCACCTATGCGCTATGAGCAAGCGCGGTAGAGTTGATCCGAATTAAACGTTCTGACAAACAAACCTTATGCAAGGTGTTCACTTTAAATGGTATGGTATCAAAAAGAAGCGTAAACAGCAGACATCTTTTCCCAAAATGACATGATTTCTTCGCAAAACAAAAAAACGTAAATTGATGGCTCAGCTCGTTTTTTTTTGTTCGCTATGTCTAGAATGATATTCGTGCATTCGACAATCCATCCGTTTGAATCAATGAAGCATTATTGTTTCTCAAACCACATTGAGTCCTCCAAGTGAAAGACAAGCGCGTTTAGTAGTAACGGTATCAAAACACCTCTGACTTTTCGGCCATGTAGCAATATCAGCCAGTAGTAATTCAATTTAATATTATAATGTATACTACAGTTTATACGTATTCACGTCAGTGAGGAGGGCAATTGGGAAGTATGCATTTAACATGCTACTATTATATTAAATAAAAGCACCTCTGTTATTGCTGCTTTTAACAGAGCATGGTTTGTATATGTGCTCTACGTTTTGTCGTTACTTACAAGATGTCAGTAGTATTAAGTGATTTGTTATCGACCACTAGAACCACAACTATGATGGCACTGCTGTGCTTTGTACGTCCGTATTGAAAGGTTATTGTTAGCTAACTCTAGCGGAACAACCGTATCACTTACTGAACATCACCATTCTTTTGCTACGCTATTACTTAATAATGTAGCAAAACAATCATAATAGCTTATCACATCCAAATATAAACATGTAAAAATAAACATTTGTACATAGTGAGAACATGCTGCAACCCCATCCCCCGAGAATTCACTTTTTTTTTATTTTTCATTTTCGCGCGACCATGGTAGTAGTAGTAGCAAAGTGGCTAAAACCAAGCTGTAGGGTTCTTTTTTATGATCTGCAAACATATTCAGCCCTTTTTTTCTTCCTCTCTGAATCGGAGATCTTCCTTTACGCTACCAATTATAAGGGATGGAATTTATTATTGGGGTATATTCTTCTTCTAATTATATTACGGAGGGTAGTGGCAATCAAGCTAACACATTCTCGATTCCCTGCGTCTTTTGCCGGGATCGCCAAAGAGCGGGATAAAGGATGGTAAATAAGCAGAGGGACAGTACTGGAAACAAATAGGTCCAGAATTGCATCTGCAAGCACAACAACAGGATAGTACACTGTAACTACATAACAACTTCTCTTGCTCACGTTGCTGTAATAGCTATGATGAAATTTGTATAACTGAGAGAGAGAGAGAGGGGATAAAAGTCAAGTTCAGATCAAAATGCATGCAGCAGGGGTCCAATTATTCTTTGCATGTTTGTTGTATAAGCTCGGCGCTCGACGGCCCGAATACGTGCACACACACACACACACTATATCACATTCATCACACATACAAGGCATACCTTATGCAAGCGTATAAATAAACCTTGGTTGCTGTGACCCACCGATACTGCTACTGATGATATAGATATATATATATATATATATATATATATATAAAGAGAGAGAAAGAAAGGACATATACATAGTACACGCCGCTTTTTTATAAACCCTTTTTTTAACTTTCTTTGTTGGATAAAAGATATACCCATCATGCTCAAAATGAAGAGCTGCTTGACAAGACTTCGCCGCAGGGTCGTAGAATGGCGCCATCATCACCATCCGTTATTCTCTCATACTTATCCAGCAGCGTCAAAAACTCGATCAACATCAGCAACAAGTCAGGATTTCATCAACATCTTTCCACAGCAACAACAACAACAACAACAACAACAACGGTCAATGTATTCATTCGTAGTTCCACGTTCATCGACACTTCCGCCAATGACAATGTCTACCATGTCAGATTTTGCAGACGCTGACGATGATGAGGACGATGAGGTGTATTACGCGCACTATCAAGATGTAACCCAACAAAATCACGATGAGGACGATATCATGGACGAAGAAGAACAAGACAATGTGGCGACACCTGCTTTATCTTCCACCTCCAATCTGAGCTCCAGTGCTTGCTATTCCAACTTTTATCTGAAGCTGCCTAATGGCAAATATATGGTACGCGTTCGAACGGCAGAACGTGTCATTATTGGATCGTACATCATTGATGAACATATGATTTAAATAATCGTCCTCGCTTTTCTTTCTCATTTAAACATAATTATATACGTACATATTTGTTTTTTTCCTACTGTAATAATCGTACGATCCTCAGTTAATCGTAAAAGAAACGGTCAAATCCTCTCCTCTTTTACTCGATGTTTCTCTTCTACTAGATAGATACATATAGAATTTATTTGTATTTTTTTCGTGTCATTACTATACAATAGCAATGGTAACTCTTTTTCTCTCTCTCTCTTCGTAACCTCTTCAAAGATTCGTTACATTTGTTGGATGCAAAATATGTTGATGGTTCATACTGTGAGGATGCTTAATCAATATGCACTTGCTATCATGGAGAAAGTGAAAGAGCGAGGGAAAAAGGGACGGTGTTAAAGAAGAGGTTTCTGTTTGACACGAGCAAGGATCAGATTAATGTTGCGGGCGTTTTACATTGGTTGTACATTCAATGGTGAGCATTGGGCAAGTTCTTTCTTGCTAATCTAACTATGTGCAACCAGCAACAGTATTCGAAGTCTGTAGAGCTACAATCCCAAGCAATCCGTCTGTCCCCATGTACCAAGGGAGGTGGTGGGGATTGTCAATAATCGAAAAACAAGCTACTGGTGACTTTGTATTACTCTATACACACTACGCATGTACTGTCTTGGCGGTAACAGCTTTTTGTTCTTAGTACCTACAAATGAGCATGTTGATATGGGCGCCAAAAAAGAAAGTTACTCCAGGCCCACGTATTACACACACCCCACTACTATAAAATAAACTCTAAATTCATAAAAGGCATGGTGATGGCGTAAAAAGTTGTCGGGTTGTGCTTACATTTAGGTTGCGCAAGTGTGACAAATGATCAGTGCACCTAACACCACAGATTGTTGTTGTTGTTGTTGTTGTTGTTGTTTTGCTTGTTATGTTTATAATACGATGTAACGTTTAATGACGAGGATGAAAGGACGAGCTTGTGTCAAATGATGGGAGGTACTATCTGTTACATAGCAATAAGATGCAGTAGTCGTGAGGATAACGAGAACCACATACTACAGGAACCATGGCAACAGAAAAGGATGTAGCTGGTGGCAATAGCTCCTCATTGTGCACCAATTGATTTCGCGTCAGGCCATGTGAGAGAGAGAGAGAGAGTGGGCGTTTCGTCGTAGCCAGTCCCTTTACTAAAAAAGTTAAAAGGCCCTGTGTGTTTTTGTGTTGGAAGAAGGGGTATAAGCGCCGGGAACGTCGTCATTGTGAAACAAGAAAATAGAAGCTTTGTGTAGCCGGTATCACAAAGCATGTCGCATGAATTTATATTGCGCCCTTTTCAAAGGGCTGTGATGATACATTGGTGATTGTTGAGTATACCTTGCCATGATTATCAAAAAAATAAAAAAGCCAAGAAAAAGGAAAAACCTGGATACAGGTTGTAGTATCATGGGGGCTTATCATAGCTTTGATAGCGAGGATGGGCACGGCTAGCATATCATTATAGTAAATAAAGTCGAGGAAGCGTTTTCTCTATCATCGGGACGCACTCGTCTATCCACAAAGTACTCCCTAAAAAAAGGCAATTCTTTTTTAATGCAAATCATAATTTATTGCAACCAAACAGATGACACGTGTGCAGAGCATTAGAGTAGTGGTAGTAGTGGTTGTAGTAGCGTCGGCTTCGAGTGACCTTTTATGGTAGAGAGCTCCTTGCTCCTTACATGCTCTTTTTATTTCTGTGTAAGAGTGCATTGTGAACACTATGTAGGAAGATAACAATGGAAAGGAAGAACATGTATAATTATGTTGCTTCCAGCTGCTGCTAATAGAAATATGTAGTGCTATTATTACGCTTAGGGAGGTGGACACACACACTATGTATACTTCAGCTATCATAAAATGTGTACAAGGATCAGCGAGACACATGTGTGATTACAAGCACAAAAGTATAAGCACAGATACTTCAGGGTTTTTTCTTTTGAGCGACAATAAAATTGGATGAAGATAGAGCAGGTTTTCTGGGAAATCATCGCTGTCGCCGATGCAGTTTGATGAGGAAAAGCTTCCTCTGTTCTCCCTTTGGGTCGTGCATGCAATGTGTACTGATGGTGGCTCAGTGTGTGTATGTATTTGATAGCTCTAGTCCCCTACAACATCCACAGTCCGTACCATCATCAGCATCATTATCATTATCCTAGATAAAAGAACGAGATTACAACCTTTTAGGGTATCCAAATCGTGGATCTCTTGCAAGCCAACTGCTTTGGGGGTGGGGGTGAGAGGTTGCGCATATATCTATTACTCTGATTACTGCTTTTTCTTTCTCTCGTTGATCGAGTCAGAAACATGTAATGTGTTCTTTTGGCCTGCAACAGGTAGCCTCGCTTAGTTGCTTCTGCATGACGAATGGTGGCAATGGGGGAAATGAGCGAGACTGGTCTTGACGCATATGTGTACAAGAAAGAGGGACTAGCGCTCATTGGGTAAAGGGCTGGTTCGGAATGTTTTGTGTGAAGCACAGAGTTTTGGCGTTTTGGTTGCCAAGTTTGGGTTTGCCTGTTTACATTTTATTTTTTGATGATTGCTGGTTATTATTAGGAGACAAAACTCCATTTCTCTTTTTTTTCTTTCTTCTTTCTCTCTCCCTTTCCTTCATCGTTTCTCTTTTCTGTTCTTTTCTTACTTACTTCTTGTACATTATCACTGCACTTCTTTATAATCGCATCCGTCTTTATTCTGTATACCACCATTTCATACATTAATCTCTACACACACACACACACACACACACACACACGCCACACGCACACACAACAACAGCAACCACGACCCACCTCATACCTGAAAATGAAAGATACCATGTCCACATCCTCCTCAGTCAGGTACTGCCGCTGCTGCGCTGTCTATGATCATTTGTTGACTCGTTTTACTCAAAACAAAAACACATCTTCTACTCTTTCTTCAGAGTCGCTGTGCGTGTACGGCCGTTAACAGAGCAAGAATTCCAGAACCAATGCTGCATCAGCTTTATACCCGATCAGCCTCAGATCACCGTCGGCAACGAGCAACGATCATTCACATTCGATTATGCCTACCCACCCATCGCCGACCAACAGCAAGTCTACGACACATCCGTGACGCCGCTGCTTCACAAATTCTTGGATGGCTACAATTCGACCATCCTTGCTTATGGGTATGTTGTTGTTGTTGTTGTTGTTGTTCTACTACCGTCACCATCATTTTGACACATATAACCACCATGTGCGCAGCCCCCCTTTTTTCATCGTATTTTACTCAAATACACTAAACTAAACGCCCTTAATTATATTGGTCACCACAGACAAACAGGAAGCGGCAAAACATACAGTATGGGCATCGGCCTAGACTCGCCATCCTCTGGAGGCATTGTGCCACGGTTCATTGACTCGTTGTTTGGCGAACTTGCCAAACGCCAGACGTCGCCTGAAGTGTACGTCTCCTTTCTAGAGCTGTACAATGAGGATCTCGTTGATCTTTTGAACCCAGCAGTCAAGCGTGGCGAGGGGCTCCATGTCTCCATTCGCGAAGATGCCCAAGGCAACATCTGCTGGATGGGTGTGCGTGAAGAGCCCGTGGCCAGTCCCAGAGAGCTGCTAGAGTAAGTTGTTATTGCCAGGCATAAAACAGTGCATTTGTGTATGCCTTACTAAATTTGGTCATCCATGCCAGATTGCTGCAAAAGGGTTCCATTGCACGTACCACAGCATCCACCGATATGAATCGCTCCTCCTCACGGTCACATGCCATTTTTTCGGTGATCCTCAAGCAATCCATGGATGATGGCAGCCGTCTCACTTCAAAGTTCCACTTTGTCGATCTTGCTGGCTCAGAACGGGTAAGCTATCATCCATCCCCATTCCTGCTTCTGTTACACACACACACGCACGCATTTATCCAGACATATTAACTGACATATTTTACGCAATTAAGCTGAAACGAACCAATGCAGTCGGAGACCGTGCCAAGGAAGGTATCTCAATCAACACCGGCCTGTTGGCTCTCGGCAATGTCATATCGGCCTTGGGCGACGAGTCCCGGAAAGTGTCCCACATTCCATACCGTGACTCCAAACTCACGCGCCTCTTGCAGGATTCTTTGGGCGGCAACAGCCAGACCCTGATGCTTGCATGCGTCTCGCCTGCAGACAGCAACTACACCGAGACACTCAACACTTTGAAATACGCAAACCGTGCTCGCAACATTCGAAACCGAGTCGTCGTCAACCAAGAGTTCAATGGCGCGGACCCGGCCTGTGTCGAAAAACTTAAAGCCCAGATCATCCGCCTCAAGGAGGAGCTCAGGGGCAATGACGAGTTCCTGCATGCAGTCAATGACGAGATGGACACGCTCAAGACAGAGGTCGTCGCAATGAATGGGACCCTGAGTCAGATGACCAACGAATTGGCTTGCACCAAATACGAACGTGATCGATTGAAAAAGCTCGTCGAGCAAAACTACGACCCCGCTTCTTATGGAGCTGTGGCTGACGCCGTTCAAGATGTGGAAGATAGTTTGGTGTCCGAGTATTGCCAGACCATTGAAAAACTCAGAGCTGAAAACGAAACGCTCAAGCAGCAGCAGCATCAGCAGCAGCATCAACAGCAGCAGCATCAACGACGCATGAGCAAAAGTGAAGAAGACGATCTGGCAACTTTGGTTGGATCTTCAACCAGTCATGAAGTGGCTGTGCCAGCAGCTACAGCCGAAAAGACACCCAAGGCCAAGAAGCGCCACAGTTATCGCTTTGGTTCGAAACGATCCGTGCGCGGCCGTCGTCGCCTGAGCGTCAACCATTCACCCAAAAATCAGCGAACCTCTTCGATGAACAATGTTTGGAAATCCATCGAGCAGGCCAAGGCCAGCTTGGCAGAAGAAACAACATTCCTCAAATCTGCAGAAAACCCGTGGGTCCGAGGCGTATCTGCACCACCCACGCCCGAAGACGACGGTCTGCTTTCAAACGACCCCAGAATTCTCAGTTTCGCAGACTCATTTGGCTCTGTTCTACCCATCTACGAACCATGTCGCAATAACAAAAACAATATCAACAACAACATGAAAAAAGGCAACGGCCTCCGTCGATCGAGCAAAGATCACCACGACAACACGCTACTGCTCACCAAATTACAAACATGCGTAAATGGCAAGCAGCAACTAGTCCAGCTTTTGGAAAAGTGCGAATCGCAACGCATGGAGCAAGTACAGCAATACGAGGCCAAACTAGCCGACGCACAGGCCAAAAAGAAAGAAGCTCAAGTCCAGTTCCGTCGAGACATGAGTGAACAGAAATCGCAATACGAAAGCCGGATCAAGAAATTGTCGACCGAGCTGTCGGTCCTGAAGCGCAAGCACGCACAGACCCTCACGAGCGCCGAATCCGCACGGACCAAGAGCAATGCCGTGATCCTGAGCCTCAAGTCGAAACTCGACAAGGCGAACCAGGAGAAGAAAAAGATGACCAAGCGCATCAAGCAAGACTCGGATCGTACACGCGAACGATGCAGTAGCTACGAACGCGAGATCACCAAGCTGAAGCGGAACGAGACCCAGGCTGTTGCTGCACGCAAACGGATCGAGCGGGATGTGTCCATGCACAAGGCGACCGCCAAGCGCGCCACCGAAGAAATGGCCATGCTGAGTGGCCAGATGAAACAGGTGGCGCTCCTGCTCAAGAAAATTCTGACGTGCGGCAAACTGGATCGACAGGTGCTGACCAAAGCCATGGCGTGTGCAAGCGTACGCGGCTGCATCGTACGTCAATCGCTCAACAAACGCGGATCGTTCAAACTGGCCTCGTTACAACAACGGGTGTTCCAAAAGAAACGGCTCATCCATCGCGCGCTGGCGCTGCACATCAAGAGCTGTCACAAAGAAATGCAAGACCTGTGCCAAAAGCGAGACCGGTTACAATGCGAGCAGAAGGAACTGTTAGCCGAGCGCGAGCTTGTGCTTGACGGTGACGATCCGGCAGAACCCCAATACATGGATGATCGGATCGATACGATCACCTTGGAACTCGACTACCTGGATTTCCAGATCAACCAGCTGCAACAGTCGCCCGAATGGTCGGATGTGGTCGATAAGGAGTTGCAGATCGATTTGGCCGATCCGGAAACGAACAGCCAGGTCGCGTATCAGGTCGCGCTCTCCTTGGTTCGCTCACTGGAGCCAGATGAGGCGCGTTTAGTGTCTGAGGCGCTCATGGATGAGGTCATTGAGCTGCGCAAGTTGCAGTCGACAAGTGTGATGGCCCGGTCGTCGGATATCGTCGTGCAAAAGGCCCAGCAGGCTCTGGTGACGATGCGACGCGAGCCCTCCGACCTTGTCTTGCTCAAAGCATTACAAGGCCCTGTCCACATCTCTAATGGACTTCTTTTACCGTCAACTTGTTAATCAGTGCTATTCTTCTCCCCTTTGTGTGTATATTTCTCTCGTTCTTTTTGATACCCCTTGCCTTTTTCGTTTTCCTGACATATATTTATATATATAAAACTATATTCTTTTTTTTTCTGAAATGCTAAAGATGTAATAATACTATGTAATGAGTGATTGCATGTGTGTTTTTTTTTCTGGGCGTGATGTTCAGAGGTGTGTGCGTGTGTTGTAAGCATCTGATAAAAAAAAAGTAGCGCAAGAGAACAAAAGATAAGAGGGGGAAGGGTGGTAGGATATACAACATGTACTTGTTATAATAATATTACACTACTATTACTACTACTGATGATGATACTGTTTCCGGTTTCTTTATTTTTCTAGATCCCTGTCATCCTTGGCATCGCGATGGGGCTGGTAGCTGTGGTACTCTATACCATTGCTCGATGGATACGATGACGGTGGCGAAGAGGACGGCGGGCGCGAATTGTTGGCAGTAGACGGCATACTATAAATGGGTTAATTAAAAAATACTTTAAAAAATTTCGTTCTATGAGCGTCTCGCACTGTTTACATCCCAAGAAACAAAAGTTCGTACCCATTGCTGTTATAATAATGATGGTGATGGCCCACTACGCCTTGCTGCTGATGGCGGGAATGGGTGTCGTTGTATGGATAGTAGCCGTAAGGGGCAGCAGCAGTAGCAGCAGACGGCGGTGGAGGCATGGTGCTACTGTTGTTGTTGTTGCTACTAGTATAGGGTTCTCCACTCGACGCCATTCTCGTATGTGCCATGTTCCATGCATCGCGTTGCTGATAGTATCCATAGCGTCCCATATCATGTTGTCCCCCTCCACCATGGCCATTGTACACATCCACCGAACCCGAAGGCGCTGAAATCGACCGGTCATGTGCGCGCATTACCACATGTTGCTGCTGGGGTGACGGTGCAGACGGAGGTGGATGAGGTGCATCAAACGACGGAGGCGGTGGGATCATTGGCAAGGACGGACTGTGTGGTTGCTGCTGCTGCTGCTGATGATGATGATGAGGATGCTGGGGTTGTGGATGGTGCTGGTGTGGTGTTGCTGGTGGCGGTGGCTGATGATGCTGATAATAGTAGCCATTCGATTGTACAGACTGTTGATGTTGTTGTTGTTCATGAGGGTGATGGAGATGGGGGGGATGATGCTGGTTGTGGTGGTGCGAATGGTGTGGTACTAGTGGTGGTGGAGGCGTTACTGACCTTTCATGCGGAAGATGAGGCTGGTGCTCCTTTTCTCTTTCTGAATGGGATGCCATTGATGATGAAGTAGCAGTAGTAGTGGTGGCAGCAGTCGTACCTCGAGCAGCAGCAGCCTGAGCCGCCAACGCCGCCGCAGTGCTTTCTTCCTCCTTTTCACTACTACGCCGTTCCGAGTAATGCCCCGGACTTCGACCGCGCACCACCAATGGGTCCGACCGAGTCGAAGCCACTTTAATCAATTTACCCGACGCCAACTTGGTATACAACTCCACCATCAACACGTAATACTGCTGGGCAGCCCTTCGCTTGCCATTGTTTGCCGTAGCCGACTTGAACTGGATCCGTTCAAACGTGGCGATCGACTGATCAATAGGTGACGGTGGTGCTGTCACTGCTGCTGGTGCTGACGACGACGACGACGACGATGTTGCAGCAGCGGCAGCAGCAGCGGCAGCAGCAGCCATGTTGCTCAACAATGCCAAGTCGCCACCGGGTTGGATCGGCTTGGGTTCCGGGTGCGATTGGGGGCCCTTGTCGCGCTTGGCAGTGTGCTGGATGAGAGAGATTTGCTTATCTTCGTCGAGAACGTGGGCAGAGATGCCGACCATGAAACAATTGACAGGATGGAGCTGATCATCTGCTTCGTCTCTGACAAGACAGCCTAGTTCGGGATCATGCTGATCATGGTAGTACAGCGGGTATCCGTGCAGATTGAAGGTGGTACTGACTTGGAAATAGTTGCGGCGGTAACACGTCCAGTCATTGTCCGCGGTAAAGAAGCCACGGTCAAACTTGGCGTGTAGTTGAGCTTCCAAACTATTTTTTTTGGAGCGGCTAGTCTTGTTAGCTTCTTTTTACCTTCGTTACTGGTACTAAAAAGAGAGAGAGAAAAGGAGGGAGGGGCTTACACTGTGTTTCGGTCAACGGCAAACAGGTTGCCCCGATACTTTGTTGCAGCGAATTTGGGACCAGGCTCGTTGACACTGTAGAGACAGGACGATTGACGCGTGCGCTTTGGCAGTTTGTCGACCTCGTGGTGCTCTTGCTCCTCATACGGTGGCTGGTGCTGGTGCTGGTGGTGTTGATGCTCGTGTTCGATGGGCGTTTGATGCACAGGCGGTGTTCCACTGACGGGTGGTGGAATAGAATGGCTGTTGCTGTTACTATTCGGCGTATGAGGATGATGCTGATTATTATGAGGATGATGGCGGTGGTAGTGTTCTTCTGCGGGCGTCGCTGTAGGCGTTGACGGGGACGAAGACGGACGAGGCGTAGTGGGCTGCGACGACATGGTGAAACTGGACAAGGAAGACAAGAGTGAGTGTGCGTGGTACGAAAAGAGGGATTGTTAAAATAAGGGGAGAGCGAGCGATCGAGCGAGGAGAGAAGAGAAGAGAAGAGAAGCGAGAGAAAGAGGGAAAGTGGGGGAAGTGGGTACGAACGAGAAACAAGTTTTCTTTCTTTTTGTACGACTTTTAAGACTGACTTACCCCGTATGAGGATGATGATGCTGCTGGTGGTGATAAGCTCGCTGCTGCGGCTGTTGCGGAGAAGACTCGGATCGTCGAAGATCTGGGCGCGACACAAGAGTGGGACTAGTCGTATTAGAAGAAGTAGAAGAAGAAGAAGAAGAAGCAGCAGCAGTAGCAGTAGGAGTAGCAGTATTGGAAGAAGGATAACCGTAATAGTATGACGGCCTAAAAGGAAAAGAAAAATGAGAGAGAGAAAGAAAGAGAGAAAGCACAAGGTGAGCTTAGAAACTTTGTTCCCGGAAAAAAAAAAGTTACGCCCCTGCGCGTGCGTGGGACAAAAAAAAAAAAAAGAAAAAGTGGCGCTATCATCGTTCGTTCCTTTCCACACACACACACACACACACACATACAACACACTCTCTCTCCCCATCCCACCCCCAACTATTAATTCGTGCTTCGTCTTCTTCTTCTTCTTTACGATACGTACGAGTAGTAGTAGTAGTTGCTCATGTAATGCTCGTTGGTCGAAGAAGACGACAAGCCATGCTGCTGCTGCTGCTGCTGTTGCTGCTGCACAGGGACTACTGGCTCGACAGCAGCAAGCGTGTTGTTGTGTTGCTGCTGTTGTTGCTGCTGATGTTGGGATGGGTGAATGGGCAATGGCAATCGAGATTGGCGTTGTTGTTGTTGTTGTTGTTGTTGCGAACACTGTGCGTCTCCCCAAGAGGAAGAGGTCCACTCCTTGTCATGCAGGTCCATTCACGTAGTACACAGCTTTGTGTCTCACCAACAGGGCCTTGTTACAGAAAGGAAAGCTGGAAAAAAAAAGGTTGTCGCTAAAAAAGAAAAAAAAACTCTTTTTTTTTGATTTAGCGGGTTGTAGCACCAACCAATCCGAATCCTTTGTTTTTGACATTCCTTTCGACTCTCCGCTGAGTTACTTCACTACGCACACGCACACACACACACACACACAGCAGAAACTGAAACAGAAACCAGTAAAAAGTGTGTGTTTTATAATAGAAAATTATATTCATTTAATTAGAATACTGCGACTCCCACTACTGCTCAACAATGGGTGGTCGACCTTGGTCATTTTCAATGCATGGTAGTTGCCATGGTGATCAACAGCCATGTACCGGTCCCCGTCCATGTAGTAACCCGACGACTTGCTCGAGCTCGACGAAATGGTCGACGACGATAAACTGTTGTAAAGCGGAGGAGGAAGACTGGGTCTGCGTGCGGTGCTCATTTGAATAAAGCCTTGTTCGTCACTGACAACATGCATTTCGCTCGCCGTCGTGTCGTGTAGCATCGCATGGTCACGCATGAATTGCGATAGCTCGGTCCAGCCGCCACCTACTCGCACCATGACCATCCTGCTCTTGAGGATTCGGCAGTACACCAGCCTTGTTCCAAACCAGTATCGACCCACTTTGCCAGGCACCATCTCGACCTTGACTGGATACGGTGCTTGATTCACGATTCTGCCAATTTCGACGTCAAGTTGGTTTTCTGGATCTGGTTCGTACAGCCGTTTTCGCCTGTTGTTGTTGTTGTTGTTGTTGTTGCTGGTCATGCTGTTATTCATGTTGGGTCGGGGACTGAGTGGTGAAGATGCTGATGCCAAGGGTGATGGAGCGTTGCTGTTGTTGGATGATGAAGATGAACATGAAGGGGATGATGCAGTATTAGGAGTAAAATTAGTAGTAGTTGTAGAAGTAGTAGATGCAAGAAGTGTAGGTAATGAAGTAAGTCGACCACGTGTCGCCCGTCGTCGCAACAAAGACTGAACACGGCGTTGGACAGATGCCCAGCGGTCGCACAATTGCCTGTATGGCTTGGTCAACATGAAATTATCCTCGGCAATTGCTTGTGCAGTGTCGAGCTTGTGCCCAATATGTTCGTCATAATACTTTTGCTGTGCTTCGATGGCTTGCAAGTCCTGCTTGCTCATGTTACGTGGCGTACTCGGCAGTGATTCTTCGAATATGCTAATCATCATGTGGGTATCGTCTGAAATCATTAAATATTCACTGATGGCTAGCGCTTGTGCAATCTTGCACTGGGTATCTTGAACCGAGTCAAAGAATTGATTAACATCGGCATTGACCATCGCCCTATAGGCCGCGTTTTCGTCAGTTGTGATCGCTGGATAGTGTTCTCGCATCAATGTCGCAGTAGTAGCTGCCAAATCAGTGATACGGCGCTCTATCGCAAGTGCTTCGGGCTCTCGTGGCATCGATCCAAGGTCCCGCTTGTCCACATCCCACCGGCAATAGCCCAGCTGTGCCCGAGCGCGCTTGATCAATCGTTCTACCGTAGCTAGTTGTTCCTGTTCATGCTGTTCTTTTAATCGCTCGGAAGCCATGGTTTCTGCCTGCTTCATCTGCTCGCATAAACCGTACCATGCTTCTTCGACACTCGATCGTCGATGCCGCGTCGCTCGTTCAACGTTTGCCTTGATCAGTGATGGGGCGTTGTCAACCCATCCATCGTCCTTTTGAAGGAATGCTTCAACCGTGGATGCCATCGCCGATACATCTTGACCTTCCCATGTCTTGATCCATGATGAAATCTCATGTGCTTGCATCGCGTGCTGGGCGACTTGCTGTAGACAATCATACGCTGCCTCCACGATTTGCACAGTCTCATTCAGCTTGGGATCTTGCCATTTGTCGCGTCGTGCTTGATGAACCGAGAGCGCTGAGATGCTGCGGAGGTAAAACTCTTGGATCACCGATGCATCCTTGTCGTCAACGATGGCACCCACAGCAAGCGTATCGTCATGCGCAGCCTTAACCGCTTGCTCAATAGACAGTCGTCGTCGCTCAGCTTCTTTTTGCGCCTCCATCTCTTCTGCTCGTTGCCTCTCTTCTTCTGCTTTTGCCTTGGCTGCGGCCACTGTTTCTCTGAGTTCGCCATGGCGTGCGAGAGCATGTTGCCGATTGCAGTCATCTGGATAGGCCATGATTCGATCCGCCACATGATTGAGCATCGTGTCAAGCACTGTTACGGATAGGGTGTACAACGAATCTTCAATCCCCTGAAGCTCCATGTGGATATCACAGTATGGCTTGGCTAAATTGGCTGCACGCACAGCCTCCTTGAGCACAGATTCAGTTTGTTGGTACTGCTGATGCAGATTGCGGTGATCTGGATATGCTTGAATGTAAGCGTTAAACAGATCCATCGCCTTGATAGCCTTGTTTTGGAAAGCATCCACATCCTGACGCTGTGTGTCTTGAAGAATTTGACACTCTCGCTTTTGCTGCCCCCATGCTGTCGTCACCCGCATGGCCGACAACAGCCCATCTACGAATGCTTGTGTCGAATTCTCCAGTTGTTTCTTGCCAAACAGGTCCTCGACATAATCCAAGGCCGAAATCAGATCATCGTTGTCAGCCTTGGCGCGTTCATACAGAGCTTGCATCGTGTCGCTGTATGTATTGAGCCGTCGCTTTTCGTTGTGCCACCGCATAAACAGCTGATCAATACCCTTGCGCTGAAGCGATTGTAACTTTTCGCGGTGCTGTTGAGAGCACTGTAGAACCGATCCGTCGTCCACGTTGAGGATTTGGATGGCATTGTGTTGTTCCGCGAGCCAATCGTACAGCTGACGATACGCATCCATGGCCTTCTGATCCTGCTGCTGCTTCTTGACTTGCTCGGCTTCAGCTGTCTTTTGCTCCCAAGTTTGACGCACGGTCGCAAGTACGGATTCAATGGCTTGCTCGTACTCGTTGTTGCTTGTGTCATTGCCTCGCAATTGGTTGATACGAACGATTCCATTTTGAGCAGACGTGGTCAAAGCATCCACTGCTTCTTGCGAATACACGAGCGCATCCGCCTTGGCGTGCAATTGACAGACAATCGCATTGCACTGGTCCTGTTTTTCGCGCTCCTTGCACATGTCTGTATGGGCACGCTGTCGCTGCACAGCATTTTCTAAGAGTGATTCGAGCTTGTGCCGCACCATCTTGTCGAAGTCGACGTCATCTTGGCCGCGGACGGGATAATAGAGCTCTGGGTCCTGTATACGCTTTGCCATGGCAATCAAATCCATGTTGATGTCGTTGTCATTGCCATGGAGACCAAGAAGCTCGTCCATCAACTGTCGAATCTTGTTGCATTGAATCTCGACATTTCTTGCAAACAATGTGGTATCGCGTAATTCTTGAATTCGTTCATCCAGCGACATTTGGGCAGCCAGGGTCTGGTCGAATTCAACGTGGTGATGCAAGCGATGCTGGTCGACATAGAGCTGCAGCGCCCGGATATTCGGAAGCTGAGGTGATGGTAGTGGCGATGATGGCGATGATGGCGGCGGCAACGCGTTGCTGTTGTGGTTGTTGTTCTCCTTGTTTTCATGCTGTGTAACCAACATTCTGCTGTCGTGAATCAACGTGACCAATTCGGCTTCTTGTTCGTCACACAATCGGAGCGCCCCATCCATGTGCGTCTGCCACGCGGTCTGTCGCTCGACATAGCCAGCCATCACGATGCGATACTGCTGTTCAGCGTGTACGGCATTCACAATGTCGGCAACGTGTTTTTGTCGCTCTAGATCTTTCTTAGTATTGAGGTGACTTTTCCTGGATCCTGCAGAAACAGATGCTTGTTGCATCTCCTCAAACGCTTCTTTGGTGGACTGGTGCAATGCGTCCAAGTGTGCCATTAGGGATCCGAGACTGGATTGGCTTTGCCAACCAGTTGCTGCTGCATCGAAATGAGCAAGCGTGTCTTGCCAGCGTGCATATGCGCCGTCGGCTGCAGCATCCAACATGCATTGTTGTTGTGTTTGTTTGTGTTGCTGGATCCGCACTGCAAGTTGCGCCAGAGCATCCGACGCTAATTTGTCCCAGGAATCGACCATGGAATGATGATCACAGCACCGTGTATCCAGGATTTGCGCCCTGATGTTTTGTACTCGGTTCTTTGCGCTTTTGTATTGGTGGTCGTCGTCATCAAACGACGCGGCAACAACATCGCCAGCAATGTTTGCCAGACATGCGTCCATATCGCGTTTAAGCTCAAGCGCCAATCGATATTTTTGGACAAGCATTGAGACCGTGCTATTAATTTCGACCAAAGCGTTGCATTCGCCGGATAGCCACGCCAAAAATATGCTTTGTTGGGCGTACGGCGCAGGTCGATTGGCATAGACGTTTTCGCTGGGACGTACGAATTCATACTGCTCTACGCTGGTCAAAAGCTTGCTTGTGACGTTGACAAAATCATCGTACGCGGACAGGGGCAGTTCTTGATGGCGGTCAAAGGACGTTACAATCTCGTTCCATGCTAATTCGAGCTCCTTGCGGTAACGCATGCCTTGTGTTTGCAGTTCCTTGACGCGTGATTGGTACAACTGATGGGCGTTGCGCTGAGTCAGCAGTGCATTGCCATATTCAACAAGCGCTACAAAGTCTTGATATTGCCGTTGGATTCGTGGATCGTGGTGTTGTTCCAAAACATCCGCCGCAATTGACGTATCAGCCAAAACACAAGGTGTATCTTCTGCATCGAATATGCCTTCTTCGATCGGCATCAATGTGGACCAGATGCAGAGCGTCTTTTCTTGAATTGCTGTGGACAGCTTTTCGAATGCATCACGTGTTTGCACTTGTTGCTCATACGCATCGAGGTCATTCTTTAGTTGCGTGAGCAGTGCATCAAGCTTGGCATTGGTTCGCTTTTTCTTAGATGTCGTCCGGTAGTCGCGGCAATCCTTTTGCAATTGTTGGATATCGTGCAGCGTTAAACCCGGCATGGCAGCACTTGTAGTCAAGGACTGCAGGGCTTCAATACGCATGTGGACCCACACATCCTCCTCCTCGTCTTTTGTTTTTTGCTGCTGCTGCTGCTGTTGTTGTTGCCGATTTTTTTGTTGCCGTCGTAATGTCAGCTCCAAATTGTCTTGCAGCAACCATAGAGACGCCTTGCGTCGCCGGACCAAATCCCGGATATCTGCATTTTTCAGGGTTTGATGCACTGGATAAGGGATTCGTGCAGCAATTCGTTCTGTAGCAACATGTACACGATCCTTAAACGATTCGACAACGGATACAGAAAGCAGCAGCTCATCGCCACTACTATTCTGCGACAGTAGTCTCTCGCCTTTTTTTTCCAACGCCTCTGTGTACTGAATAAAGGCATTCACATGCTCTCGTTGGTCGGCCAGCTGATGTTTACGTTGGCGAAATTCGCAGTATTGTTTTTGCATGGCGGTGTACAACGATGCGTTGGCTGCTGGGGCGGCTCCACTCCATCGTTGAAATGTTCGTGTCGCATCCCTTACGGCGATATCCACAACAGTTTCATTCTCAACATTATCAACGGCGTCCTCGTCCTCGTATTGGCGCATCGATGTGATTGCATATTTGTGTGCTGCAAGCCATGCCTGTTTCAGTTCCTCCAACCATCGCACGCGTCGTTGGGATTGTTGGGTATAACGGTACTGGTCCAAGGCTTGGAGCGGCTGCGTTAGTTTGAGACGCAAACCGTCGGATAGTAGTCCATGATGATGATAAAATTCATTGTTGTTGTTTTGGAGCTCCAAAAGAGCATCGATATCATCCGTATCCACCTTGGTTTCAATTTCAATCGCGTGCATGATCGATTGGCCATGCAAGGAACATGATTGAACACGGTCTAGCCAGCAGCGCAAGGAATGATATCGCTGATCATTATCCGCATCGTTACTCTCGTCATGGTGGAGATGATGATGTTGGATGAGCTGCATTCGGTGTTCGAGATCGGTCGTATCATGCAGTACGAGGGTGGATGTAAACAATTTCATGTGGATAAAATCGAGCTGCATGCACACGAATGACGGCATGCTCCTTATTACTGTTTTATGCATATTAGTTCTTACTTTCCCTGTGATCAAAAGGACCCTTCTCGCATTGTTTGCGCAGAAAGCAAAGAGACGGATTATTTACCAGCGAAGATGCTTTTAGGAGCATGTTGGTCAGGGTGTTTATACTGCAATCGATGACGGATCGCGCTGATAAACAAAACATAGTCGTCCGTGTAGGGTATTTGCCAATGATCGAAAAACAGCTGCTGTGCAAAAGTGGTGTTCTTGTCGTTGTCGTTATCGTGCCGTAAGCGGATGATTAAGTCTGGAATGGAGGATGCAAAGTATCGGTGTGCAAGACACAGGAGCCACTGTTGTTGTGATGGAATGGTAAGAGGAGTACCATCTGTTCCTTTTTCCGCAGTTGTTGTGGCCGTTTTAGCTGTTGATGGCGGTGCAAGAATGGAGAGTGCAAAGTAGAGCGAAAGCTGCGTTCGGATCCATTCATAAATGCTATATAAACACACATGAGCATCATTGTTTATAGTCATCGAGAAATACTTTCTATGCCTTTTTGTATCAGACCCGTACTCTTGTTCTTGTTGCGTATGGTGATGATGATGATAGTGTGGTTGTTGCTGAGGACCGGTCATGGGATAGTGTCGAGGAGAGGGAAAAGAGCGAGGAGGTGTATTTCCTAGAGGATGAAGGAGTAGGTGTAAGGACGTTCAAACGACGTAATAAGAGTAGTTTGTTGTATGTGTGTGTGTGTGGAGAAGAAGTGGGGAAAAAGAAAAAGGACGGAAAGAAAAGCGAGTAGAGTAAGAGTAGAAAGGAACGTAAGGAGGCGCGCGCGCTTTGGGTAACCTGCGACTGCTTATGGCGAGAAGCAGGACCTGTCAGTCAGTCAGCCGGGTCAGTCGGTCAGTTGAAAGGGTGGTTGTGCGAGTGTATGCGCCAGAATGTTTGTTTTTGTTAAGGAGAGGAGAGTATACAAGGTGGACGGGTACGAATATAAACAAGTGGAAGAGAAGTGAAACTGTTACCCTGACGATTCGAGGTTGTTGAAGGGAAGGTTGGGGGTGTGGGTGGGTGGGGGCGACTGATGGACAGACTGCAGATGTCTGACCTCCCTACTAGGAAACCAGCCATGCGCTGAGCAAGAAAAAACGCCAGCCAATGGCAATTTTTAAAATTTAGGACCACACCTTTTTATTTTAATTATCAACATATTATTTAGCAACGACTCGACTGTTCCAGCTGCCGTTCAATGTCGCTAGCAAGCAGTCGATGAACCGGATACGTTGGATGCCCTGAGTCTTTTGTGTGTGTGAGTATGTGTGAGTGAGTATGTGTGAATAATACATCATGCGTAATGTAGAAAGCCCCACTCCCCCCTGCTGCTGGCCTTCTTCGGGCATATGCCCAAATTAATAATCACCACTACTTACTGAGCCAAAAATACTCGTACGGCGCCAAACAGCCGTAGTTTTCATAGTTCGTATTGAAATCAGGAGCCGTCGAGTTTGGACAGAAAGTGGTGATATCCTTGAAGCCAAGTTCTTCTGCATTGTCGAGGTACCCATTGAACAGGTCGAACGCATTGATTAACATGACATTGGCGTCTGTGTGCTTGCGCTGAAATGCACTGATGTGTTCGTCCAGAACGCCGTTGAACGTATCAATGACTTGTGCATAGCCGTCGTGGCTGTCACCGCCAGGCGATCGGTCGCGTGGTGGTACATTAAAAAATAGGAATGATCGCACATTGCGGGCATACAGCTCATCCTATAATTTCCATATATCATGTGATGCCAACAAGTAAATTTGAGTACTTTTTTAAGGTGTGGTGTCAAATATAGCAACGTCTGTGTCACACTTGTCATACCACTTTGTTAAAGTAGACATCGATGAGTTGGTTGTAAAACGTAGGAAACGAAATCTAAAATTCACCGATGATGAGAATAAGGCTTTTCGCGTCAGCTTATGATAAATGGAGGGGGATTTAGGGGTCAAATTGTAATAAACGTTAAAATACACTTACGTTGGTCCAAGATTCCGTGTCGCCAACATCGTTGATGCTTAAAGTTTATAAGGTTAAACTTGGTTTGTTGTCATCCCAATAATATGCAATATGTATGTAGCTTATTTCTTACCCCATCCAAAACGTTGCCAACGTGTTTGGAGGCTTCCAATGAATGGCACGGTCGACGTGATCCTTCCATTGATCCACTTGCTCCACAAACGAAATAGTATATGGATGGTGCTTGGAAATGAGTACTGGATCGATATCAGCCCCAGCAAAGGCGATATCATACAAAGCTGGATCGCAGCGTTGTGGCAATCCTTGATAACATTCGGTCAGGTACTCGGCCCAATTAGGTCCTCCCGCACTCGTCTATAAGAGATGTTAGTGATCCTGTTCCTGGATATGACAATGGCCGAAATTCATTAATGATGAGCGTTTTGTCTTTGCTGACCTTGTTAAGGAGGATGGGATTGTGATGGACAGAACCAGGCGATGTAAAGTTATCCCAAGAATAATTCTTAGTTCCTAAACGGCCTTCCACATAACTGTACGAATCTCCAAAGACGAATCTAATAGCAGTTGCAAGAGAAGCGTGTTAGTATGAAAATAAAGCTGTACCGTGTAGTTCGTCTCGCTCCATTAGCCTACTAGCGTGCACACATACAGAGTGTCAATGCGCTTCCAGCAGAAGCCAGTCGGACGTGGCAGTGCATACACGATGTTTTGCGATAGCAGTAGCAACCCAGCAACAACAACAAGTTGCAGGAACAAGAACATGGCGACGATTGAGTAACGACTCGATGGCCAAACCATTAGCCATTATATATACCCACCCGCAAAAGGAGAATATGGAGCATTTTCTTTTATTCTTTCCGAGTATCCAAATGTGTGGGTATGTGTGTTTGTGTGAGAACGGAAAAGAAATAGCAAATGTACATTGAAGGTAAAATTGGCCTTTATGGGTCCGTTTTTTGCTTTTTATTCTCGGTACTGCTGCTCGTCTGATCCTTATTCTGCTTACGCTTCTGCCGCCTTGCACGCTTTTTGGCCGTCCGTGCCTCATCCCCGGCTTTTAATTGTGCAATTTTATCGTCATACTCTTTCTTTTCGTATTCCTAATAAGCACAATCATCCACACGGTGTTAAAAAAACAAAGAACTCTCCGGATTTCTCTATCTCCTATTTTTTTCCCATAGTGAATCTTTTCAGTTGTGGTACCTTGCGTTCCTCTTCATCCATATCTTTTAACCGAGCGTATTCTCGCCGTCTATGTGCACGATATACGTGAAAGTCACCACTGCCTGCACCAGCACTCGATCCTATTAAGAGTTACAACAAATACAACCATCCATCGTGAGAATCATGTATAAGTATGGAGTAATTACTCTTGTTGGTCTTCTCAATGTCCAGCAATCAACAAACATGAAAAGAGAGAGAGAGAGATATTTAGTGAGGATTGAAATCATCGATCTGTACTCACCAGGAACATTGCGCACAAAATCTTTGGGCGCTTTTACTGATTTCTCTCTGGGACCTTGTGGTATTACGATCGGCTTGTCGATCTTTTGAAATAACTTTTCCAATTGCTTTTGTGTTTTTTGTGTTGTAGTTAGAGTGTGCCGGTTTATTTTGGATTTCTCTTCTTCTTCTGCCATTTTTCTGGTTTTTTTTGTGTTGTAATTTATTATGCGCCGATCAAAGAATGTTGGAGAAGGATAGCGAAAAAGAGACGCACTGTGGCACTGAATTTGAACTTTTGACACAAAAAAAAATGCGCACGCTGTCGGTGTCTATACATAGCGAGCACATATCAATGGGGTGGAGAAGGTAACGCTGACAACAGACATTGTATGATAATACTAACACAGCAAAGTATGCAAACAAATACATAGTTAGCACTGTAATGAGTGGTTGCTACTAAATAACATGCTCAAGATGTAGCGTGAGGGCTATATACATAGCGCATGTTGACTCGTTTTCGTCCGTAAAAGTACAATCGCGACTACAAGATGATACTTTGAGCTATCTCAAATTTTCGGGTAACTAAGAATATAAAAGTTCCAATAAGAATGGCATCGCTTGAGCGAATATTCAAACGTTTAATGTAAGACGCATGTCCCATATGTGGGGAGGGGGAAGTGATGCTGTCGTGAAGCGTATTTCATTGGTGTGCCACTACGCCGGCCGACGAAATCAAGATATCGAAGCAAGGAGCAGTTATCAGCAGTACAATTCGAGTACTTGGTCATCGACAAATACATAGCAACGAGGATGAGCCGAGCCGACGAAGCTATCGAACACGCAGTTGCTGTAATTGCTTCCAATGTGAGGAGTTAGGAAAGATACACTGGTTGTTGCAAACGCATTTGGCAAGATACATACTACGTGATTGGACATGGAAACGGTCTGTGCGCTTTTATCTTTCTATATTGTTGGGTGAAGATAAAGTGAGCCGCATTGTAGCAGTTCAACCTTGGAGCAATCAACAAGATGTTTATTAAGGAAGAAGAAAAATAGAAAGTCAAAGAGATGACAACGAGTTTGGTTCTGGAAAGCAATGAAAGAATATTTTCTCAAAGTCATCTATTATAGTATACCAATAAATGAAAAGAAAGTGCTTTCCATCCGTACGTTTAGACAGCATATGTCTTTGTTCGGATCCGCCTTCTGCTTTCAAAAATTGCTGCTGGGTTGACTCAAATCAACTTTCTTACTATGCGCATCACCAAGTTTATTACAGGATAGTCTAAACACTTCTTTTGCTACTGCGTTTACCGTATATGATATAACAGACCCTCCCACTATTACATGCGTCACTCTGATTGAACATATGGCGTTGATAATAATCATCGTCTCTGATACTCTTGAAACAAATACAAACGATTTTCGTTTCCCACCTCCATCAAGGGCCGTGTAATGTTATTATGTCGTTCACAGCCCTTTACAGGCTATCAAAGTGCTCCAAGACCCTTCCTTATACGACGAACCGATATCAAAAACTCTGACATGGATTTTGGCTATGTTCATCTACGACAACTTTCTAGTAGTCTTCTGTGGATTGGACAGCGGTTCTTTTTATGAATAACTTGTGTCCTACACTTGACTTGACTTCCAACATCATTTTCCGATATACAGATGAGTACCTTGGTAATTTTAATGTGATTATGACAATATTCCATGGTAGCTGTTTCTGCTGTTAATTTAAGTGAGAATGCTCTAAAACTTTTACTGTTTAGAGGCTGTTGACCCTATTCTCCACCATTTTATATCATGAGTTATTGCCATATCACGTTGGTATTAGCTCTTCCTTGGCTACTGAATTTCATTGGATAAGATTCTCCCGCAGGAAGAGTTAAGGTGGGATGCACATAGAAGCTGAGAAACCACGTCTTCTTCCTCGCTTTTAAGAAAATGGGCGACCAAGGTTAATTTCTTTTATTGGAAATGAATCAATGTTTACTGTTTCAACTCATTGCAATCAAGTATAGGGTCCATTTACTCAGTATTACAGGATGTGCCTGTCATGGTGTCTCATCACTACAGGCTTCCGAAGCAGGTAAGGGAGAGGACACACACTATTATGCCGAGTAGAAGCGACAAGAACAACGGCCAAAGAGAAGACTTACGAGAAAGATAAACTATATAGATATTTATCGATACAGAACTTTCACCATTACCCGAATCCCTCGACAATTTGGTAAGCATAAAAAGAAATTAACCTACGGCGTGGGTGTGTATTGGCACAAGCCAAAACGAACACCTAAAACAAAGAAGCTCACAACCAAAGGTGCGTGTATATCTATGGGTCCCGGTGTAGTCAACATACCCGTTCAATGTAGAACGAGAGGCACTTTCAGAAATGGCAGCCGCTCGGAAACAGCAACAAGAGGAGCGCGAGCGGCTGCAGAGCGAATACGTCAAACGGCAAAAGCTTGCAGCACGCAGAATTGCACCGGGTTTCCTCGATACCGATACTCGAATTTTGCAGCCAGAACCATTGTATCACCGTGACGAAGAAGGAGAGGAAGGAGAATTGCCTTCGGCTCCACGCCATCAGCAGCTCGATTATCAAAAGTTCGAGCAAGGTCTGGCACCTCCAGATCCTTGGGACCAGCCGGAAAATGATTTGGTTGCTTTACGGTCGATTTTAGGACCTGCGGATCAAGGTAAAATTTGGTGTATTCTGTGTCTCGCTTATTGTTGGTCTCTAAACATTTCGGTTAAACTGAAAACTTTCATTTTTCAAAAGGCTGGGCCAATATGAAAAGACAACAACAACAGCAGCAACATCAACATCAACCTCGTCCACCACAGCCACAGCTACTGCCACAGCAACCGCAGCCGCAATCTCATCCACATCCAACACAGCAGCAGCAGCAACAGCAACAGCAACATACCTATCCTCCCACACGGCCTCATGTGCCTGCTCCAGCACTTCCTCCCAAGCCGTACGCCAGCTCACCGTCTTCTGCACAGACGTCTCCTCGGGCTGCCTCGGTTACACCTGTATCAGACTCACCGCCACCTCCTGTGCCTCCCCACCCGCAGCACGATGATCTAATTGAAGAATTGGTCAACATGGGCTTCTCCAAACCGCAGGCTGCAGATGCTCTTGAAAAGAACGATCATGACCTGACGAAGGCAACAAATTTTTTGCTAGATCATGGGATTGGCTAAATTAGGAAAGCGCTTTATTGTAAATAATGCAAAATATCAAAGAAAAGAACCGGTATACATATATAAAAATATAATTACAGAAAGCAAAGAGAGGGAAAGGAATGACACGTCTATGTTATTAGGGTTTCGTGCTTGTGCTTTTTTTGAATGAGTAACAAGAGGGTGTGAGTGTGCTATTGTGTTTGAGTGTGTGTGTGTGTGTGTGTATGTGTTGTGTGTAGTTTAAGTGTGTGCACTGTCCAAAACCATTATACAGCATTGCTAGCCAGGTCAACCTCTTCATCTTGATGATACTTGAGTCGACCATTCTGTCGCTGCACGTGCGATGCCCAGAACTTCTTGGCCTCATCAACAATAAACACTGAGCTTGTGACAAACACGATCTTGATGAGATCATAGACTGACAGCGGCTCCGTTTGAAAAATAGATTGAAGGAAAGGTGTGTAAATGACCAGCAACTGCGCAAAGATCGATCCACCCACGGCAAGATTGAACATGCGGTTCGAGAAAAAGCCGACAGAAAAGATGGACTTTCGAGCAGAACGACAAGCCAGTGCATTGAACATGTCGAAGAACACAAAGGTTGTAAACGTCTAAACATTCAGAGTATGCTATTAGTCTATCACGTTAAAAGTAAACGGTAAGTGTTTCCCGAACAAAAGACTTACCATCGTGATATCGCGGTTAGTCACAATGCCATCCTCCATTTCCGAAATATAGATGAACATGGTACCCAAAACAACCACCGAAGCTGCCGTCAGAACACGCGATACTACACTCTGCGTCAAAATCTTGTCACTGCGCGATCGTGGTGGCTTCTTCATCACGTTGGGATCAACAGGCTCAACACCCAGTGACTGAGCAGGTGGTCCATCCATGATAATATCTAAGCAAGCATCGTCAGCCATCATGTGTTTCTCGCCCCCCAGTCGTTTACCATCAATAGTCAACTTACTGATCCAAAGAATCTGCATGGCATTCAGCGGTGTTGCAAAACCACACAGCGTGCACAGTGCAATCAGGGTTAAAGCCGAGATGCTTGTGCTGAGTTGGAAGGTCAAGAAGTTTTGAATGTTGTAAAAGATCGATTTGCCCTCTTCGATAGCGTGCAATATTGTCGAAATATCATCATCCACCAAGATCATATCAGCCGCCTCCTTTGAGACATCAGTACCACTCTTGCCCATGGAGATACCAATGTCGGCCATCTTGAGTGCCGGGGCATCGTTCACACCATCGCCCGTCATGGCAACAACAGCACCATTAGCCTGGTATGCCTTGACGATAGCCAATTTGTGCTTTGGCGTCGTGCGAGCAAACACAGACACGGTTCCAATCATTTCTTGCAATTGTCGCTCGCTCATTGCTTCGATATCGCGTCCAGTCAAGCAGCTTGACTTGACTGTGTTTAGCGGAATGCCAAGCTTACGGGCAATCGACATGGCGGTCGCTTCGGAATCACCGGTAATCATGGCGACAGAAACCCCGCCCTGGCGCAAGTCCCGAATAGCATCTGCGACACCAGCACGTGGTGGATCATGAACAGCAAGGAAGCCAGTAAGCGACAGCTCCTTGGGATTGGTTCCAAAGGCAGTGGAGATGACGCGAAGACCGTGAGAGCTCATGGCTGCTACATGCTGCAGAACCATCTCCTTAATATCAGCCGTTAGTGGGTGCTTCGTGTCGTCAGACTCGTAGAATGTACTACACTTTTCAAGGATAATCTCGGTAGCACCCTTGAAATAACAGGCTGATTCCTTGGTACGCTTGTCCTCACATTTGACCATCATGAACTTCTGGTCCGAATTAAAGGGAAGTTCTTCAACACGCTCAAAGTTCTATAGAGCCCCAGAAAAATCAGTATCTCATCTATCTTCTCCTATGCTCCCGCAAACAATGTGTAAACTAACCTCACGGTCATCCTTCAGACCGCTACGAACGCTGACTTCCAAGAGAGCGATGTCGGTTGGCTGACCAATGTACTTGCCATCCTCGCCAACATAAGCATTGTTACACAAGTTGCCTGGAATAATGTGTAACCGGTTAATAATTGCCGGATAAACGCGCATGAATGAATATCAATTACCTATCCGCAGTGTTTGATGCAGTGCTGCGCTGAGTTTGCTCGGTGCATTGTGCTCGTAATCAAACGTCTTTTCATCATCAATGGTAAACACTTTGGTCACCGTCATCTGATTTCTAGTCAATGTTCCTGTCTTGTCTGCACACACTACGTTGACAGAGCCCAGTGTTTCGACGGATGGAAGTTGTTTGACAATGGCCTTTCTGTTGGCCATGCGCAGTACACCCAGTGCCAAAGTAACGGTGACAACGATTGGCAAGCCTTCTGGAATAGCAGCAACAGCGAGACTGACTATATGAGAGGATATCAAAAGGAGGTGGGTTAATACAAATTTAATATCCAGCAGATCAATTTCTGCGCATTTCTGTTTGCAAATTTCTGCCTCCCTCTCCCTCCGCCCCCCAAAAAAACAACTTTTTAATTCAAAGTATCATGAATTACCTCCAATCGTGAACATTTCAAGCCAATGTCGTCCTTGGATCAATCCAATAAGGACGATGACGATGATGATGCCAAACGACAAGATTGACAGTTGTTTACCAAGTTCGTTCATATTAACCTGAAGCGGCGTTTTGCGATTCTCGACTTGCTGCATCAATTCGAACACGTGTCCAAACTCGGTGCTTTTGCCCGTAGCAACAATCAAACCGGATCCATAACCGTTGCGAACCAAAGTTCCCATAAATGCGATATTGTCGCGTTCGGATAAAGCAAGCTCGGCATAGCTATTTGTATTGATGGCATTGGTGTGCTTTCGTCTCGGCTTATTTTCGCCCGTCAAGTTGGATTCGTCAATTTCCAGATCGACAGCCTTTCATATATTGGAGAGAAGAAGTGTTTTAATATGTATGCCCTGTAATCATCCCTCCACTGTACAGTTTTTTCTCTTGACAGTTTACAGTAATCAATCGACAATCTGCAGGAATTCTATCCCCAGTACTGAACCGGACAAGATCACCGGGAACAAGTTCGTTGGCTAGCACGGTGATAATCTGGCCATCTCTGTTGACAGGTTGTAAGACGAAAAGTTCATTCTCTTTCCACTCCCCCCCCAAAGAATACCACCCCCTTGCCCTTTTTGCTCCCTTTTTCTCTATAATAAACGTACCTGACAAGATGGCAGTAATGAGGTACGAGCTTGTTCAATGCTTCAAGAGACTTTTCGGATCGATATTCCTGTACAAATGCAACTGTGCAAACAGGTCGCGTCAATTAAACTGTTTCTTGCTTTGCAATATCTGTCTTCCAATCTCGCACATATGAAGGTCCAAAGTAATATGTACCTGTAACTACAATAACAATTGCCTACAGATATGATATGAAACACTCGGTGAGCGAAATAGAACCGAAACAGCGAAACAAACCGAAGTCGACTAAAGAAAATAAACGCGCAAATGCGCGAAAGAACGAAATGCCGTAAGTGCAACTAACCACTGTAATGCTAATAGCGTCATCCATTTGACCCATCACCAAGGAGACAAGGGCCGAGCCGAGTAGCAATAGAATAAGCGGATTTTCTGTAAATTGTTGAAGGAATTTGGAAAAGAGCGATTCTTCTTCCGCCTTGTCAAGTTCATTCGAGCCATAAATCGAGCGCAGGCCAGGCACTTCGGCCTGAGCAAGACCAAGTGTAGGGCTGGTGTTGAAATCGGATGAGACTTGATCAACACTTTGGCGTGCCGATTTGGCAGAGGGCGTTGTCGTGTTGCTTTCTAATAATGTGCTTGCCATGACTGCCAATGAACGATCTCCATGAAGTAGGGGAGAGAAAGAAGGAAGGAGGGAGGTGCAGAGACAAGGGAAGGGAGAGGCTAGTTGGTGGTTGGGTTTAGAAAAATAAAAATAAAAGAGGTTAAAAAGGTTATAGCTAGATAGGTAAGGTAAGGTGGTGGTGGAACGGCGAAGAGTGGCTGTTTCGCTTTAATTGGTTGGAATGCAACGGCCTCCACTCCGCGATGATCGACAGAGAAAAGATGGTATTATTACTGGTTGCCAGCCGAGAACTTTTATTTACCTTTTCGGGCACCGCATTTGTGTTGCAGAGATGGATGGTATGGTTCGATCGAGGTGCATTGTATATAAACCTTTGATATAACCTGCAGAGTCCGCACAAGGAAGAAGGTTTACTTGTATTAGCAGCGGGGGCATCCGATATGCAACACATCCCAGAGTGGCATAGTGACATGAGCTAGATTGTGGCTGGAAAATTCCGCAAAGCTCGTGTGGCCCATTTACTGCTGAATATTACTTTAGTGGTACAGATGGACCTATCACCCTGGGCAATAAGTTGGTAATTATCTCTGGGTTCAATTAGAGTTTGGGTCAAGGAAGTACCTGTAAGATCGCAGAGGCAGCCACACGCGCCAAATCCTCTGGTCTTACCATCATTGATTCAAATCCTTTATTGTGGGCCGGGGATAGCCTTACACATCGATGACTCAACAGTCTGAACGCGGTGAAGAAATATCAGTGCTGATGATGGTGCAGTAGTCACTTTGATTAGCTAGCTTCGACGTATTAGTGAAGGCTAGAACTGATGGTGTCGTGGAATCTTTCTATGCACTAAACTTTAATAAGCCTAACTCGCACTGGCTGCCATTTAATGCAAACCCTAACAATTAGGGCACGACTGCAAAGTGTACATAATATCACTCTATGCCATACCGATATTAAGTGTATGTTCTGTTGTCACCTTGACGTACGTGTAGTTTTTGTTGCTCTCGTTAGTAAACGTCTGGAATATATAATGTTGTGAAGGTCATCAGATATTGTGACTCTCTATTCTGTAATATTATTTCCCCTCTGACGGTATTGTGGAATAAAGCGCGTCCTTTTCTCAGTCCAGACTTTTGGGAGTTTTGGAGAGATTATTCATTGAGTGAATAGCTCATCCTTACTTTGGGTTTCTTTTGTTACGACGAAAGGATTGACTTGTGGTCGCTTGGCAGTACTGTTATTGAATGATGGATCGTGTGCCCCCGCACTACTTGATCAAGGATGAGGAGGCAGCTCGTTGACATTATCGCCACTGAGCCCAGCCCAGCCTTCACCTACAGCCACCCATCCGTGTACATGCGTGGTCTTGTTGCATGGCTGCTTGATGAAGATGCGCGCAATAGACCCAGTGCTCAAGATGTAATTTTGGCATGTAATGTAGTGTGTATGATAAATTGAGAAAATAGGGCTAACATGATTGATTGGTGTAGGAAATCGATGCTCTTGTCAAGAGTAATCTCCCCTACTTCATGGAGATCTTTCAGTGGCAGTCATGGCAAGCACATTATCAGAAAGCAACACGACAACGCCCTCTGTTAAATCGGCACGCCAAAGTGTTTGATCAAGTCTCATCCGATCTCAACACCAGCCCTACACTTGGTCTTGCTCAGGCTGAAGTGCCTGGGCCTGCGCTCGATCTATGGCTCAAATGAACTTGACAAGGCGGAAGAAGAATCGCTCTTTTCCAAATTCCTTCAGCAATTTACAGATAATCCGCTTATTCTATTACTACTCGGCTCGGCCCTTGTCTCTTTGGTGATGGGTCAAATGGTGACGCCTATTAGCATTACAGTGGTTAGTTACACTTACGGCATTTCGTTCTTTCGCGCATTTGCGCGTTTATTTTCTCGAGTCGACTCGGTTTGTTTCGCTGTTTCGGTTTCTATTTCGCTCACTGTGTGTTTCATATCATATCTGTAGGCAATTGTTATTGTAGGTTTTTGCGAGAGTGGAATGCAAAGCAAGAAACAGTTTAATTGACGCGACGTGTTTGCACAGTTGCATTTGTACAGAATATCGATCCGAATAGTCTCTGAAGCATTGAACAAGCTCGTACCCTCATTATTGCCATCTTGTCAGGTACGTTTATCATAAAGAAAAAGGGAGCAAAAAGGGCAGGGGGTGGTATTCTCTGGGGGGGGGGGAGTGGAAAGAGAATGAACTTTTCGTCTTACAAACTGTCAACAGAGATGGCCATATTATCTCTGTGCTAGCCAACGAACTTGCTCCCGGTGATCTTGTCCGGTTCACTACTGGGGATAGAATTCCTGCAGGTTGTCGATTGATGAATGTAAACTGTCAAGAGAAAAAAGTGTACAGTGGAGGGATGATTACAGGGCATACATATTAAATCACTTCTTCTCTCCAATATATGCAAGGCTGTCGATCTGGAAATTGACGAATCCAACTTGACGGGCGAAAATAAGCTGAGACGAAAGCACACTAATGCCATCAATACAAATAGCTATGCCGAGCTTGCTCTATCCGAACGCGACAATATCGCATTTGTGAGAACCTTGGCTCGCAACGGTTATGGATCCGGGTTGATTGTTGCTACGGGCAAAAGCACCGAGTTTGGACAAGTGTTTGAATTGATGCAGCAAGTCGAGAATCGCAAAACGCCGCTTCAGGTTGATATGAACGAACTTGGTAAACAACTGTCAATCTTGTCGTCTGGCATCATTATCGTCACTGCCCTTATTGTTCTGATCCAAGGACGACATTGGCTTGAAATGTTCACAATTGGAGGTAATCCGCGATACTTGAATTGGAAAATTGAAAGTGGGGGGTGAGAGGGAGGCAAGAGGTTGCAAACAGAAATGCGCAGAAATTGATATGTCGGATATTAAATTTGTATTAACCCACCTCCTTTTGATATCCTCTCATATAGTCAGTCTCGCTGTTGCTGCTATTCCAGAAGGCTTGCCAATCGTTGTCACCGTTACTTTGGCACTGGGTGTACTGCGCATGGCCAACAGAAAGGCCATTGTCAAACAACTTCCATCCGTCGAAACACTGGGCTCTGTCAACGTAGTGTGTGCAGACAAGACAGGAACATTGACTAGAAATCAGATGACGGTGACCAAAGTGTTTACCATTGATGATGAAAAGACGTTTGATTACGAGCACAATGCACCGAGCAAACTCAGCGCAGCACTGCATCAAACACTGCGGATAGGTAATTGATATTCATTCATGCGCGTTTATCCGGCAATTATTAACCGGTTACACATTATTCCAGGCAACTTGTGTAACAATGCTTATGTTGGCGAGGATGGCAAGTACATTGGTCAGCCAACCGACATCGCTCTCTTGGAAGTCAGCGTTCGTAGCGGTCTGAAGGATGACCGTGAGGTTAGTTTACACATTGTTTGCGGGAGCATAGGAGAAGATAGATGAGATACTGATTTTTCTGGGGCTCTATAGAACTTTGAGCGTGTTGAAGAACTTCCCTTTAATTCGGACCAGAAGTTCATGATGGTCAAATGTGAGGACAAGCGTACCAAGGAATCAGCCTGTTATTTCAAGGGTGCTACCGAGATTATCCTTGAAAAGTGTAGTACATTCTACGAGTCTGACGACACGAAGCACCCACTAACGGCTGATATTAAGGAGATGGTTCTGCAGCATGTAGCAGCCATGAGCTCTCACGGTCTTCGCGTCATCTCCACTGCCTTTGGAACCAATCCCAAGGAGCTGTCGCTTACTGGCTTCCTTGCTGTTCATGATCCACCACGTGCTGGTGTCGCAGATGCTATTCGGGACTTGCGCCAGGGCGGGGTTTCTGTCGCCATGATTACCGGTGATTCCGAAGCGACCGCCATGTCGATTGCCCGTAAGCTTGGCATTCCGCTAAACACAGCCAAGTCAAGCTGCTTGACTGGACGCGATATCGAAGCAATGAGCGAGCGACAATTGCAAGAATGATCGGAACCGTATCTGTGTTTGCTCGCATGACGCTAATGCACAATTAATCGGCTATCGTCAAGGCATACCAGGCCAAGGTGCTGTTGTTGTTGCCACGCGGGCCGATGATATTGTCAGCAGTTGCAATGCAACAAAAGCAAGCGTTTTTTATGACATCAAATCTTATGGAATTCGCACGAAAATGCAACTACCGTCAGTAAGTAAAAAAACTTTTCCTTGATATGTTATGCTTAACCATGGATGCTCAATCTAATTACTATTCTGATTTTTCTTTATACCAGCCCAAGTCAAACATAAATTCTTGATCTTGAAGACGATCATTGGGAAAAGGGTTTTCCTACAGACGAATTGGGCGAATTAGAAGAAAGCAGCAACAGAAACAGAAACGACAGCACAACCACCACAGCTGCTACTCACAGTTCAACTACTCTGCAGAGCCTGAGCTAATACCCAAAAATATGGCCGGTCTTGTCTTTTGCGATCATCTACTACTGTAAAGCCCTTCTTGAACGATAGGTTGTTGCCTATATATCCAAGTTTTATCGCTCAACACCGTACTATGATATCGTATCCAGCATTGGAGATACTGGTTATTGAGAGATTCATAATTGAGTATACCGGAAACAGCAGCAATAACAACAACAGGTCAGCAGCAACAGGATTATCAATACTTCACTACCACCGACGACGACGACAACGACTATCTCACCGTTGAAGTCGCTGATAATCCATGAATCAGCGAATAATAACAATGTGCTCACTCGAGCTGGCATACGATGCCCAGATCTTGTCCATCTGGAATTGGTGTTATGCAAATGGAGCAGTAACGATGAACATACAGTCATCCGGATTAATATAGCCCGCTAAAAATTCAAATATCTTCAATTGGTTATGCCGAGTATTTGCCGACATTTTTGAAGCACCCCGACGGTCGGTATGGGATTTCAAGGAATCAGTGTTCATGGCGCACAGCAATCACGTTAACCCGTCGATCCGCTTCCTGGCCTCTCGGATTATTTGCTGTTGAAAAAGCAGAACGACGCTACTATTGCTGCTACCACCGCTCGACCTGGAGAGAAACGGCTGGAGGAAGAAGAAGCGAACGATGACGGACAAAAGTCAATAACACGGGTGCTTTGCAGAATACAATCGCTCCGGTTCTAACGGCTACTTCTGGAAAACGCGTGAATAACACGGCGGATACTGTCTCGTGGTTGGAGAGCAAAAGTGGAACTAAGCAGAAAGTAGAGGAAGTGGTTACGAACGATCGTGGCTTTGTGAAAACCTGGTCTGTCATCCTGTCACCGCGAAGCTTTGAAGTTTTTACTATAATGGAGCTCGACTGGATCACGAAGACATGCACGACCAAAGATACTTTCGCATTTTTGGAGAACCTTGTCAACCTCTAATCTGACCAACAACAAAATAATCTGTATACATAACATGAACAACATCGACAATAAACAAAGCCGAGCGCTTGATATAGCATTTTGTATATTTACTTGGAAGGTGTTGTCATCACAGATATATAAGCGCCTCTATTCGGTGTTTGATACACGAATGTTGTAGTGAATTCACTGGAAATGCGTTTGATTTTTGAAACACTATGCGCGTAGCAAATTTAAATACGTAACAGAATACGACCGCTGTAATTGTTACTACTTGCACGTCGTCATACTACATACAACCATCAGATAACAGCACGAAGATGCATGAGATTAATTACTGTTACTACTGTACAATCTGACAGACTTACTTGGTTGAACTTCGTTTGAAATATCTATTGAATAAGAAGCTATAGGAATAAAGCCAAGTTTTTCGAGGTGCTTCGAGGCGTGGGGTGACCCAGTATTTATAGGCAGCTCCTTCTCATCATTCGCTGTATATGAGTATAATATCTGTATCACCACTTAACAGTATTTGTAATGAAATTTTAATGTTTAGAAAGTTGACAAACAATAAAAAACAAATGGAATTAAGAAGAAACTGGGAATGGAGGAGGAATGAAGAAGATGAGAGGAAAGGGTGACCAGGGACTTTTTTAAATAGGAAATGCGCTGTCATGGTTCGATGTAGGGGTGGATGTGAAAAAGAAGCAGCTCTTCCTCTTGAATGAAGTTTATAGGTTGGGATGTTGAGGTAGTTAGTAGTGGAGAAGAAGATTAAAACATAAAAAGTATAGAGACTTATAGTGTGGTGCGATGCATTGCATATGAATATGCTATAACAAAAGAAGCGTGAGCTGGTGATGATGATGATGATGTAATAAGGGAGGTGGCTCGTAGTGTGTGATAATGTATCATCAATAGTAGTGTGTGTCTGATCAGAATGGGCGAGTATATAAGAAGAAAAAAGGGATAGAGTAGCGTCGAGCTATAGAGAACTTGTTTAAGCCTTTCTTTGTTTTTGCCGCTTCGACGGTGATACCGATGGCTGAGCTGATGTTGATGTTGATGATGTTGATGATGTTGATGGCTCATTACCATTTGAAAACGACGAAGATGGTGGTGATTCAGTAGTGGCGTTACTTGCTGCTGGGGATGACGAGAATGGGCACAGTGAAATTAGGGGTGGTCAGAGAAAATCTTTGATTTTTGATGACGTTAGTAGCTGGTCATTATGACGGTAGTCATAACCCTAGAATGATGGTAGTCATTCTAAACACTTGCCTACAAGTGTCTCATAAACAGTGTTCTTTAAACATGTTTAAACTGTTTAAACTATAATATTCTTTTGTGTTTAAGAAAAAACAGGCTAGACCTTTAGGTCGACGCCCAGTTCAATAAAAAATCAACGAAGTTAGATTTTTATTAGAACGCTTGACAGTATAATGAATAATAAATAAATTAGTGGTTTACCACATAATTTATTATTATGAATTGATACTCGATGTGGGTCATTGCATGGTTAAAAGATTAAAGCACAGTTTTTATAAAAAAAAAAGTGGAGCTTATAGTACTTACTTAGAGCGACTTAGTATTACTAGTACAATATGTTATCGTAACATTGGAGGAATTAAACCACAACCGGCAGTACATACAGCTGCTGTGTCTCTACGTGTGTATATCCAACGATTTCAACCTTGCGAATCAGCTCGGGTGCTTCTTAGACAATCTCCCGAAGTTGGTCTTATATGACAACGGGCATTTTCACCATACCATCTTTCCATTCCTTCGTCTGATCTGCTTCGCTTACAACTTCCATGCACCCCAGTTCCTTTCCACCACTGATATAAATGGCATCCATTTTTCTTCCCATCGCCTTTCGTTGAACTTCTTCAACTGCAGAAAGTTTGCGCTTGCTATTGGATGCTGTTGCGTTTGCTTTGCTGGACTTTTCTTTGCTGTATGATATATAAAAACACAATCATTGAAATAATGCGTTAGTTCATATGTTATTAAAGTGATGGTGTGCATAATTGCTATCGCATACCTGTAAGCGGTGATCGGCGAGCCAATGAAGACAGTGTTGATGAAGCCCCACATCTGGTACTGTTTGTCGGACTCAAGATATCCTTCCTTGACATCAGCATGCTTCATGCAAAGGAGCGAAACAGACATCAAAGTCATCGTCAACCATGCGAGAAGAGGATCATCGATAGGATCGTGGACAATCTTCTGTGCATATTTATAAACGTCCTTGGGCGTTTTCTACAAATAGCGATATAATACCAAAAGGGTTAAGAACATACCACAATCATCATAATCCGTGTTTGTTTTAACTTACTACTGTTTGAAGAAGTTCGGTCAACTTATCAGCGATGCATTCAGTCACAGGCAACAACAGCGGGTTGCCATGATCTTCTTCTAATTCGCCCAATTCGTCTGTGGTGAAAACGCTTTCCCAATGATCGTCTTCAAGATCAAGGATTAATGATTGACTTGGGCTGGTATAAAAATGAGTAATTTAATTTGAGCATCCATGGTTAAGCATAACATATCAAGGAAAAGTTTTTTTTTTTACTTACGGGTAGTAGTTGCATTTTCGTGCGAATTCCATTATTTTTTCTTCAACTGCTTTGGGCTTCTCCTTCTTTTTTGTGGCTTCTTTTTCTGTTGCTTTGAGTGTCCAGAACTTTTCCGGATCCAGTTTTGCGAACATCTTGTCAATTTGTTGTTTTTCTTCTTTGGTCAACAATATGCTCGAAGCTGTTGATGTTGATTTTGCCTTGGCTTTGGGACTTATTGATGGTGTTGCAGGTTTTGTTGTTGTGACAGCAGTGGCTGGGCCATTTCCTTGCGTTACTTCCATTTTGTCTTCTAGTTTCTTTTTGATATTTTCAAAGGATGGCTCAGCTCGAATCTGATAAATATATGATTGAATGTCAATTGTATCAGTAACACGTACGTATATAATTATATAGCATTTCATTTTTAATTGTAATAACGCGTACAAGAGTAATTTCAGCATCGCACGTGGCTCTTTCCAGCTCGTATATCCAAAATGATTTGAGATCATCGATTGCGTTTTCTTTTGTTGCATCGCAACTGCTGACAATATCATCGGCGAGGTGATCGACGATTTGTTGGTAAGAGATTTTTTTTGTTGTTTTTGAGAGTTCGGAGATTGCTATTTCGGATATTAAAAGAGTGTCAATGCTATTTGTGAATAAATCAGAACTAGATACACACCTTTTTCAACCAAGCTGTGTTCTGTCATATTGGGTTCGACCCTGTCGTTGTCGATGAAGTTGCAATGGAAATACCAACAAAATAAATGTTAACAATAGTTTTTAGATATATTTATGAGAGGTTCATGCTAGTTATATTGAAACTCCTCGATATACCTACTTTTTGCTTTGATAATAAAACTTCAAAAACCATAGGAAGTAACAAGACACAATATTTTGCGCGAAGGGAAGAAGGAAAGAAAAGGGGAAAAAAATTTATTGCTATCAGTGGCTAAATGAGTGAAAATTTTTCTTAGCTATTCCATTCTTGGGAGGTCGATCCGTAGTTTTCCTTTTGCCCTTTTCGAAGGAACGCCATTTTATTATTGGATTTAACCCAAAAGTTCACAAAAATGTGTAAGTAAATAATAGTACCATGACACCATTATAATTAATTTAATAGATTGATGTTACGATTGATATGATATTCATGAAAGTAGCATCCTTTAATCTTAACTCCATATGAAATAGTTATTAAACTTCTTTTTACAATCTTTCTATTTAATACTAAACCCTTTAATCTGGCATACTCTAAATCACATTCCTCTATTTTCCTAATTTCTTCATTAATAGGATTTAACATTAAACTATAAAGATCATTAGGATCATCTTTCATATCAGATTCAACTAAATTAACTTTACTAGCTAGATCAAAATCAGAAATCATTGCAGCTAAATGTTGTACACCATTATATGTTGCATCTAAATAAATTGGTAATCTAGAAATAAAGTTTAATGGATCCTTATTATAACCTTGTAACTCAAAACAAAAAGCTAAAATTAACATAGGTTCATCAGCTTTTCTCCATAATCCTGAATTTAAATCTAAGATTTCTGAAAAATGTTGATCAACCTATTCTAATCTTTTGGTAATAGATAATTTATTTAATCCAAAAGCATTTGCTCCATAAACCTTTAATGAATTTAATCCATTTTCAGATAATACATTACCTTTTTTGAATAACAATAATGATCTTGCTAATTCACCACCTTGGAAATTTAATTCACCCCCTTAGCAATAAACTCTTCCTCTCTAGTCTAAAAAGAAAGTAAAATAAAATGTTCAACATCTCTATAAAGTTTAGCAATAGTTAAAATTGAATTATTATATAAGAATCTACTATTATAAGATGTAATTTCAAATTCTTTTTCTTTATTATTCTTTTTAATAATCTCACTCATTTCATCTGTCTCCTTATGTAATGTTCTAATAATTAAATCATCATTAAGTGGCAGATTCATTAAAAGATCTAATACTTTAAGATTAATATTGAAACCAATAGATGACATATAATTAACCATTTTAATTGTCATTTTATTTATAAATTTAATATTTGACTCAGTAAATCTTTTACTTCTAATTAAAGGATTAAAACTCTTAATATTATTAGTAATATATCCACCATATGTCTTAAATTCTTTCTTATTATTTAATTCCCAATAAATAGGTGGATATACTATAGGTAATTCATGACCATCAATCATACCTAAATATTTAATATAGTTTTTCAATTGGTAACTAGGAATAATTTCTCTATGAGTTTTTTTACTTTTAATATCATATCGTTCTAAGATATTAAACAAGATCACTTTTCATATCCAAATAACTAATAACAGTACCACCAATATTAATAAAATTCTCTTCATTCATTTTAAAATTTTTCAAATATAAATTAAAAGTTACAATATCCTTAGATTTATCATCAACTTCTTTAATATATTTTTGATATAAACATTCTTTATATAAAGTTTTTCCTAATCTATGAAGTAAAGTAGTAACTGATTGTTCTTTATTATCTTCATATTACATAATAAAGGGGATTAATAAACTTAAAATCAAGAACAGCATTAAGGATTTATCTATTTCTTTAAACATAAAAAGATATTTTTTGTTTCTAATATATTTTTCATTTTCAAAATACATTTTTAAATCGTCTTCTAAGAACTTATAGTTATTTAAAAGTATTCTAAACCTAGGATTTGTATTTAAGAAATCCTTAGACTTACTCATTTTTTCTAGTTTTTTCAACTATAAAGAATGTAATATATCTTCTAAATTTAATTGTTTTTCTTTAAGAGATAAAATATCGTTTGATAAAATTTCTTTAATAGTAATATAACCACTAGAATTTTTATTTATAAGAGAAAAATCTTTTAAATCATTAAAAGTTGAATTTAAAATATTATTTTCTGAAGGGTTTTTATTTATACATACAACTGAAGGTAATAAAGCTAAAAGTAAATTATCCGGAGTATTAATCTAGATATTACTAGTAATTAAACCATCAGGTGTTTTAATCCTAATGTAACTTGAAATAAGCTCTGTAAAAGAGTTTAAATCGCAGGTATTCGAAGGGAAAATAGGGCAATTGCTAAAAATATAGAATAAGTTTGTAAACATCATATTTTTAAAGTAAGTAAGTAATTAGATAGCATCTAATTTTTAGTAATGATTTATTTAGTTTCAAGATTAATTATCTCTACTTACAGTACCGCCACAAGAAGACATAAATCAAGGTACCAGGGGAGAATTTTAAAAAATAATAATAAATATTGATATCATGGGAGATTATTTATTATTATTATAAAATAATAATAATAATCTTTTATATGAATCATCAACCTAGAATAATTCGTTTAAATAATAGCAAATAACTAAAATTCCAATATGACATAATAACATAATTATTATTAATACAAAATTATTCCAATCTCTTGATGAAATAATAAGGCAAACTAATTTATGTAATAAAGGTCTATTCTTAATAAATTCTCGTTCTTCAATTTTAATTCGTTTACTTAACATACCTATAATTAAAAAGAAACAACCAAGAATTCCAATAAATGTAAATAGACAAACACATAGAATTAAAATAGGACTGGGATTTCCATCACTACCTCTAAAATATTCATTTAATAAATTAAATACATCTTGTGGATTTTCAATGAATTTTGAAATTAATTCTACAAAATTATTACTATTTTCATTTGGAGAATTAATTTTGAAGTTTCCATCTAGTAGAGGACTACCAGATCTTTTAATAGAGTGATAATACATTCTTTCACACATTTCTCTCATTTTTTTTCTTTCTTCATAGTTACGATTCATCATTTCACCTAATCCATAAGTAGCAAAACCACCAATAGTACCAATAACACCTAAAAACAATCCATTTCTAGGATTTGTTTTTGCAATTTTAACTGCAGCAGTTATTGTTGTTCCAGAAATAATTCCTGCAGCAACTCCAGGAGAAGTAATTGGTTTATCATTATTAGAATTACTATTTGATGGATGATTATTTGACCCTACACCTCCATCTCCAAAATTAACATTAAAAGTATTTTTTGATGAAGGATTTGTATTAGATGAATTAGGGGCAGAACTTATATAAATTAATAAACCTAGTAATACTAAACCTAAAGAGCCTGTAAAAATGTTAGAAAGATTATCATTTAAGAAGTGAATAAATTCTATAAAATAAAGATGAATAGAATCAACTAGAATATTAGGAATTAAAAATACAGATGCAAATCTAAAATGATTTTTATCTGTAGAATAGTAATACTTATGTTTAATAAACTTAAGAATAGATAGAATATTATTCTGTAATAAAGAATAATAAGTTTGTAATAATCTATTACATCCATAAATAATTATTTTAAACCAATAAGTAGAAATAACACAAACTAAGTTTAAAGTTAATCGCAGGATACGAAGGGGGAATAGGGCGATCGCTAAAATTTTAAAAGACATTTTTGTAAACATTTTTTTTAATAAATTAATAAAATTAGATAGCATCAATTAAATAACACTCTTTTTTTAAAAAATAAAGACATTTAGTTTCTCATTAAATAATGATACTTATAGAATCCACCTCGAAAAGGTATGTCTGAATAAGATCCTATCTAGAAGGAAAGAAGTATGTTTGTTTTCTTTCCTTCTAAAGGAGGATATGTAAATAATAGTTTCGTGTTAAACCCATTACCCTTCTAAAGGAGGATATGTAAATAACTGTTTCATGTTAAACCCATTACCCCCCTCAACCTTGCGAATCAGCTCGGGTGCTTCTTGGACAATCTCCCGAAGTTGGTCTTACATGACAACGGGCATTTTCACCATACCATCTTTCCATTCCTTCGTCTGATCTGCTTCGCTTACAACTTCCATGCACCCCAGTTCCTTTCCACCACTGATATAAATGGCATCCATTTTTCTTCCCATCGCCTTTCGTTGAACTTCTTCAACTGCAGAAAGTTTGCGCTTGCTATTGGATGCTGTTGCGTTTGCTTTGCTAGACTTTTCTTTGCTGTATGATATATAAAAACACAATCATTGAAATAATGCGTTAGTTCATATGTTATTAAAGTGATGGTGTGCATAATTGCTATCGCATACCTGTAAGCGGTGAGCGGCGAGCCAATGAAGACAGTGTTGATGAAGCCCCACATCTGGTATTGTTTGTCGGACTCAAGATATCCTTCCTTGACATCAGCATGCTTCATGCAAAGGAGCGAAACAGACATCAAAGTCATCGTCAACCATGCGAGAAGAGGATCATCGATAGGATCGTGGTCAATCTTCTGTGCATATTTATAAACGTCCTTGGGCGTTTTCTACAAATAGCGATATAATACCAAAAGGGTTAAGAATATACCACAATCATCATAATCCGTGTTTGTTTTAACTTACTACTGTTTGAAGAAGTTCGGTCAACTTATCAGCAATGCATTCGGTCACAGGCAACAACAGCGGGTTGCTATGATCTTCTTCTAATTCGCCCAATTCGTCTGTGGTGAAAACGCTTTCCCAATGATCGTCTTTAAGATCAAGGATTAATGATTGACTTAGGCTGGTGTAAAAATGAGTAATTTAATTTGAGCATCCATGGTTAAGCATAACATATCAAGGAAAAGTTTTTTTTTTTTACTTACGGGTGGTAGTTGCATTTTCGTGCGAATTCCATTATTTTTTCTTCAACCGCTTTGGGCTTCTCCTTCTTTTTTGCGGCTTCTTTTTCTGTTGCTTTGAGTGTCCAGAACTTTTCCGGATCCAGTTTTGCGAACATCTTGTCAATTTTTGTTTTTCTTCTTTAGTCAACAATTTGCTCGAAGCTGTTGATGTTGATTTCGCCTTGGCTTTGGGACTTATTGATGGTGTTGCATCCGTTTAACAAAAGAGTAAATTATGGAATGGTTTATAAAACATGAACGTATTGGTTATCGAATTGAAAAGGCAATTGCATGTGATGAAATTGCACCAGAAACCAATGAGAAACATGTATACATATGGATACAAGAGCGGTTCGACACAAAAACAGCACGTAAATTCTTTACTATTGATGGTGTTACTCCAAATATTAAACCAGGTGGTAATCCACAAAAGTCTATTAGCTATTGTATGAAAGGAAAAGATTATATTTGTTATAATATGGATCCAAATTATGAAACTAAAACTAGAAAAATGCACCAACAGTTACTTGGATATCAATTAATTACTAAGCAGCTTAATATGTGGAAGGCTACCGAAATGTATCCAGAATTGCTATGGAAATATGATACTGTAAAATCAAATTTAAATTCTTACTTTCATGATGCAGATATGGAAAATAACCCTGGAAATAAATTACATAAGTGGTCTATGTTTGGTAGTGAAACAATGTTTGGTGGTAAAAATCAGATACCACAATACTGGATTGTAGGTCCATCAAATGTAGGTAAGACATATAACATTGATGTATTAGAACAAGGTGGCCATCGAGCATATCTAATGAATAAAGAAAATGATTGGTCAGATTATAAGGATGATGATTATGATTTTATGTATAATGAAGAAACAGGTTCTGATTTCAAATTAACATTTTTAAACCAAATGTTAGAAGGAACACTGTTAAAACTTAATGGCAAATTCACAAAGTCAATAACTAAAAAGAAAAATATGCCAATAATACTGAATAGTAACTATATGCCGCACATGTTATACAAAAACAAATCAGTATATGAGTTAGAGCCAACGCTCAATCATTTATATATTATCTATGTTGATAAGAACCATAAAGGTCATATAATATGGAATCCATACACAATGAAGGTGAAGGATTATGAAAATAAATTCATGTATTATGAAAACATGGATATGTATGAGGACTTATACAAAGATGAATTCGAAAACGAATACCAACATCAGCATACATTTATCCGTTATGCACATAATAGTGGTCAGGATGATATTAAAAAATATACACCAATGGATAAAACAGTAGAGGAACTACAAGAATTAGCTGATACAGAAGAATATATGAAGGAACAAGAAGAAAAACATAATAGTAATAATACACAGAACAATAAACAACATAAACCGCCTCAACAAAATAATAGAGGATGGTCAACTGTAAAGGTACCACCATCAGCAGATTGTAGGCATTGGGAAGATGTGTTTAATGATATAAAATGTGATGATGTTGTAAATGATACTACTGATTGGGAAAACCTACCAGAAGATATAGAGAAACATAAATACATAGATGTAAGTACATCTGAATCAGAGAAAAGCAGTGACTGCAACATACCAAATAATATACTAAAATGTAAAAAGAAAAAAAGACACATTAAAAATAAACGGAGAAACAAACAAATAGTAGAAGAAGTACAGCCAAAAGAATATTTTAAAAAGCATAAGGATATAAAACAGGCTATAATAGATGATATAGATATAACAAAAGAAACTGACGTCAAAAATAAATCAACAGATACTAATATAAGTATAAGTATAACTAATGAATGCATAAAACATAAATATAATTAGGCAAGTAAACGAAAGGTTGATGTGGTCAGTTTCAATATGAGATTTTTTAATAAGCAAATAAGTAAGAAATTAATTTAGAGCTGAATACCATGTGTGGCCATATATTCATGTAGCATTTCCTGGGAATTAAACTTATCAACTATTAACCAACTATTATCCTTTACACTATATCCAACCCACTTAACCTCAAATATGTACTTATTATCAGTATACACATGTCCTACAATCTTCTCAATTTCATATGAATTACTATGTTCTATATTTCTCTGTTCTCTTTGATTTTTTCTCTTACGTTTAGATGTATTATTTTCAGTTTCGTCCTCACTATCTATAGCCATATCTATTGATTGATTAATGTTAAGCTGTAGAAATTTCTGCTGCATGTCAACCATTTCGTTATATTCAGTATTTACTTTTTGCTCATTTGAAAATACTAAGTCAAGTTTGTTTTTCTTACTTAGGAATTCAAAATCTTTTCCATACCATAATTTATGATGTGGTTGTACCTCTATATTATACTTATTTACAAATCGCCATATATTACATAGTAAGAATACAAGCAACACGAAACTGAATATTATAATATCTTATATCAGATATTTGCAATGCTGCACGATTATTATTAAATCGTTCAAATTTAGAGCCTAACATAGAAATGTGCTTCTATTGCTGAACGAAATGATCCAAACTTGTTATTAAAGTATGTCTTATTGATTGTTAACTTTTGTCCTGGTTCTTTTCTTATGGGATGCAAAAAATTACAATCATAAAAACTATATCCAGTATCTATTGCATTATCTTTAAACTTTTGTATAAATAAATTATATCCACCATCCATTCCTAAACAATCTGCCTCACTTATTTTTTTATATAGTTTCATACTAATAAACATAGTACCATCATTTCTGATAGCATATTTTTTAGATACTGAAACATGTGTAATTATTTCATTCATATCCTGTATAACTTGTGTACGTATAGCCGGCCCTTTTAATTTATATGAATATAATTGTGAATGTGACTCATTTGGTTTATAATACTTTATTTTACTATCATGTCCATCAATAAATAGTGTAACATTCTTAAAACCATCTGGATTGTTTATTATTGCTGATAGAATGTGAATACGTGGTGATGAGAACATACTATCTAGATCTTGTTTTACCTTTTTATTCAATTCTTTATAGTTAGTAATCTAGAACCGCTTATATAAATCATAAAATGTTGCATATAGCATAACAGTATGCATATCCTTTCCTGATACACCTGATACCATATGATATAATAATGCAAGTCCTTTTTCAATCTCGCGGTATGGCCCTGGATATTCAATATCTCCATATAAAACTGTAAGAAAATAAAATACAGGTATAAATCCAAATCTATTAAGTAATACATCCTTTATATCATTTATTGTATTATTCTTCATATCTTTAATAGCTGTTCTATGATTAAATCTATGTTGCATTTCAGGCTAAGATTTATCAAGAAAAGTCTATTTATTATCAATTAAATTTTTAATTTCAATATCGAGTTGTTCAGTGTGTTGTGTTGTGTTCATTTTTATTTGTTGTTATATACTTTAAACAATCACTCTTTTTTTTCTCATGGGAGGCTACAATATAAATAAAAAAATTCAATTTTTATTATTTTTATTGTAAATCAATAATTAATTCGGCCACTGATAGTTATACCGATCATAGTAATTTTATTATCTATATTACAGCTAGTAGATTATAATTGGTTAGACAACTAATAGTAGGACGCCTATAGGGATCTACACGGTTCAGTTCAGTTCCCTTCAAGAACCGAACTGAACCGAACCGTCTAAAGCAAGAACCGAACAGACTAGAACCAACGGGAACCGTAGAACCGAAGAATCGAACCCATCATGTATATAAAAAAGGCAAGATTCGGTATCTTTAAATAGAAGCTGATGTGTGTGTTCAATGTCGCGGTATACTTGAATACTGCAGTAAAAAAGAATAGTTTATTATTATACATTGAACAGCGATCTCAAAATGAATACGAGAAACAGAATGTAAACATTCTTATACAATGGGGGTTAATCCTTAACTGTAAAACCTTACAAGGTTTTATTAATTAAGGGTATAACATTGTTTAAACATATATATAAAAAAATAAAAAATTAGATTATAATTTTTTTATTTTTTAAACGTTTAAGATAATTTTTTAAACATTTTTTAATTCGTATAATATGTTTATGTTTTGTATAAAGCAGGCTGTTCAGTACTTTATTAATTTTTTTAATTTGTTTTATAAATTTAGTTATTAAGTTTTTATTTAAATAATGGATAATGATCAATATAATTAGGGGTGGTCAGAGAAAATCTTTGATTTTTGATGACGTTGGTAGCTGGTCATTATGAGTTATAACCCTAGAATGATGGTAGTCATTCTAAATACTTGCCTACAAGTATCTCATAAACAGTGTTCTTGTAGAGAATTTTGGAACAAAATTTGATACATTCTTTTATACTAAAGGAACTTTAGGTCCTTTGTTTTGTAGAGAAATTTTTTTAAAAATTTTGATACTTTTTTTAACATAATTATTAAAATTGAATTTTAATTTAATATAAAAAATAAGATGCAAAAAGAAAATGAAAAATATTATGCTGTTGTTTTATCTATTGATTTAAAAAAAAAGAGATTGTTTGGGAAAAGATATAGAATATATAAGAAGAAATATTTTAAAATGGTCAAAAAAGTTAAAAATTAAAGATATATTATATAATAGACCATATTATGATGAAACTATAAAAACAAAAAGACCTCATATTAATATGACATTAAAAAGTAATAAAAAAGAAGAAGAATTATTAAAAGAAGAATTATCAGGGTGGGTATTTGTTATGAATATTCCTCGACCTCTATTAAGTGATCACCCTCAACCTCGATGATCACTTATTAAATCCCCAAGTAACAATATCATCTATCTTCGTCCGAATTAACAACCCTAATACCAATCTTTCTGTTTATTCGCATTATTAAATTCCATAGTAAAAGATATATAAACACCATAGTCTTTGAATAATAAAACATCAGTCAGATATCTTGTTTCCATCCTATATCTTGTTCCTTATATCTTCTCTCACCATCTGGTCTCCTACCTCCAGGTTTCCTTCTTGTCTTGTCCTATTCTTGCTGAAAGCACCTAACACATTCTCGTCCGGTCTTTCTGTCCCTTCTTGTCTTGTTCGTGTCCGCACCTTACATCATATCTGACTCATTCAGTGTTACCTGCTTTCTTCCTTCTCTGACTCTAATACTTCATTCCAGTAAATCCACTTTACCTTTTTCTGATTCATTACTGCCCCTTGATCTCTATACCACTTTTACCATTTCTATCTATTTATTGTCACCCTACATTCCCTCTCATTCTTCGATATTTCCTTTTTAAGATACTCCATTTCCCCACTGACTCTCTTGTACTTCCTGTCTCCTATTTTTCCCCTTGTCAATCCATATGCCCAAATACGTCCGTGCTCAAACTCCGGAGTCCTCGATCAATGCTGCCAGCATCGCAGAGGGTCTCCAAAACCTCTCCCTGGACTCACAAGCACCCGCGTACCGCCGTGCCATCCGTGTAAATGACCCACCAATTTTTAAGGGCAACACTGAGGACATCCGCTCGTTCATCACCCACGTCAAGATGGCCATACACATGAATCAGGACAGGTTTGCTGACGACCTTTCAAAAATTTGTTTCATGTGTTCTTTCATGGCTGGACCTGCGTTCGATTGGGCTCAGCCTTATCTCGATGACATCGGTACGGACGAGGTTGATCCGTGCATGCTTTCGTTTTCGCTCTTCCTTGATGAATTTCGTTCGGCTTTTGGTCAGGTCAACGAACTACTGGAAATCGAAAACAGCTTGCTAGACCTACGTCAGGGTTCGACTGCAGCTTCTGAGCACGCCGCCACCTTCCGCCGCTTCGCCTTACGTACTCAGTTCAATGATGCTGCCCTCCTTGCCATCTTTCGCAAAAGCCTCCGCGATCGCCTTAAGGATGAGCTCGCCACTCGCGACATACCAGTTGAGCTGTGGTCGTATGTAACGAAGGTAATCGAACTCGACAACAGAATGCGCGAAAGAGAAGGGCAACGACGCAATCAGCCGTTCCGCCCTCGTCAAAGATTTTCGGCACCGGTCACAGTTCCCCCCACCAACACCACAAGCGCTGTGCAGCCCATGGACCTGGATGCAGCTAAAACCAAGTTCATCCCATTGTCGGCAGAGGAAAAGGCTCGTCGACGTCAGCTTGGTCTCTGCTTATACTGCGGTGGTGAAGGTCACGAGGCCCGCACTTGCCCTAAGAAGTCGGGAAAAGGCACCTCCCATGGCCTGTAAGAGAGTATACCATAGGCTCCCTATCATCAGAAGTAACTTCAAATAAAACAACTGTTGAAACCAAACCTCTCTGCTCTTCTGTTATTCCACCTCTGCCTGCTTCATCTTCTCCGAAATCCTCACCTTCCTTGCACCATCCTCTCAAAATGTCGGTATCCATCGATATTTCGGGTCGTATAGTAAAAACACATGCCATGATCGATTCGGGTGCCATGGAGAATTTTGTCGATGAATCCTTCGCACGCCATCATAACTTGCCGTCCATCAAAAGTAATAACCCACTCTTGGTCCGCACAGTCGACGGTCGAGCTCTTCGTTCCGGTATTATCACTGACGAATGTCCAGTCGATCTGTTCGTTGGCCAACACCATGAACGAATTTTGCTGTATCCAACGTCTTTGGGACAATACAGCATCATTCTTGGTATGCCCTGGTTGATCAAGCATAATCCATCTATCAATTGGCGCACCGGCCACATCGACCTGACTTCCACCACCTGCACCACAGATTGCTTGCCAGTACCTTGCAGCAGCAATTCACATCCTTCACCACCTACTGCTAAGAATCCACCGGATATCCGACTGGTTAGTGCACTTACTATCAAGTCACTTATCCAAAAGGGCGCCCAAGCGTTTTCAGTTCATGTCGACTCCTTAGGGTCCCTGTCATCCATCGCTTCCGTCACGATTTGA